>NC_092349.1:44295210-44613518 GCF_963676685.1 Mytilus edulis | reverse complement strand
TTATTTCTTTTTTTCATTTTTGTGTATATTTCTGAATTGTTGATATTACACAGATAAAACGGATTTAACTCCATGAATGTTCATAATGAAATAACACATGAAACAATTAGAAGAGTAGAAAGACGCTGATTTCAGTTTGGCAATTACAATATACATTGAAAGGTCCACGCTTAATTTCCAGAAATGCACGAATCCTACATGTATACATTTTTGTTTACTTTAAGTGTTTTCACAGTCTTAAGAAGTATGTATTTTAGTAACCACATACAATTTTTAAAAAGGATGGAGTGCTTTAAAGGTTTTTTTTAAAGCAGATGGCGGTATTTTTGACAACTGTAAAGGTTGTTTTGAATGTGTTTTTTTTTTGGTTTGAAGTTAGCATAATTATATAGAATTGTTGATTTAAAAATAAACTACTGAACATACACCATGTACACTAAAGGAATACATTTGATCTCTGATTCAGTGTAAATACAAAATCAATACAATAAGGGCAAATAATTAAAGGCAACAATAGTATACCGCTGTGAATTGTTGAACTAAAAACCGGCCGTTTACAAAAATATACACAGGTAATTGAAAATAATTTTGGTAAGAAATACACTTTAAATGAAGAATGGACATATGTTTTACAAATAACAAATTTTGTGGTTTACAGTACGAAGAAGTGAACATTTATAGAAAATACTTAACATATGTCGAAGCTGATATATAGACTAGATATAATAACCCTTAATAGGCACACTTTAGAAGGGATATAGTTACGATTCTGTTGTCAGGTCATTAAAGATTGCATATTTTGGCGTTAATATTGATTCCCTTATAGGGTCTTTGCATCGGAACTAAACACATTTATTAAAAAACCAGTTGTTGGCATGACACGGGTTATGTTCTTCTCATATATGTTATGATGGTATGATACGAAACCCCTAACGGGAAGGATTGTGCCTGATATTCATATGATGAAATCATACTCTTTCAATCAGTTTAATTGAAGTTTGGAGCTGACATGTCAGTTACCTGCTAGTAGTCTGTTGTTATTTATGTATAATTGTCATTTTGTTTATTTCTTTTGGTTAAATCTTCTGATATCAGACCCGGACTTCTCTTGAATTGAATTTTAAATGTACGTCTAGTTATGCGTTTACTTTTCTACATTGGCTAGAGGTATAGGGGAAGGGTTGAGATCTCATAAACATGTTTAACCTCGCCGCATTTTTGCGCCTGTCCCAAGTCAGGATCCTCTGGTCATTGTTAGTCTAGTATAATTTTTATTTTAGTTTCTTGTGTACAATTTGGAAATTAGTAAGGCGTTCATTATCACTGAACTAGTATATATATTTGTTTTGGGGCCAGCTGAAGGACTCCCCCGGGTGCGGGTATTTCTCGTTACATTGAACACCTGTTGGTGACCTTCTGCTGTTGTTTTTTTTATGGTCGGGTTGTTGTCTCTTTGATACATTCCCCATTTCCATTCTCAATTTTATTAGAATAGCAAAAAAGCATTACAAAAAGTATCAACGGGAGAAATTGATGTTCATTGTGGTTATTTCAGCTAGTTCTGAAATATTGTAGATATCAGATTCTAATAATTGTTTGTCTGAGTAACCTAGAGGAAACAGTGTTCGCGATGTTGCTCACAAGATGCAAAACTATGAATATTGTATAATGCAATCGTTCAGTATAATCTGACTAAAAGTTTTATCAGTTTTGCGTACACTCACATCATTATCTAGCAAGTCATAATCCTCGATTATAAATGTAGGACAATGAGATGGTATTTGTCTAAAAGCGGTCAAAAGCAAAACAAATCAATTATATACACAGTTTAAAAAATTAAAATTCATAAGCGGATGGCCTGGTTAGCATCATTATAATATATAAGACATTTGGTTTTATTTGTAACTACTATTGATAACCAAATTTAAAAACGCTTCAAGATATAATGTCTATTCTTTCTGATTCTCAGAGACACATTAATTGGAAAAAGTTCTGCCTGAATCACGTATCACTTACTCTAGTGATGTATTCAGGTCATGTTTATAAAATTTTTGTATCATTTTTGTACTTCTTGGGTATTTTTCTAAGATACAGGGTGACATAATTTGACACAAACATCTTTCCCATAACTTATTTTGTATTTAAATAGCCCATCCGAGCTCACCCATGAGCATGAATGTTAGGCCCGGTGTTTCTGCCGTGTTTGGGGAAAAGATCCCTGAGTCCGGCTTCATCAGTGGTCGACTCAAAAAGTTGTATATTGGCGTATTATTTATATTTTTTGTTTTATTTCGTATATTATATTAGACAATACACCGGTTGTCTTTGAATAACATATTAGTTAATTATGATTTATTTTTTGTGAGATCAGTATCATATTGTGTTGTGAAAGATTGAGCAGACTATACCCAATAATGCTTTGATAATAGTTCTTGTAAATGTGTATGTCTTTTATAAGCTATAATAGGCTGGCGATTAAATATGTTCAAACAATTAGGGTTTAATGAAATAAGGTTCCAGTGTTTTGTAATTATATGTTTTAGTTTCTGTATAGATGGCTTGAATTTTGTTAGCATAACTAATGGTTGTTCCCGTTTCGTTTGACGTTGTATAAGCAGGTTTTTCCTTTGTATATTTTGTGTTTGATTAAAAATTTCGTTGATTTCAGATATTTTATATCTTCGTTTGAGGAGACGTGTTTTAAAAGCTTATAACTGTTTTTTAAGTTCAGTTTTGCTACTGGTGTTTCTGATGTATCTCAATACTACACCCTTGATAAATCCTTTGAAAACACTTTTCGGGTGTGAGCAGTATCCGTGTAGATATTGAAATGTTTCAGTTGGTTTGAAATAGGTTTTAATGTCTAGTGTTGTGAAAGTACAATTTACACGACGTGACGTTATATTTATTCCCGTACTTTCACTTTCCCGTTGTTGACGTCAACTTCCGTCCAGCAATTGTTTATATGGTTCAGAAGAGTGAAGTTGATATACACCTCGAAGAATAAGAAGATTGATATTTGACTTGATATGTATTTTATAAAAGGTAAACAGCATACATTTAACACACTGTATTATTTTACTGATCTCCGCATCAGGTTCTAAATATATGCTTTGCCCTATTTATAGATCGTAGTTTCCCTTGTTAATTATAGCGCGATCGGCAATTCAAACACATTAACGTTGGTTGTTCATTTGTTATTATTTATTCGCGTATTCCTGTGTGAATAAACTGTGTTGTATATTTATTGTGTATTATAATAAAGTATTGTATTTCTACATGTTGTTTGCATAAAAACGTAACTATCGTATAAAATTGTGGTAATTGTTAAAAATGAGACAAATACTTGTTGTGAAGCCCATGTATGATTTTACCCGCTCGGACGTTTGTTCTATAAATAAGTAAGATCACAACAACTGGTGGCAGCCGTGGGATTAATTTAAAATTCGTGTTATTTAAAGATTGCAAAACTTTTCAAAGCAGTTTTCAGCTTTTGGTTTTGTTTTCTTCGTTCGGAAATTTGTCGTGATATTTTACCGAATTTAAAACTTTTTAAATGTGTTTTAGCTTTTGGTTTTAAGTTCACGTGATTCTAAATTTCTTGACTTTGTAGGGCATATTTTGCTTTAGGTTATGAAATTTGTCCTTCTGTCCCGCGTTTCCCGCGTATCAAAACTTTTCAAAGCATTCATTGGCTTTTGGTTTTGACCCTTTCCCCTTTACTTCGCGTTATTTTGATTTCAAAACTTTTCAAAGTGTATTTTGCTTTTGGTTTTGAAAAATCGTATTCGTGTTATTTAAATTTCAAAACATTTCAAAGCAGTGTTTGCTTTTGGTTTTGAAATATCGTGTTCCGCTGATTGTAAGGGTTTCAAAACTTTTCAAAGCGTATTTTGCTTTTGGTTTTGAAATATCGTGTTCCGCTGATTTGTAAGGGTTTCAGAACTTTTCAAAGCGTATTTAGCTTTTGGTTTTGAAATTTAACTGTAGGGCTAGCATTACTTTTAGACTTTTTATAGCTGATTTAGCTATTGGTTTTGAAGGTGTGTTTTTTTTTTGTATATGATCGTTTTCGGTATTTCAATAAATATTTCAAATCCATTCAAGGTTTTATTAGCTTTTAGGTTTGAAATTATTCAGACGCGAATAATATTGAGTAAACCGTGGTTTAAGTATCGTGTTTATATATAATTTCGACTTTCGTGCAATATTTACATTTGAATAAGAATGATGCTCAGAAGTCGTCAGTTACCTAAGGTTCAAAGAACTAAAAATTTATATGAACCAAGAAGTTGTTAAGGTTCAGTATCGGATTCACACATATTAGATAAAAATAGAGAAAACGTACCACAAAATTCAGCAACAAATGAAGTTGAAACAATGACCCGTGTTTCTGGAGGTAATACACCAATTTTCACTGATGAAAGTACCATGCCAAGACATAATGATAGTTATAATGAAGAAGAAATAACCGCAATGAGACAAGGGGATACAATTCCTAGATGGGAAATGAACAGAGAGGCTCATCAAAGTACCTTACATACTGACAATAGGCGACCAAATAATCAAAGTTCAGAGAATACTGTTCCATCTGAAAATAGAGAAACATATCAAAGAACTTGGAGTACTGGTCACTCAGATAACAGAGATGCATATCAAAGTGCATGGAATACTGATCACTCGGACATGAGGGAAAATCCAAGTACTTGGAGTACTGATCACTCTGAACGACGGGAATTAAACAGAACATCTGGTCAAAGCAATAGAGAACATCAAAGCACTCACAGCACTGTTGAAAGGGAGAGGTGTGAAATGAATAGACATGAACAGCAGAGAATGGACTATTCTGAAGTGGGCAGATATCAGTATGTTGATACTTATCCTGATCATAGACAGTCGTCATCTCAAAATTCTGATAGTACGCATCATGAAAGATTTATGGGGTACCCAGAGACTTCCAGAAGACATTCAGAATTACTTAGAAATATGCCTGATTATACACATACCAAAAGTAATTATGCTGAACCTCAGACATATGTTCCGTCAGAAACTATACAACCAGTTAGAGGAACAGAATATCCAAGAGCAACTGCTGATAATATGTACTCGAGATATGAAAGACCTCGTTGTCCAGAAAATGCATATTCCAAAGTATCAAATATGAGTCGTATGTCATCAAATGAACCACAACATAGACTTCCTTTTTATAATGGCAAAACTGAATGGAAATCATTTTAGTGTCAATTCCAGATCATTTCAAGAAGTTACGCTTGGGACAATCAGAAGCAAGCAACACAGCTGTTATTATGTTTGCAAAATGAAGCTTTAAACTTTGGTTCAAGACTCCCAAATGCAGTACAGACAGATATTTTTAGTTTGTTTGTTGAGCTGAGGAAGAGGTTCGGTGACAATATATTACCATCAACACACAGAGCAGCACTCCAAGATCTTAATAAGCAAAACAAAGAAAGCCTACAAGAATTTGCTTATAGAGTTGTAAACCTGATAAGTAAAGCTTGCCCAGAAATTAAAGGGACTCAGCTATTCGAAGAATTGACTGTTGAACATTTCCTTTATGGTCTTAATGATGAAAATATGACGTATGATGTTATAAGCAAGCAGCCAAAATCTATTAATGAAGCTTTGAATATGGTCATATGGCATGAGAGCTGTAGATCTAGGAGTGGTAAACACGGTAAAATTTCAATACGAGAAGTACAGTTCGACAGCCAGTGTGAAGAAAACGATATCAGAAGGTTACACCAAAAACAATACGTAACTGAAGAAAGACTTAACCAGTTTGGCAGAGAACTCAAAGATTCTATAGCTATTATTGAGGGAATGTCCAATTTAAATAAAAAAATGCCTAGTTTGCCAAGTACTAACAGTAATACTTACCAGCAGTCCAACTATGCAAAGAAACCAGAGAGTAATAACAATAGGTGTTATAATTGCAATGACATTGGTCATTACAGACGTAATTGTCCATCAAAACAAGATAAATGGGAACCAAAGAGAAAAAGCCATTATGGAGAAAATCAACAAAGAGATGCATATGCACCAGCCAAAACACCTTTCGATCCTTTAAACTAGAAAGGACTGTGCCTGTAGGCCAAGCCATAGCCCCAAAAAGTAATGAAGTAATTATTGAGAAAAGACAACAATCTATTCCAAAGAAGGAGATTGAAAGTTCAGAAGGTTTAGGCCCTTCAAGCAGTGATGTTAAAATTATCAGTAAGAAATCAGACCAATGTAGCAAGAATAAACATATTGAAAACCCAGTTTTGTCCAGGGTTGATGCTGTGAATCAGTATAGAGATGATATGAATAAGGAAACTATAGCTTTAACTTCCGGAATTTTACCAGAGAAACACTTTGGAGACAACGAATCTTCTGATGATAGTGTTGATGGAGAAAATAGTGTATGTATTGACAAAGTTGAATCAGCAGTTATTCAAACGTCTGTGAGAGTAAATGATTATGAGTTAAAAGCGGTAATTGACACAGGTGCTGAAATCACTGTGATCAGTGAAAAGGTTTATAGGAACCTTGCAAGAGAACATCATCTTGAGTTGAAGACAGCAACACGTGGATTGTTAGTAGCTGAAGAGGGGAAAAAGATGTCAGCAACTGGTATTACAGAGATAGAAATGAGTTTGGGACCACTGCGTTTTACATGGCCAGTATACGTAGCTCCCTTAAATGACGATTTGCTTCTTGGTTGCGATATTATTGATGAATTGGACATCACGGTAAATACAAAACGTGGATTTCAAATAAAAGACATTTGGTATCCATGTATAGTAAAGAGAAGAGAAAGCAACAGACTGTTGAAGTAGCACAGTGGACAAAGGGCGGATGCGCACCAGCAAGGTGGATCTTTGAAAGAAGAGGGGAACAGTTATCAAAGAAGTGATAAAGGTAGATCCAGAGGTGGTAATGGACATTACAACAGAGGCAGTGATAGACAATGCAATCAATGGAATAACCAAGGCAATTATAGTGGACGGTATAACAGAGGTAATGACAGACAAGTTAATCAGGGGAATAACCGAGACAACTATAGACAAGAAAACAGACAACATAACCAAGAAGAGAGACCACAAAGAAGTGAATTTGCTAAAACTCTAAACAACCAGAAACCAAATGTAAAACACCTGGACGATATGACAGAGGCACAAAGTTATATCAATTCAAATGACAGGGCAAGACCTAAAAACAATAACCATGATGATCATATGAGAGATTCTAGCCCAGAAAGGCAAGATAGATTGAGGCCAAAAGACAAAAATGATGAGGATCATACCAGGGATCCAAGTCTAGATAAAATCTTACCTAAACACTGCAGACAGTATACTCTTGGTTCTTCTACTAATGCCGCATCCCAAGACCAGTCAAATTAAGTAAAAAGTGCAGCCGCCTCAGGTCCCCAAGGAATTCATATAAACAAACAAGGTCTTGATAATCAAAATTTGGAATGGAATGCACAATAAGACAAAGGACAAGTTTTCTACAATAAAAACCAACGTGAACAAGATTACAGACCTCAACACTACAACAGAGGAAAAGGTCAACAACGACAGGTATTTAATGAAAAATGGGACAACTCTCAGGGTAGAGTGACTTATCAGAAGCATCATAGTTACAACAACAGACTATCACAATCAAGGCAGAAGTCAACGATATCAATGTTTCTCTGACAACAATTATAGTTACCAGCAAGGTCAAGGATACAATAGAAGAGACTATCAACAAAATGAAGACAGGAGACAGCAAAGATCATGGGGAGAAAATGGTGTCATCAGTGGCATGAGACAATCCTATGAAGTAACGGTATTTATAAATCTAGAGACAGCTTTAACAGATGGGTTCAAGTTTTTCCGGTCAGCCAATAAATTGAATGTAATACTTTGTGCTGGAAATGAAGATGGAGTTATTCCAACTAAATACTTTGTACAGGTACTTGCCATGAGACGACAACCAAAGGAGGAAATAACCTAACCATCGTCACAGAAGAAGAGAAAACTGGGAACAGAAAATAGGAAGATAAAGAGTGTGGTGTTCTTTCCGTACAAGTCACCTGTTGATAAACTGTATAAATAAATTTGACAATGTTTGAACAATATATATTTATATGTTGATGATTGACTGCTTTATGATTTAAAAGTGTTGATATTGCTATGTTTTAATTGTTATGAATATGCATTTACAGAAGAGGTGATTTTTGAAATTTAGAAATTTTGCATATTGTTTATTTTTCATGTCGTTATTGTTGATGTTTTTTTTTTAACGTAAATAAGGTACATATAGGTAATGTTTTAATTTCGAGAGCGAAATGATTTTTTGAAAAGAGGGGGCAGTGTCCCAGACAACATTGGTACGTTGGCACAAAGTTGGCCCAACGTATCTACATGCATTGGCCCAACGTTATTTTTAAACGTTGGCCCAATGTATAAGTGCAAAGTGGCCCTATGTTGGCCCAACGTGATGGCTAAACGTTGGCACAACGTTGTATGGTTTAATGCAATACATTGGCCCAACGTTGGTCCAATGATGGAATAATACTTGCTGATTTTGAACAAACGTTAGGCCAACGTAGTTATACAAACTGTTAGCAAACGTTGGAACTCCGTTGGTTCAATCTATAAACCTTTTTATCCAAATGAAGGATACTAAAAATCCCTTCCAGGCAACCACTGCAATAACTCCTGGTTCTTATATCAGTTCAAAATGGCGAAACTATTACTTTTTTAAATGTAGCAATTATTGCTTTTTCATATCCACTATACCATGTTGTGTCTTACATACTACTCGAAAATTTTGTATTTTGCCACTTTCTCTCCATCTTCCTGAACATGCATGAAATATTTGCCAATGGACGTTTCAGTAACCAACAACCAATCAGTCTCTCCAGGAATTGTACTTCTGAATTTTCCCAAATTTTAACAAATGCAATCAACATATCCATGTTACCCAATTTTCTTAAATAATGTAAATACAAAGGTATGATTAAATATAATTTATTATTAGCTAGACAAACAGCAAAGTTTAAAAAAATCTGTTTTGTATCTATACGTTTCTAAATCAGATCTAGAATGAAAATTATAAAGTCTATTCATGATAATTCATTTATCCCTTTTGCATAATATCATTACAGTTTATGTAGAAATATCTAAGCTCTGTATGAAGGCATTGATAATTCATTTCATACAGCTATTTTTCTAGTTTGTATTCCAACATGGTTTTTATTCACAAGAGTTTTCCTTTTGTTTTCTGCTACACTTTGTTGTGTCACTATTTCTGGCTCCGTCTCATGTTAAATCCTTTATCCAGTTTAGCATATCTTCATAAAAGTTATTTCACTGACTCTGTAATAAAGTAATGAATAAATGAGTACTCAAAGTATGTATATTTTGAATATATTAAATCCTCATAAAAACTACATTGTTTCTGGTGTCCTGGCACATTACACATGTTACATTTTTTGTACAATAGTTCCCTAGCCTATACAATTAAGCCAAAGTCAAATCTTAATACACTAGCATTAACGGTAGTATTAAACATGTTATGCATATATATCTGTGAAATCCGAATTCGATGTACATGTAGCATAACGAATGGCTATTATGTTAACTTACTTTCTTAAAGTTATTCATTCTGGGCTATCAAATGGTAGAATGCATTTTCCCCCATCTCCATTCCAATGCATTTTCTAGCCAGGATGTTGTCAATAATTCTTAATATTCCTAGTTCTCTTTTTTTCCTTTTGCACTCCGATTTATTTTGTCTTCTGTAGTACTCAAATACCTGACCTATAAACTGTATATTAAAAAGAAAAGCTACTTCAAGTAATTCAGACACTAATTTATAGTCTTTTTCTTTTATAAATATCCGTCTGTGTGGTATAGTTTTTTGCCGCACACCCCCTCCTAGGACAAAAAATTAAATTCAGCCGAGTCCGTATAATTATATATAAATGAAATATTCTTGCAATGAATTTAGATAATATTTTTAAATAAGATTATGAAATAAATACTCTATTTAATATCTAATACACTGTTACACATGCAAGTGTGTATATGATCAGTTTTCACAAAGGAATAGGTCCAGTAAGACCCCTTTTTGGCCCCAAAATATAGCAGTTTTACAAATTTGAGGAGACGTGTTTTAAAAGCTTATAACTGTTTTTTAAGTTCAGTTTTGCTACTGGTGTTTCTGATGTATCTCAATACTACACCCTTGATAAATCCTTTGAAAACACTTTTCGGGTGTGAGCAGTATCTGTGTAGATATTGAAATGTTTCAGTTGGTTTGAAATAGGTTTTAATGTCTAGTGTTGTGAATTGTTAAAATGTAAACTTTTAGTTATTTATTGGATAGTAGAATGCTTCTGCGACATAAATATGGGCTGTTTTTGACAATATAATGCACATATATCGGGTACTAGCACCATTAAGTCATGCTAAATTACTGAAATCTTCACAATTCTAGCATTTTAGTTAAATTTTAGACGGTTTTCGTGTAAAACGGAAGTGGCCGCAATCGTGTTCATCCTGAACATTGAAATGCAAGTTGTATTTTATGATAATACATAACATATATAAAGGTTGAGGATGAACACGGATGCGGCCACTTTCATTTTTGACAAAAACCATCTAAAAAGTGAACCTGAAATTTGAGGCCAAAATCGGTCCTTACCGGACCTACTCCTTTATCGTATTTGTTTCCATGCGATTTAGAAATACAATAAAACTAACAAATTCATTTATATTTCAATGAAGTAGAAATCATTATATCACATTTCTGAAACATTACGGAATAAGGTACATCTTAAGACAGATTGTTTCCATTAACTTCAGTAATGGTCATAAACATGATAAATGTTATCGTTATAGATTTTAGAAAAAAAAAACTATTAAAATATTGGTAATTTACAATTTCTTTGAAGATACTAATGTTCATTGGCAAATATTTCAGTATGATTAATAGGATTGAAATGATTTAAAATCTGGAAAATATTTCGCCCGAAACGTATAAACGAAACAAAATCAACATTATAAAATGATAGAAATTAATATACATGTATGTTTTAATTTTTAACAACATCCCTCAGATTATAAAATCCAATTGTATTTGTCATTCTTAATCGTATCTATATATATCAGATTTTTTAAAGTTACAACTTACATGTTACTGAATATTTTCTTTCTCTTTGAACCTCAGATGATATGATTTTCTCTATTGTTTTCTTCGTTTTACTGCTTTCTTACAAATACACAACAGGAAATGACCACAAAAGTGACTATCCCATTACATTCAGATTTCTTATAAACTTAATTACCATAGCAACTATCTTTGAAATTTGTCGAACACATGGTCAACCTTATCAGAATGTGCTTGATTAACAGACTGGCTGTATCAAATATCACTCTGCATATATAATTGCTAAATTATTATGTTTCACAAAGTTTAATGAATAAAGTTATTATAAATAATGATTGCAATAAATAGTCCGGCTGATCGGTGAAAAAATTGCTCAAATAATGAGGAAAGCACCATTTTTTGCATGATGGTACATTTTTGTGTACTGAGCAATATTAGCTATGGACCCACTCTCAAAATTCAATATGGCGGCTTATTTCAAGATGGCTGCCGTACGTTTTAAAATATTTTTCAGTATTGCACAAACCACAGTGGATTTGATCCTGGAAGCACAAAAATCAACATATTTGAATGACTTGGTGTATTTAGCAAGACTTTGTTTTGATCTATCTTTGAAATACAAAATGGCGGCTATTTTCAAAATGGCCGCCTTGATAAATAAGCAAATATTCAATATTGAGAATTGAACTGAATACTACCATTTTATTGATGTATAGTGTCATTTAGTATCTGTCCCAGTTCTCTCCTTTTTGATTTTGCCTTGCTTGTCATTTCATACACAAAGTAGTAGCTTTCATAAAAAGCTGCAGTAGTAGCTTTCATTAAAAGCTGCACTGTTTGTTGTCTTGGGTCACACATAAAAGCTCTGATTTGGGATTTATCTGCCTTAAGATATCATTCAGTGCCTATCTTATTTCTTGGGTCGCAATACTTTGCAATTTGAGATATTATATCAGTGAAATGGCAGAAATTGAGGACAGCAAGGACAAGAACATTGAATGGCAGAAACTGAATCACTTTGGGATATGGAGAAACCAACAGCTGAAAACGCTTAAACAGAGGACAGAAATGACTATTAAACAATTGTACCAAGAATTTTTAGCAGATAGAAAATCTAATGCTCAAAAACAGCTGAGATTTACCGCAATATAAAACAGAGCGAAGCGCGAATTGATAAAATATGTGTTGGTCTCATTACGATTCAAGCTGAACAGAAAGAGGCAATGAGAATTAATAAGGAACAGATGAGGGCAATATCTCAGCAACTTCAGCAGTTTGAAGACAGGATAGACCATAAGGCAAGTGGTAATTGCTCGGCGGAATTGATGGTCAGACCAATAAGATATTCAATGTTATGGTGATACGGATGGACAAGCTGACAACAACTGAGGAAGGAGACACAGTTCAATTAAAAAGTACATTTGAACAGCAGGGTACCTTCCAAGAACTGGCATCTGTTGTAAATGAATTAGTGGACAATCGAAATAAAGAAGTTAAAATTCCTGCAATAGACACATCATCTAAGCCAAAATGTGACCTTAGACAGTACAACGCAAGTTTACCAAAAGTACACAACAAAATCCATGCCTTGGGTCTTTCCCCAATTGTAGTTCGCATGTACCATCAACCGCGCCAACTCTGTTGAAGGTGTCTTCACCTTAAGTTAACAGTCCTATGTCAGGACCCTTAGCCCTGCATGAGACAGTTCAAATTATTTAACAACAGTCTCCATTTAAGAACATACTATAAACCTCTAGTACTAATCAAGGGTACCATCAAAAGGCTTATGTGTCTTCTTACGCACACTTGCCATCTACTTTGAGTCAATAATATTTGGTTCAGAGCAGCACACCATTACAGAAACAATTGGCTGCAAGTGGATCCTATCAAGTTTCTCCGATGCTGAATGCAGTGCATACTTATGGTATCATCCCCGTCGAGTCAATTGCAATTTCCACATTTATCACTCCAATTATAACAACCTCGTCAGCTCCTGGAGCTTTAACAGGCTTCCCATAACAGCATGCTGACTCCAACCACCGATCCAGGAAAGGGCAGAGGAAACCAAAAGAGTGTGGCAACAGCTCTTCTTCAGACTCCTCATTGGAGAGAAAATATACCCGATGGCAAGAAAATCTTGGTGAAAGGGACCGGAGCCGTAGCCCACAGCTCCCAAAAATGCAAAAACTCAATTGAAAGGGATCCTTGAATTGGGAGGCGTTCATTTAACAATTTTAACGAACTGCCGGAAGATGACAATGGGAAAACAGGAAAAATGTGTGTAGACCCCAGATTGCCAGGGCGATGTTGGCTTTGAGTACGCTCGCAAGGTAAACACAAATGATGATTCCAAGGCCTTAAAAAAAGCATTGGAGCAGCGCTTCAGCAAGAAAGACGATCAAACCAGATTGAAACCGAAGCATTCCACCGAGGATGTACAGACAAAGATTCTTCATGGCATATAAAAAGTAAAATCACAAAAAATAATGAACTCAGAGGAAAATAAAATCGGAAAGTCGATCCCTAGTCTTGGAAAAATCAAATGACAAAACACATCAAAAACGAATGGACAACAACTGTCATATTCCTGACTTGGTACAGGCACTTTCAAATGTAGAAAATGGTGGATCAATCCTGGTTTATAGCGCTAAATCTCTCACTTTGTACGACAGTCTCATCAAATTTCGTTATATTTACAATGATGCGTGAACTAAACAGACATAATAAATAAAATATTCAAAATATGGGTACAGCAGTAATCCTAATAGAGAGAAAACCATAAACATTCAACAAGGCGTTAAAACAATTGAAAACCTCAATAGCAAACCAGATGGCGATACATGGATCAAAAAGTGCCAATTATGACCATCGACAAGTCTACTTTGCTGATGGCGCAGTATCCCCGAGCGATAAAGGAAATATAAGAAGTCCTTTGGATAATGAGGTGCATAACCTCACACAAAAACTAGCTGATGTTATGCTTTCAACTAATCAGCATAACTGTGGATTGGCCGATCAATATAACCTCGGTTCTTCTGATCAAATAATCATGGAAGATCACCAGTTCAATGGAAGATCACCTGATCAATATACACGTGGAAGATCTCCTGAGCAATACAATCACGGTAGATCGTCAGATAGAAATACACCCAAGCTTTATGCCTATCGATCAGCAACACCCCACTAAGCTAGAGATCATATAAATGTAGTCCTTTAAGACAACGGATAGCATCTCCACGGACAAACTCCAAAATACCCGGTTATTTCAGACAACGGCCACCTTCACCAGGATACGGAGCAAATCAAAGTGCTACCCCGAAATGGAGTCTTTACACAGCAAAGGGTCGGGCCAGTAGGCCAACGCACGATTCCAAAGTCTATTGGCCATGAAACATCGCCTCATCACAAAATCGAACAGAGGCCCACGGCCTCGTCCGATATTGTCATAAAACGAACCATTTGAAAGAGCTTGGCAGTACGACTTACTATACATGACAAGAATGTGAGCATGATTGTGGACACTGCTGCAATGATAAATTAGAAATTATTTCCGGCAGAAAATGGAGATTTGGAGACGGTAACGCTACGTGGTTTGGGTTGACAGTTTGTTATTGTGAAGATTATAAAGAACGACTCTCGACATTAATAGAGTAAACATACAATTGGATGTGTGCAAAGAGCCATGAACAGACGATTTATACTTAGGCTAGATATTTTGGACACATTGAGCGCAGTGATAAACCTGAGTACTTCCACACTTACCATCAACAATAAAGTGATAAATGCGGCATTTGTTAACAGTGGAAACGAGATTTCAACTCAGCAAGTTTGCATAAAACGAACCATCACAGTTCCGCCAAACTCAGAAATGACTGTTATTATTAAAACTAATAAAAGTGCTGACCAGGAGTGCATTTTAGGACCATGCTCTCTGAATAGTTGCAAATTGGTTTCGCACGTAGTTGGAAAAGGAAATAGTTGCCCCTTAACTATTTTAAATGATGGCAATCGTCTTATCTGCCTGAAGAAAGTCACACCTATTGATTACATAGAATAATTTGACGATGTAGTGAGTACGGTAGATGAAAACGCGATAAGTGACGTAAGACGCTGCATTAGAGAGACACGAGACAAGGTGCACTCGGCACTGCCTCAAAGTTCAGATGAGTTACCTACTATTCCACCACATTTAACCGATCTATATTCACGTTCAACCGACTCGTTTAAACCTATTTCATTCCAACCATTAAAACTGAAAGCGTTTAAGAACAAATACAATAACATGTAACATATTGATTGACACTTTGAATTTCACTATTTGTTTTGTATATATATGCAGCCATATTTGCAAATGTATGTGTTATAGAAATAACCACATTGATTTTTTAATATTTTAAAATTAATTGATAACAAATTCAAGAACATAAAGTCCATTTTCAAAGAATCATTACTTTAATTTCCGAAATTATATAGAATACCTTTAGGACAATCTTGATATTTATACTGTTTTTCCGCCATCTTGGCAATGGCAGCCATATTGGATTTTTCAGAGTGGGTCCATAGCTGAAATCAAAGGGTATATCATTAAAAACTACTATGCAAAGTTTCATGATTTCCTCATCAAGTGAGCAATTCTGCTCTATATCCACACCAATCGACCGGACTACCACTAGTTATGTTAAAAAAATTCAACCCATCTATACAGAAACTAAAAAATATAATTACAAAATACTGGAACCTTATTTCATTAAACCATTATTGTTTAAACATATTTAATCGCCAGCCTATTATAGCTTTTAAAAGCCATATAAATTTACAAGAACTATTATCAAAGCATTAGTTGGTATAGTCTGCTCAATCTTTCACAACACAATATGATACTCATCTCACAAAAAATAAATCTGTCTGGCGTACTAAATTATTATCCCGGTACCTTTGATAACTATTTACTTAACACATGATACCTGAAATACCGAAGCACGAGTACTCATTATACTGCAACCATATAGAAGAACACATAAACACATGAACACTTTTGTTAAAGGTAACCGAAATATATTTATAAGTAATTTCACAAAAATACTGAACTAGTAAACTGATACTTTAATTGCAAATTAAGTTTATTGTGAACGTAACAATAATATATAGTAATATAAAGGTATATAAGAAAACAAACTTCTGAGACGAGTGCCTGTGTTAGGGGGTTATGATTGTGGATTTCATAATGACGTTTAAACACACAACATGCTTGGCAGATAGACGCATAGACGTCCTATGGGTAATATTTATGAAAGTTCAGTTTCAAAACGAAAGCACATGCTATAAAAAGGGTTCGACAAAAGAGACTAACTCCGGTGTATGTACACATCACAAGGTGAAAATGAATATTAACAAGGGAGAGGCGGTGATTCACAAGTTATTAAATTAGCACATGTATATGATAAGTATGACGGTCATCTTTTTTTTCATTTTATTATTGTAGGCGTTTTAAATATTGAATTAAGGAAGTACAATGTATTTGTTTTTTTCTTTTATTTTTTCTTAATTTTTCTCAGGGAAGGTAATAATGTATTTGCATTGGTATTTTCTTTAGTTAAATAATGCAATATTTTGTGAAAATTGTGGGTGGAGGTAGATTTAGTACATTTTGTAGAGTTTTGTCCTGTCATCTGGTGGTATTATATGTTTACCTATTGTACCTTCCAAAATCCTATATCTCACGATAAATATAATTTAATAAGTGAGGTTGTATGTAGTGTAATGGTCCCTAGAAGACTTACATTAAGTGTGAAATGCCATCGAAGTTCCATGACGATTATGTGATTATGTCAAAAACAAAGGATCCCTAAAACGAGTCATACGTATGATTCGTCAAGCAGAGCTTTCTTACAAATTGACGAAAGGTACGTATGCTTGACAAATCATACGTAAGACTCGTTATAGGGATCCTTTATTATGACAATTTAAAAAATAGACATGGAACTTCGGATAATTATCGTGCATGCAACGACATTTAAATTGGATTTTTCTTGAGATACATTGTATATTTAGGATTTCGGGACGTACGATAGGTTAGAATATGATTATTGATACCACCAGGTCGGAGGAGATAACACTACAAAATATTCTAGATATAGAGTAGTCAGGCGAAAAAAAAATTCCTAGAAGACTAAAAACCGGCTCCTCCCCACTCTTCAATATTACAATGTTGCACTGTTTAACCTAATTATATAAGAAAATGTCAAAGCAAATACAATGTCTTCTTCCCTAACAGAAACACAAATACGTCCTTGATTCAAAATTTGCAACGCTCAAAATAATAAAATGAAAATGAAGAAAAAAAGATGATCTTCATACTATGTCATATGCTGTAAATGTGTATATATGATACACCGGAGCAATGGGACGGTTATTTTAACGTACAACTGCGTTTTGCCTATAGTCCTGAACATTCATGAAATATTAACCACTGGACGATAAGTGACAACTTCGTGTCGTATCTTTCAAACATGTGTACTGTTAAATCATCAATATAAAATCCACAATATATATGGTGCAAAATTGTAGATTTATTTTCTTGATATACAGTCTTTTTTTCTAGATTTATTCAACATTACTTTTTAAAACATTGTAGCATATTTTTTTTTAGCAAATCTCGATATTCCACTTTGACGATTTGCTGAAAGTGAACCTTAACAAATAAAAAAATGTGAATACTGTTGTTAAATTTAGACTAGCGTACTTCAATAATGTCATTGAAATGTTAATCGTGAAACTCGTGCTTAAAAAAATCCAGCGGAAATGTGTGTACTCGTGGTTAGCGTAAGTAACGTATCGGACGTAAGTGTATTCGACAGTATTTTTCTCTGTTTGGTTATATTAAACTCGTGTATTATTTGCGATAATATTTTTTTAAAAATAAACTTGAATTAGAAAAGATTGCTGTTTTACTGGATAAAACAAAAAACTATTATAATAATTGTAGAAATGAAATACGTGCTCCCTTTACGTTCGTTCGTACCTTTCGTCAATTTGTAAGAAAGCTCTATCATACGTACCTTTCGTAAATTGGTAAGAAAGCTCTATTAGCAGTATTACTACAAAAAGAAAGAATATTAAGTATAAACCACTTTTTTTTTTACTTAAACAATGGAATGCAATTTGAATAATAAGAAAGTGCTACAAAACGCAGTTTACCTTAAACACATGTTGTATGTATACGTACGTATATACTACTTGACCGTTGATGTGGAACAGATAGTATGCATGCACTATCGTAAAGTGATAATTACATCAAGGCAACAGTAGAATACGGCTGTTCGAAAGTCATAAATCGATTGCGAGAAAACAAATATGGGATACAAATTAAAACAAAGGTTAACTAGCATATTTACCTGACGATTTCAGGATATTGGTATTTAGTAAAATCTTAACCGAAATTTGTGATACAATTAAAATTCCAAAATTTATAAAAGGTAAAAATATGTCGAAATGATTAGGATTTAAACAATTTATCCATTTGGGTAAGTTAATGCAAGCAAACGAGTTGTATCGTGTCTTATACGGTGAGAGTTTTATAATGTTTAACAACCATATTATATTAATGTGTAAACCCGTTAAATATGAACTATGAATGTCAAGTAGTTCGAGCATTTTTCAGGGTAAGGTTAAGAAAATTTAAAACTAATATTCTTTACTGTGGGTATGCATTCATTTGTCGTCACTACCCTATAGATTATTAATTAATTCGATCGATGTGTCATGTGTATTGCAAGAGTTATATTCCTTTGAACAATGTTTTTGAAATGTTTAAAAAAAAAACATATACCAACATAAAGAATTGTGTTATTATCTTATAAATATATTCTTGTTACATTTAAAAATCCGATACGATGACCTACGGTGTCCCCCTGTTTTATATCGAAAATGATATGCCAACAAAACTTCAAATATATTAATAAAAATCACAAAAGCACGAACAAAGAACAACGAGCCCGTTTAAAATAAACTTTAAACGGAAATAAAAATGCTCCAGATGGTTAACGGATGCTGATCCATATGCCTCCTAGGCGTGCTGCACGTTTAAATACACAACACTGATGAAAAGAATAAGTGAAAAAATGACACATCCACCTTTATCCGTCAAACAGATATTACATAACGGTTAGACAACTCGCGATAGCTACAGTAAAATTTCAAAGGGATAATTTTACAACTTGAAACTTTTGTTTCAATAGATGCCTTGTTAGCAGCAAACATATAATAAGGAAGTAATAACAGAATATCAATTTCATAATTTTGAAGCCTACAATCACCTCTTTTGTCGCAAATTGTTGTTTGTAACGCACCTTCCTTGTCAACTCTTAGATGGAAGTCATTAAATGAGGCAATATATCCTATATTTCAAGTTCAATGGAATATATGTGTTCATCAGACTTACCAAACTTTTAATTATCTATTGATATGGCAAAATTAATGCACACTTCTTATCATTCTTCCTACGAATATTTTGTCTAAGTTTAGAATAATATGAATAAGAACAAGTCATCATGAAGAGAAGATCTTTAACTTATAATGAGAATTATATAGTTTGTAAAACAAGGTACACCATGCTATGTGCATGTGCCCATAGAAACTGACCAAGTTAACGTGAAATGAAAATAAATCACAAATACATAACAGTCCAAAACAATAGAGACAATCAGAAAACCTAAAAATAAGTGACCAGTAACGACATTTTTCAAAGAACTAATAAAGAAAGAGTGCATGATCACACAAAGTAAGTATAATGCAACGACATAGTGAACTATACATGATATATATGATCAGGAATATCTTTTATGCATGTTTTGTTAACGATCAGATAAATCGTTTAAAGAAATGTCTGCTCAAACATATACGTGTTATGCTGTTTGCTAATTAGGTTAATGTCACTTATGGACCTAAATGAGTTAATGTTCAATTTTCGAACAGGCATTTTAACACATTCTTAAAAATTAAACAAAAACTACATTTATTTACCAAAGAATTTCTGCTATAATCTCATTATTAGATAACATTTTGTCTATGCAACTTGTCAGGGAACAATTGTAAAGTTGGGTACTACAGTTAGATGTCGATTTTTCCAAATAAAAATGTGTTCACAGATTGTAGTACGGCCTTGTACACGTTAATGATACTATAATCCAAAATAAGACTGTTAGATGTTAATTTAAGGAATTCAACAATACACAAAACATTTACTAATATGCGATGCTGAAAAGTGCACAGGTTTCAAAATATATAACAAATCAAAAAGGCAAGATGAAAAATATCGTACGTCTAAACCTATTGTTGAATAATTAGTATTGATTTGACTCTATAAAAAAAAATCTTGGGGAGGGATAATTCTGTGTCGGTTTTTTAGTGCAATATATTTCATATGAGTACAATATGAGTACAATAACAAAGCATGCAGTAGGGTTGCCAATTCGTATCAAAATACCGACTGTCTGTTAAAATATCAATGTATCCTCCAAACTCAATATATATATGGTTCATTACAAATGCAGGCTTTAGATAATAAAACTCTAGTTCCTTTAATGTTAAAGTTTTAGATAGTAAACATCACATTTGTCATCTGTAATTTGGTCACAAATTACGCTTGATACAGGAAATTACAACGCTATTGTTCTAATATAATTTTCACATAACATTTTATATCCATAACATTATAATTGAGTGATAAGACAGTTATACACACCAATCGTATCTTCTAAAAAAAAAATACCGTACAGTAAATATATATGTGAATATCTTTTACAAAGGTAATTTTAATGCAAACTGCAATGCTGAAATGGTACATGTAGCTGGCAATCAAAACAGCGTAGAATGTCCCGTTAAGAGTTTTTGATGGAAATATGTATTCATCTTTAAATAAAAAGTAACCAAGATAACTCCCATATGTTGGTGTTATATAGACCACACGTGCACAAGTCACAAAACCAGTGTTACGATGTTCTGTTAAAATCCGAGGAAAACTAAAGCCATCGATTTAAATTCCAGATAAAGAAAAATATTACACCTAAAACACAAAACCAAAATTATATAAAGCATGCAACACATAGTATCTCAGATATTTTCAATGTACAACACATGGTTTTCTTAGATATAGAACAAATATCACACGTGTGGGCTTTATATTCCTGTTCGCAGCACGATATAGCAGCACATAGCACAAGAGTCTTCTGCAAAATGGGGATGTTCTATATCTAAAATAAGATCATACAAAATTGTATTGTACAATTTTTACATATGATGTTTAGTAATTTGTTCTTACTAAAATATATAGAAGAAAATGTTAAAGTCATATGAAACGAGTGACTGTTGAAAAATAATGTTCATGATCTAATTCCTTAACCATGTATATATCAAGAACTTAGTCTTCTGTACACGATTTAATCATTTTTTAAGCAACAATATTGTATAAACGTCTTTTTTATTTTCTCTGTTATGGATACAAAATATGGCCGCTCATTAATTGTTGTGATTTAAACCGTAATTTAGCGATTGTCACGTTATAGTAAATAATTAACAAAGTAGCATGGGTATTGAGCACTTGTATAACATGTATAATCAGATAATAGTTTATTTTTAAATGACAGAACCGTGCGTATTGCGATCACCAGATTTTTACAAAAGGAAGCAAACAATTGGCAAAAACATCAACTTCTTCTAAATGTGGACAGATGAAGAAAAAAAAATATATTTACATAAGTTTAATAATGACATTTATTCCATTTGTTTTAAAAAAAACATATGACTTCAAAAGAAGAACTGACCTCCTAGGAAAAAGAAATACAGTCCATTCCTTAAGCAATTTTTAATCTCATACATATATTAAAATGTTGTTTATCTCGGATAAAATGTTTAATACACTTACAATTTAGAGTGAACTCAATTTTGTCAATCTGTCTCGTCAATAACTCAATAGTTGCTACAACACATTGCTCATCGACGTTGGTTATCTGAATAAAAGAAAAACACTATCATTATATCGACCATGTACACAACTTTACATGTAATATTTATTGAATTCAATATAAATTTCAGTTTTCCTACCAAAGGCTGTTGAGTCTCTTCTAGAACCCCGGTTTTCTCCATTTATAGATCAAACTAGCTGCCACAAAGTAGCCGAAATATAAATGAAAGATGAGTTAAATATCAATCAATCATTACGCAAATTAACAGATTAACAATGAAAAAATCAAATAATACATTTCACTTGAAAAAATCTTTTTTTATCATCTTATTTCCTTTAATAAACAGTGTGCAACTGATTTTTAAACCAATACATGTACAAAACAATAGCTATCAAACTAATGATCGTGTCTTCAATACTCACATTGATTTTAAATCTAGATGGTTCGGTTGAATCTTTACCAAAAATAGAAAATTCTGATTTCTTGAGCATATCTCATATTCTGTTTTGCATTTAAACAGCCTTTGTCTTAATATGAAAAAAAAATAGAATAAAGTTTGTCATACGACTAAACTTCGTAACAGTAGATTAAAGCTCTGACCACCTGTATATTTGTTTTCGAAAATACGTATAACATGAATATTACTAGTGGAATTGGGAGCTGTTTTGAAGCTCACAGCTCCTATCCTGTTTGATTTCTGGTGTTGTATATGTTGTTTTTGTCGTTATCCATTGTATTCCTCAGTTTAAACAATTGTGTTCAATACAATTGTTTATTTTAGGAATATAGTTATACCAAATGAAGGATATTTTTTTAGAGTAATAGTCGCAATTCCCAAGGATCTACATTTAAATTGAAAACTCGTCTCATACGCAAGTAGTTATATTGTATATTTTGTAAGGGTTAAAGCAAGTTTGTCTTATGAAATAATAAAAAAAATACATATTTTTTCAAAGCCGTATTATTTATGTTATTAGCGTTGCATTAATTTCATGTATGAATATGATATGCAGCTTCACGTTGAATGCATACTGCTCATGTGTCAATACAAAGACAGGAGTGTGGTTTCACAATTTGGCTGTTGTTGTTACGCTTTAAAAAATATAAATTGCCAAAAAGCAACAAAAAAAAAGGATTGTGAAATTGCTAGGAGTAAATCTTTTTTTTTTATAATTCTATATTGCTACCTTAGTCCACACTGATGCGTTTTGTTTGCTATCATGTACTTGAACCTAAAATATATTTTTTTAGTATTGGCAGGTTAATTTTACCCCAATTATTTTATAATATCGGATGCAAATCAAGTAAAGACAAAAGTACAGAAAGAAAACGAAAAATAATGTAAGCTGAATGTTGCTCCACAGTGGTCCCAGTGAACAATTTGTTACAGAAGAAAAAATATCCTTTCCTATATACATGGCATATATTACAAAACGTTTGAGTGTGTCAAAAATATAGAACTGAAATGTAAATGCATGTACCTATTTCTTAAACTTCCAAATTTAAATCCTGCCGGGCTGTATATATTGAACAAATTTTGCAGGCATGTGCGCTGCATTGCATTACATTCAAGGATAAAATTTCCCTTATTATCGATTATGTTGAAGGAATTACTTTGATGATGATCTGAAAAATGTAAATATATTAGTATTTAATTGGAATTTCGTAGCGGAAGTCTTAGGAGGTGAACACATAATGGATTAAAGTGTGTGTTAGAAACGGGTATTTAGTCAAAATATGGCAAAATTGTAATAACTCGAATAACATTTGGAAAAAAAAAGTCTTTTTTGAATCAACACATGTTTGCGTTTATAATGGCAATTTTTGAATCTATGATGAGTTTATTTACGGTATTATATAGTGATTAATACGTGATGGTAATACACTCTCTATAGAGTATAATTGGTTTTTGTCAAATCGTTACGTGACTATAATAATGATATATAATTAAACTATTAATAAACATAGAAATATGCTAAATAGCTAAATATTCGCAATGGTCTATTTCCCTATACAACTATTTAAATCCAAATGAAGAGTGTAGATAGAACAGTGTAGAAATATCGTATCCTTACCAACATATTTGTTCGTATCGATATGGACAACATTTCAAGTATTTACTCCAGTGTTTCATTCTCAATATTTGTAGATTCTTTTTTTGTTGTTGTAGAAACAGATAAGCTCACACTAAGCGTAACTTTTGTTATGCCAACGATACTATTTTTTATATCAACGTCACAAACAAAACGTGCAACCGGTTATGTTAACAACCCTCATTTTTTGAAAAAGCAAATTAGCATTGATTTTTACCTACCCTCTTTACTGCTCGTTACATTCATAATTTGTTTTGTTTTGTCGATGTCTTCTGTAATTTTGTAATTACCTGATAAAAAATATATACTTTTAAACCCTATGTAACTTTATTTTTTTGAATTTGATCTATTGTTGTAGTTTCATTTCCGTTCTTTTAGGTCTGTTAATGAACAAGATGAAAGGAACACACATTTAACACCATTGTAGGGTTCATGTTATTTTAAAACATAAAGACGCTTTCTCTGTCAATGCACCCGGATACGAATCTTTCAAGCATTTTCCTCGGTCAACATGATTAAGCTACCATCTCATTATGTCGTGATGTTCTTAAAAACGTGTTATTATTGTACCATAAATGAAGTGTATGCACTGTATAAATTTTTATGTAATCACGACAATTAGTGATTGCTGTGTCATTGATGTATTATCATGCCTTATAAGATAGAAATTAAAGTAAACCATTATAGGTCAAAGTACGGTCTTCGACACGTAGCCTTGGCTCACACATGGAAGTTTAAATTGAAAATAGTTGTTATATAAGTTCTATCCACTTCAATTGTTTACAACGATATATATATATATGAGTCTGAAAGATTGTGTAACAATACCGATAAATAGATGGAAAACAAAACACTAAAAAGTGTTGAATATCATTACACAAAGATGGAAAAACTGAACAGATGATATAAATTATACAATAATTGCAAATATTTCGGCTCAACAAATGGCCTTCTTCGGTGACAAAAGTTTTAACAATAATGAGATATAATGTATAAGGTGTAAACATAGATCACTAATAATACAGGTAAATTTTGGTCGATTGATTTTAATCCAAAATCCTGAATATAATAATATAAACACTAGACTGTAAATTTAATTATTTCTTTCTATTGATTCCATCTGGATGGAGGACACCCAGTGTTTTTATCCAAAACCTCTCCCGATTTTCTTTTTGCCTATTTTGCCATGTACAATCCTGTTCGATCACAAGGATCTTCATGTGATCAAAATCTTTCAGATTGTGATCTGGTAACCTGAAATGTTGGCTGACAGGAATATACGGTTTTTTTGTGAGGTCACTCCTGTGGCCATTGAGGCGTTTGTGAAATGGCTGCATAGATTCACCAACATATTGGAGACCACATCTAGGACACTCAAGAACGTAAATCACGTTTGAGCTTTAAGATCTTTTGCAATGTCAACTGCAAAAGCTCAAACGTGATTTACGTTCTTGAGTGTCCTAGATGTGGTCTCCAATATGTTGGTGAATCTATGCAGCCATTTCACAAACGCCTCAATGGCCACAGGAGTGACCTCACAAAAAAACCGTATATTCCTGTCAGCCAACATTTCAGGTTACCAGATCACAATCTGAAAGATTTTGATCACATGAAGATCCTTGTGATCGAACAGGATTGTACATGGCAAAATAGGCAAAGAGAAAATCGGGAGAGGTTTTGGATAAAAACACTGGGTGTCCTCCATCCAGATGGAATCAATAGAAAGAAATAATTAAATTTACAGTCTAGTGTTTATATTATTATATTCAGGATTTTGGATTAAAATTAATCGACCAAAATTTACCTGTATTATTAGTGATCTATGTTTACACCTTATACATTATATCTCATTATTGTTAAAACTTTTGTCACCGAAGAAGGCCATTTGTTGAGCCGAAATATTTGCAATTATTGTATAATTTATATCATCTGTTCAGTTTTTCCATCTTTGTGCAATAATATTCAACACTTTTTAGTGTTTTGTTTTCCATCTATTTATCGGTATTGTTACACAATCTTTCAGACTCATATAATTTTTCCTGTTTGTGTAGTATTGTCAATTTTGATGATCCAATACCTATTAAGTTTACTGGTTGGTAGATTCTTATAGACTATATATATATATATAACTATTCACCATTCTATACAACATTCTTATGGCACTGTAATTATAATCTGATAGAATTTTGAGATGAAATGAAGAAAATAGGAAATGTTCTTATGAAGCGTTGACATGCATACTACAAATAAGGTCACAACAATGATTTGGTGGAACTTTTAAATACAATACGGACTAGGAAACCAAGCGGTTGAGGTAGAAAAGGGACATTCGTATATTTGTTTTAAGTCATAAATCGATTAAGCTAACAAATACGGATTACAAGTCAATAAAATTGAGAATGGAAATGGGGAATATGTCAAAAGGACAACAACCCGACCACAGAGCAGCCAACAGCAAAAGGTCACCAACAGGTCTCCAATGCATCTAGAAATTCCCACACCGGAGGCGTCCTTCAGCTGGCCCATAAACAACAAATATATATACTAGTTCAGTGATAATGAACGCCATACTAAACTCCAAATTGTACACAAGAAACTTAAATTAAAAATAATACAAGACTAACAAAGGCCAGAGGCTCCTGATTTGGGACAGGCGCAAAATTGCGGCGGGGTAAACATGTTTATGAGATATCAACCCTTCTCATATACATCTAGCCAATATAGAAAAGTAAACGCATAACAATACGCACATTAAAATTCAGTTCAAGAGAAGT
The DNA here is from genome assembly GCF_963676685.1 of Mytilus edulis. NCBI lineage: Eukaryota > Metazoa > Mollusca > Bivalvia > Mytilida > Mytilidae > Mytilus > Mytilus edulis. The sequence continues at coordinate 44,586,527 of NC_092349.1, read as the reverse complement.
CTGAGTGTGATGTCAGAAGATGTAACCAAAGAAAATAAACAAAATGACAATAACATCAGAATACTAGCGGTTGACTGACATGCCAGCTCCAGACTTCAATTAAACTGGTTGAAAGATGATGTCTTTATCATATGAATATCAGGCATAATCCTTCCTGTGAGGGGTTTAGTATCATACCATCATAACATATATGAGAAGAACATAACCCGTGTCATGCCAGCAACTGGTTTTTAAATAAATGTGTTTAGTTCCGACTGAGGGAAAAAACTATAAAAGACAAACTACGGATTTAGTAGAAGGGAAAGGGAGCAATCACCTGTATTTTGGGGGATAAATCGCGAAGAGGTTGAGAAAATAAGTATTTATTGCCCTGTTGGGATAACATTTCAGTTATCATGGAACACACCTATTGATATTATTTATAAAAAGCATGATCTCGTCTATCTGTGCTTCGTCAAGTAAAACATTTATTAGATAGGTGTTCACCTATACGTTTTATACGGCTGATGATATATATGTAAACCTTTCAACTATTTGATAAGGAAACTTAATATAAATCATTGTCAACTCAGAAACAATACTAGCAACTAAGAATCTTATTCGTTTAATAAGTTCTTATCTGAGAACATTTTTTTCTGCAAACTGTAATCACCCTGTTGAGGATACCAACATTTCTTTTTGTATTTGCCATAAGTACAATATTGAATTATTCCTTTTCGGAAACAGATTATTTTCATATGATATGCAAATTGCTATTTTTACATCTGTTCAGAAATATACCAGTGACACTCAGCGTTTTGTTTGAAATTTACCTAATTTTCAAATTTTCGTTTAATTTCGTTTTTTTTCTCCTCTCCAACATTAATTCATTTATTCCACTAAGCAAGCTTAGTGTCTGTTTTAAGTCTATGTATATTTCTAATGACTTATAAAGGATATGTGCATGTTCCAAGGTACTTGTATAAATGATGAGTAATTGCCTATATACTTAAATATACTTTAGATTTAGTAAAAACACTTTAAATAAAGGCAACAGTAGTATACCGCTGTTCAAAACTCATAAATCAATGGACAAAAAACAAAATCGGGGTAACAAAGTAAAACTAAGGGAAACGCATTAAATAAAAGATGAGAACAACGACACAACATTAAAATGTAACACAGACACACACAGAAACGGACTAAGCATTAGACAAAATCCTATAAGAATAACAAATATAACATCAAAACCAAATACATGAATTTGGGATAGATAAGTACCGTGACATGTTTTATAGTAATTTGAATTCACACTCAAAAATAAGAGAAAACAAACGGCACAACGGACACACAACATTAAAATGTAACACACATAGAAACGAACTATAATATAACAATGGCCATATTCCTGACTTGGTATATGACATTTTTAAAGGAAAAAATGGTGGGTTGAACCTGGTTTTGTGGCATGCCAAACCTCCCTCTTTTTTGGCCATGTGAAATATAACATTAAAATGACAACACAACATTACAGGACTACAATATAAATAAATAGGAGAACACAATTGACAAAGAAACACACGAATAATAGCTAGCAAAAGACAACAACTTTAAAATTGAAGAAGTGCATTTTGTCCACACAAGAATTACTAGTGACGCCCAGGTACAAAAGTTTGAAAGCCGAAATAAGTACAAAGTTGAACAGCATCGAGGACCAAAAGCTCAAAAAAGTTGTGCCAAAAACGGCCATGGTTTTCTGTTACGTACCAGAACATACCTATTATTTAGAATAATTTATACTTTTGCAAACAGTAAATTTTATAAAAATGACTATACAAAAGATGTACATGATAAAACTGAAGTATAAGCTAATTACAGGAAACAACCGAAATACATGACATAATCTGACAAAATGCAACACATCCGAATAAGTATAAACCTCAACGCCAAGTTACGTCATATTAAAAATTGTAAAAAATGACAAAAAATGACGTCACATTTAAATTTGTAAAACAGATCATCAATAAATGAAAAATGACGTTGCATATGAATGAATAAGATAGAATTAGGATTGATATAAGATTTTATTTGAACAAAATACTGATATTACATTTAATAACAATGCACATTTCAATACTTATTAAAAGCAAACTACGGTAGCAATTAACTATATTATATAGCTATGTCCAGTTTGTTTTGAATCTAACTTCAAACGTTTAAACTAAATACATGAATTTGGGATAGATAATTACCGTAACACGTCTTATGGTAATGCGAATTCACACTCAGCAAAACAGTCACAATCGGGAATAAGTAACGTTTGGTAATTAAAAGATTAGACGACGTAATGACAAACCACAATCTATCATGTAGTAAAAATGTCCCTAGCTAGTTTGGTCAAAGACACATCGTATGGATCCACCAATTGGTGATGGTGTCTATAAAATTTACGGAGTGTCAATTTTAATCTGTCCTCCTCCTAACTTTGTTAAAGCAGTTTCTGCGTAAGGGGCACACTCCTGTATATGAAGTCCGTATAGTGTGAACAAGCACGAGAATAACGTATCAATTGTGATATGTAAACACCATACAAAGGGGCAGAGGGTATGTTACTGCCGAGAAATGGAAAATTGATAATTGGGAAGTTGAAATCGTCCCGTTTATCGTAGATTTTCGTGTGAAATCGTCCATCTGCGTCAATATTGAGGACAATATCAAGGTATGAAGCAGTCCTTCTAGTATCAGTAGTATCCTTAATTTCAAGTTCACTGGGATATATGAGATATTAGTATTGGCTGAAATAAACACAGTGTGTCCCCTTAAAGATATTACAAAAAAAGTATCAACATGTGGTTTCGACATGCTGCTAAATATATTGAAATTTACTTACGTCGTAACTACAATCCTCTTCCCCTTCATGAATGTGACCTACCGAATACGAATATTTACCGGATTTGTTATATAACATATGCAACACGATGGGTGCCACATATGAAGCAGGATCTACTTACCCTGTTTAATTTTTAGCCAGGCGTTGTCAGATTATTTTCAATTTATGAGTTTGACTATCCCTCCAGCATCTTTCGCTCCTCTTTTAAAGGGCGAGTATATTGATATTTAAAGAGCAAATATATTGATATGAAAAAGCCGATTATATTGAAATTTAAAGGGCGTATTCAATACTATTGCTTTTTGCAATAACAAGATATATAAGTAGATATAGGAAGATGTAGTGTGAGTGCTAATGAGACAACTCTCCATAACAATTTATAAAAGTAAACCATTATAGGTCAATGTACGGCCTTCAACACGTATCCTTGGCTCACACCGAACACCAAGCTATAAATGGCCCCAAAATTACTAGTTAAAAACCATTCAAACAGAAAAACCAACGGTCTAATCTATATGAAAAAAACGAGAAACGAGAAACACGTATAAATTACATAGTTACTAACCAAATGACAACTACTGTACATCAGATTTCTGACTTAGGACAGGTGCAAACATTTGCAGCGGGCTTAAAAGTTTTAATGTTACCAAACCTTCTCCCTTTTTCTGAAACAATAGAATACCATCACAACATGGAAAAAAACACGATAAAATATCAACTGGCAGGCTTAACTCAATCAAAAAACGTAAATTAACACACTATGAACGAATAAATTTGATCTGCGATATCTGAATGAAAATGCACAGTTAATAAAATATTAGGGACAAACATTCAAGGCCAAAAAGCAAACAAACAAGTCCAATCAAAGCCATGGCAAGACACCACTGTGAACTATTTAACTCTTCGAAAATAACCACTTTTGAAAAAAAACCCGGTTTTAATAACATAAGTAAATCTTGAAGTTTATACAAATGTAGTACGAAGAGGTGAACGTTAGAAGATATTCCAATTCTAAATAATCAAAGCTGGTATATAGACATGATCCATATTAATATAAAATTTTTAAAAAAGCATTATAAACAGTATCAACAGGTCGAATTAACAAGAAATTACGATTCGAGAGTACTCGCAGTTACTGACAGCTAGTTAAAGCCAATAACAATTATTAATAAAAAATCATCCATCATTCAGAGACTAAAATCAACTAAACCACATCCCAGGGATTTAGTTTTTTGACGTCATGAACAGTCCGAGAAGCCATGACTTGCGCAATTCCAAAAATAAAATTAACATTTAAAAAAATTTCAACTGCCAAATTAAGACTTTTTAAAATTCCCCAAGGCACAGCAATTCGTTCCTTTTTAGTTTGTATATAGCTCCTTTTGTTCAAACGGAATAAATGATACAACTTGTATAATTTCTTTCATAATTTCTGTATTTTTAAAAAAGATGCTAATGTATAACCCTTGCAAATATAATCGATTATCATACAAGTGATTGTAAATAATACGTGAATATGTCAGGGATCATAAATAAGGAGATATATGCTTGCGTCAAATATGCGTCCTTTTGAACAACAGTTCATTTGCACCGATGTTACGTTTGCTTCACTAATTTTTCAAAATGTCTAAAATAAATTATGCCAAACATTGTCTTTCGTTAATATTTACGAAATTATTACGAAACTGAGATGTAACTCCCTCACACATGGTAGACAATAAATGAATTTTGATATCTGTATATGTCTTTTTGCCAAATCGCTCTTCACGTGTGTAGGTCCAATATATGTTTGACTTGCATATACCTTACCATATTTATAAAAGCAGGTTCAATCCACCATTTTCTAAATCTGAAAATGCCTGTACCAAGTCAGAAATATGGAAAATATCAAAGTTCAGTTGTTATCCATTCGTTTGATGTGTTTAGTCATTTGATTTTGCCATTTGTTTAGGGACTTTACGATTAAATTTTCCTCGGGGTTCAGTGTTTTTGTGATTTAACTTTTCACTTGTTTCTGTTTAGTTAAAGTAACCGATACATACATTGCCCTTTTAATTTTTCTTCATTTTTCTCTATTCTAGATATTTCTGTCCTCTATTTGATATTTTGTAAACCATCATCCATTCACTAATTTATTTAAAAGTATGATGCATGTCTCCGGTCATACTGAAATTTTGAAATACGTATATGAATGTTCTTTTATATAATTTGGTAGATTGTTGTATCAGCAATCTGCTACTGATCGGAATTAAGAAAAGGAGATGGTTGATTTACCCTAAAAACTAGTAAAATCCTGCAACGTCAGTATGTGCCTGTTCCAAAAGAGGGACAAAAGATACCAGAGGAACAGTCAAACGCATAAATCGAAAATAAACTGACAACGCCATGGCTAAAATTAGAAAAAGACAAACATACAAACAATAGTACACATGACACAAAATAGAAAACAAAAATCATTCAAAATGAATGTAATAAATGATACCAAAACCAGGAATTTCTTACATGGTAATGCATAACATACAAATAAAGCGATTCGATATGATTGACAATGAGACAACTACCCACTAATTTGAAGTTCAAAGGAAGTAGATGCACGCAATTTCAGGCTACCATACAGTTTCCAATTATGTGCACATGCATTTTGTGTATCCTTTATTCATTTAACGCTCCGTTCAATTATAGCTCAATGTACGGCCTTCAACACGGAGCCTTGGCTCACATCGAACAAAAAGTTATAAAGGGCCCAAAAATTACTAGTGTAAAACCATGCAATCGGGAAAACCACCGGTCTAAACTATATAAAAACAAGAAACGAAAAACACGTATACATTACATAAACAAACGACAACTACTGTACATCAGATTCCTGAATTAGGACAGGTGCAAACATTTGTAGAGGTATTAAACGTGTTAATGGTACTAAACCTTCTCCCTTTTTCTGAAACAATAGTATAACATCACAGCATAGCAAAACACACGATAAAATATCAATTGGAAGGCTTAACTTAATGAAAAAACGTAAATTAAAATATATATACTGAGATCGAATATTTTTCTTTATTTTGAAATCAGAAAGCCAGAAAATGAGCTGAAGCCAGCGGCATTACTGTGAACTTCAAAATTTCCACGTGACCTAATGGCGACTTCGTCTCCATCCTTTAACGTCAATACCATATTTGTTGTGCCCATTTCATGTGTGTCATCTTTAGGACTAACCCAAATACTAGTTATCACCACGTCATTGTGATACAGACTAACGAACAGCTTGTTTCCTACGGGGCTTATCACGGTACTCGAGATATGATATACTCCATCCGTAGGTGCGGTGAAAATTCCTGTAGCTGGATCATAGCCGTCTTGTATATTTGTAACAACTTTGTCAAACTTGACAGCTGTATTTGATGCAACAGTTTGCTTATGCGTGAGTACAGCTGAAAACGCCGGTGTGGTGTCTTTGTTTAGACATTGACATTTTGCGTCTGAAATTATATTATCAATAAGTTAACTAAAACCACTTTTTGATGTAATGGATTTATTTGGTTTTATTATATGTAGTTGGAGCAACTGTTAAGTGATTAAACCAAATGATGTAACAATAAGCACAAAACATTTGGTACTTTTTGAAATTAGACAACTCTCCATCAGAGAAAAAAAAACACCACTGAATTCAGATCTGAGAGTTCTTGCAGTCACTGATAGCCAATTCAAAGCCAATTAGAGCAAATGATAAACAAACTAGACTGAGAAGCAATTAGTATGCATCCAATATATTGGTCGATAAATGTTTATACTTGTATTGCCTTTGCATAGCAAAAAGGATCAGAAACAAAATATTATTAGTTGTACAGAATGGAAACATGTTGTGGCTTGTCTAAAAATTTAATTGTACCAGAACTTCTATTAAATTGGGAATCCAGATTACATTATTATGACGGAACGAGGATATCAAACAATGATAAATGCGCATAAAAAAGAACTTGCAATAAATAAACAGTTATATTGATAAGTATTAAGAGCCTGCAAATGAAAAAAGTCTAACTAAGAACAAAAGAAAAAAAAATAAATATAAGATAATAGTGCCCAGTTTAATTGACTGTCAAGTCTTGAGCATTTATGCAATTTCAGCAATTTCCTCTGCGTACTTTAGTCAGAGCAAAAACAAAAAAATTGTAAAGTTATAAGAATGTAGCCATAAATCAAGTGATAAGTACTTACATGAACATGTTTTCTTATACCAATAGGAGTTTCCTAAAATATAAAGCAAACAATTTCATGCTAAAAGTAAAATCACTAAAATACTGAGCTTTGACATTCAGAAATGGACAGTCGCTAAGAAAATGGCAATTAAATTAAAAAAAACAAATACATCAAGCGAATGGACAACAAATCTCATAGTCTGATTGGTACATGAATTTTCATGTGTAGAAATGGTGAATTAAACCAAGTTTTATAGCTATTAAAACCTCTCAGATGTATTACAGTCGCATATGAATTGGAATAATCTTCACACTTGGTTGTGAATTTGCACGATCTGTAAACTGTGTATATTTTGATCATTTTGTTCAAAAGTTGTTAAAATGGCGATTTAAAACCAGTTCAATGTTGCTAGTTACAATTGATCATCGCTTTGCAGTAGATACATGTACACTGCTTTATAGACATTGTCGAGACCAAAATATAAAAGAATGTGAAATCTGCAAATGTTCAATGTTTTTACATTATAAGTTTTGTATAATTAGATTTTTGTTACTGTTGTCTGCTGACAATATTTACTTTCGATAAAATTTAGATTAAAAAAAAACAGGCGAAAAGACCACATATGTTCGCTTAAAGATAACCGTAAACCGTTAAATTAATAAAAGACGAGTTTTCTCAATGTTGCAAATCCTTTGATAAACTTGTTTGATTCGATTATATCTTTTTCTTGTTTAGTTTCGACCAATTGATATAGAATGAAAGATAAGAAAAAGAAATTTCGTTTCATGAAACAATTTTTATTATTACTGTTATACAAACAATATATAAAAATATATGTTAAACCTTTTCCTCTGTTATATCTTCTGAAATGATATCCATAACGGGTTCCACAAACCATCTCGACTAAGAAAATCAGTGTTAGAACATTTATGCTGCATAGAAGCTTCATGGTCTTCGTCAAAATCTTATTTAAAAGAAAACACATCCATTAATTACATCCATAGCAAAACATTTAGACATTGTTTTCATGTCCTTTCGTTGCAATAACTTCCATGAGAAATATCAACTGTTTGTGTTTTATTTCTATTCCAAAAAAACCTCTTTTTATAACTAACTCGATTCCTCAGGAGTTAATTTTTATGCAAGAAATGATCTGACAGCAAACTGGTCGAATGTGTATGCGAATTCGGCAATCCTCGGTAGAATCCGCTACTCTCGAGGGTACGGAATCGTCCGAGTTGAGACGAATGATGTGTATGCATCATCATAATTTTTTTTAGATCTGCAAATTTGTTACGCAAATCTTATAACTTCCCGTATTTCAAAAGTCAATTTAGTAAAGAAAGTTTACGTTGTCATATAGTGTACACGTGAACTGTGTTATATTTTAGTCTGTCTATACTTCTGCATGTAAACATCAAAAACGTTAGTGCCGTTCGAATCAAATTGAAGAAATGTTAAACTACAACAAACATAAATTTGAAAATCAACCTTAGATTCGCGCTTTTTCGAAAATTTCGAAGTTGTACCAAAATCGGACAAAAAAATGTATATGAATAAGGTACATACTATTCATCCAACTTTAGATAAGAGTATTTTCGGGACACACAAATTTAATTAAATTGTATGTCAAGCACACACTCGTTTTAAAAAGGATGATTCCCTCCTTTGCACACAAAGAATAAGAATGATGGGTGCGCTCAAAGGATATATCAATTGTATATTTTCTTATTTCAAAAACAAAATTATATTCTGACGAATATAGTTGCATTACCTGTATTCGGCGACATTCAAAATGTAAGAGGTGTGAAACTACATGAACACATGCTGAGTAATCGATTTAAGTAAAATCAGCTGTTTCCAAAATTAAAGTTCGTCAAAGTACAATATTACAAGGAGGTAGAACATGTATACATGAACGCATGCCGATTAATCGATTTAAAAATGACAGCTTAACACAAACACGAAAAAGTAAAATAACAAAAATCAAAGGAAAATTCATGATTGAAAAATTCAAATATATCTAACAAATAACAGCTGCTATATTCCTAACCTGGTAAGTTGAACATTGAAAATAACCTTATCATTAATATGATATGTCGTTTTTTATGTTTAAAATCACTGTACACGTTCATGTACATACTGTCCGTAGTACCGAGTTTACTCGTTTAAATCTACGAAATTTCAACTTGATGTTCCATGTTAATGTCAGGATTAATACCATCAATACACATTGGTCAGTTTTAAAGATGAGGACAATTGCATGTAACGCTTTGTATTATCAGTATAACTTCAATGAGAGTAAGGATTCAGGTCAATTAAACCCAAATTCTCAATTATAGATGTATCAACACATAAATGACAAAAAATTGAACATTTATAGTAAAACCACGGAAGTATTATATTGATCGATATAATATTTTTATGGTCAAACGGATATGATAATCGTTTGAATTGTTTTCATTATCTTTTGAGGATCTTTCAAAGCTGACTATGCGGTATTGGCTTTGCTCATTGTTAAAGGCCGTTCGGTTACCTAAAATTGTAAATGTTTGTGTCATTTTAGTCTCTTGTTGAGAGTTGTTACATTGGCAATCAATCTACATCTGCTTTTTTTATATTGATAAGTTTAGTTTTACTCAGATATCAGAAAATGTGGTAGGATCGCCGATGAGACAACTCTCATTCCAAGTCACAATTTCTATAACGTTTAAAGATAAACCATTAAAGGTAAAAGTACGGTCTTCATCGCAGAGCCTTTGGTCACATCGAACAGCAAGCTTAAAAGAAGCTCTAATTGTGAAACCATTCAAATGGGAAATCCATTGTCTTATCTATATGAAAAACGAGAAGGCCTTATGAACAAAATCGACAAACGAAAGCATTGAACGACATATAACAGATGTTAACAAATATAGCAAGTTTTAACGTTTGAACAGGCGCCAACCTTTATCCTAACCTGAAATTATAGTGTTACGGCACTACATATAAGTAAACTCTATAGTGGCTTTCCTCTAATTCTATGGAAAAATATCCCTTTCCGAACCCGTTGTATAAAAAAAATTAATCAACGTGTGGTTGCGGGTGATCTCACAAGATGATTGGCTGAGTCAAATGGCCATAACCTTTCTAAGCTCCCTGAAAGATCAAAAACAGGTGTTAATGAAATTGACAACTTCGTGGAAAGTGGAAGGCACTCGAAGGGGATTTTGGTTTAGAAAAAAGGAAATTTATCTTTTAATCTTTAGAGAAACATATTATTACATGGTAACGCGTTGGTTATCGGATTTATCCAATCTCGATAGTTAAATTATCAATTTTAAAGTCCTCGCCGAGGCTCGGACTTTAAAACTGATAATTTAACTATCTCGATTGGATAAATCCGATAATCCACTTGTAGCAATGTAATAATCTATATATCTCAATTAAAAGACAAGAACAAGTAAACATACATACGGAACGTATATATTTGATATAACATACAATGTAAATACAAGATTAATAGAAAAATAAAACCTAAAAAAGATAACTGTAGACGGACAAAATGACGTCACAAATAAGATAACGTACAAAGGTAAATAAAAATAAAATTTACACAATGTTTTATTAAATATTCAAGTAATATATGACATGACTGACAATCCTGTCGAAGATTGATATTTGGTGAAATTTCATCTTTAATTACAGACTCAGTTTAATTATGTTGTGTCCATCACTTTTTTACTATTGAATGCTTGTAATATTCCAACTAGTCTGGCATACTGCATGTACTAGTAGTGTGATAATTATATTATGATATTATTCAACTCTTTACTGTTGGTAACGGTTCAACAGCTCAATGCTTTTTTTCTGTGTATTTTGATGTATTATTTTAAAAGGGAATCCAGAAAAAAAGTCGACAAAACAATATAATCATATAACTTCATATCATTATTTAGAGTAAATCATTAAAATATTCCCAAATCTAGGTCTCAAATATAAAAAAGAAGATGTGGTATGATTGACAATGAGACAACTGTCCACAAGTGACCAAAATGACACAGAAATTAACAAGTAAAGGTCACCGTACGCCCTTCAACAATGAACAAAGCCCATACCGCAAAGTCAGCTATAAAAGGCCCCGAAATGACAATGTAAAACAATCTAAACGAGAAAACTAACGACCTTATTTATATAAAAAAATGAACGAACAACAAATATAAAACACATCAACAAACGACAACCACTGAATTACAGGCTCCTGACTTGGGACAGGCACATACATAAATAATGTGGCGGGGTTAAACATGTAAGCGGGATCCCAACCCTCCCCTAATCTTGGACAGTGGTATAACAGTAAAACATATGAACGAACTATAAAAATCAGTTCAAAAAGGCTTAACTCATCAGATGGACAAAAATACAGATGGACGTGGCCGGTACTTGTACATCCCGACAACAAAAAGACACTAGGAATAGATATGAGAGTACTCACAGTTATCTGACAGCACCTTTAAAAACCACTTACAAATAAAAAAAAATCATGCCTCTAAGACTAAACTATCGATCCGTACACATCCAACATCCAATGGATTTAGTGTAAAGACGTCATAAACAGTTAGAGAAAAACATGACCTTGTGCAATGTTTACTTCATTACTGGTTTACATTTAAAAACCAGAAGCTTTCGAATATCATCATATCAAATGCAAATATACCCCGAGCCTTATATTTTGCAACAATAATAATAACATGGTGTAATTCAGCAGTTTTAGGCCATTCAAATGGCCTTATTTATAACCACTGTATATTCGAACTTAATTACTATGCGGACCCATTACTTTTCAAACCTGTTGTAACAAAAGTCAGCAATCATTGTATTTTTTTAACCCTAATGTTAGTCCATCTATCAACATTTCTTCTTTAAGCATTATCTACAAATCACAGGAGCATCAGACTTTAGTGTTATACAGAAAGGTTCTCCTCTAAATGAGTGGTCCTTGTTGACGTACATGAATGTTAAGAATAGAAAACAAAACTCATCATGCCAGAATAATAATTTAGAACGACATATGATCGTAATTATTTGCGAAAAGGAAAGGATGAAGGATCATGTTTTAACACAATTTGCCCAAAAACTTAAGAAGACAGATAAAGTTAAGATAAAGTTACTTAAAATAACCGGACAAATCACGAACAATTTTTATTGTATATATATTTCTATTTTTAATCTTGCTCTTTTACTATTTTGCGTTAATTGATATATCAACTTACTTACAGCTATGCTCCCGATTTTTAAACTGAAAAGGCCAACAGTTTTTAAAATAGAAAAATAAGAACGATGTTCAATTTACAGTTGTGCGGACAAATTGTTGATTCTACTTAGGAATTGGAATATTTGCATTTTTGCATTTTTATTTTAGGGATGTATAAATAAAGGCAACAGTAGTTTACCGCTGTTCGCAACTCATAAATCGATAGAAAAAGAATAACAAATCCGGGTTACAAACTAAAACTGAGGGAAACGCATTAAATATAAGAGGAGAACAACGTCACACCATTAAAATGAAACACACACAGAAACGAAATAAGCATTAGACAAAATCCGATGATAATAACAAATATAACATCAAAACTAAATACATGAATTTTGGACAGAAAAGTACCGTCCTGTTGTAATTTGTATCTTCATGATTACCGCTATGCTATTTAGTATAGTCCCCTTGCATTTTTCTATATGTAGTTCCAAAAAATATTATGTTGTTCTAAGAAAAACCTAAGGCAGTCTATGTCTATTGATAGAAAAGTATTATCATTATTATTTTTAAATATGATGTCACCCTAAACAAGATAAAACAAAGACAAAAATATATGAGATACATACTGTTCGTCCTATTTTGGTAAAGGGTATTTTCGGGACACACGATTCAAAACTTGAATAAAGAAAAATGTTTTTCTAGCACACACAAAATAAAAACAAAGTTTTTAAGTTGATAGTTCGAAGGATATGTACATTTAATAAACATTTACTATTTCTAAAAACAAAGATACAAATGTTTATAAGAATTTATAATTGCATTGTTATGTGGAAATCATTTTATACATAATCGCTTGCTGATTATTTGATTTCAAAAATGACAGCTGTATGCAAATTAAACATTGAAAATACTTACACCTTTTGTTACATAATCAAATAAGTACATATTAAACACTTTTTAAATTAATTATTCAGGTGCATGTGCATAACACGTGCAATCACAGAGGTTGTTCGGTGTTTGTTTTTGATTTAGGTATTTTTCACTAGTATCATGAAAACCTATCATAAGTTGCATTTAGAGAAAACTAACGAAAGCTTAGCTTTACGAAAATGTTACGATGGTGCTAAGAGCGTATCTCCAGTCCCTCGTGTTTACATAGTTAAGATCTGATAGAAGAAATTTTTGACGTGGGATAGTCTCATATTTTTACGAAAGTTTTTAATTTTGTTTTTTCTTACAGAGAAGAATTTGTTCTCTAACAAAGTTATAAAGAACTGTTTCATGACTTTTGGTATTTGAGTTGCCCGTGTCATCCCCTTGGCTGGATATGTAAGAATCCGGGTCCGTTCGCGCCCATTCACGTTCGCACCCACTCATGTCCGCCCCCTTTCACTTTCGCACCCTACATGTTCGCGCCCAATTTTCATTGGTTTTGTGTTTAATAACTTTGTCATTAAGTTTTGGCAAGTGTTTTCTAATAAGTATATTTGTTGTCATTGTTTAAAAATAAAGTGAGACAGCCTTTTTTTTTTGTTGAATAAATCTTAATCATGCTTTTGATAGTGTATTGTTAAAAATAACAATTTGTAAATAAAGTGGGTTTCTGTCAACGTTTTATTTTGTGTTGAATAACTCTTAATCATGGTTTGGTTAGTGTATTGCTATAAATTTTTATTGACTTGTTTCAAAATAAAGTGAGATTCTGACTACGATTTTTTTTGTGTGCTGAATAAATTTTATCATGTTTTGGTTATAATAGTGTATTGCTATATTTTATTGTTTCATTGTTTCAGATCAAAGGGACCAAGCTGTTAAAAACAATTATCTTTTGTGTTTTTTAATTAAAATCTTCAATGTTTTACTCATACCAAGCTAAATACATTCAGTATTTACACCAAAGCAATTTAAAACAACAATCATGATTTTCCAATTATTTGATTAAAATTGGGCGGGAACGTGTAGAGTGCGAACGGACCTTGGGTGCAAACGTGCGAGGTGCGAACGTGTAGGGTGCGAAAATGTATTGGGCGCGAACGGACCTGATACCGATATGTAAGTATAAAGATGCTATGACTAGGCCTTAAACTTTAAATACCCTTCGTTTATACATTCAAGTTTAAGTAGATAGTATAAATGATATAAGGATGACTTTGCATTCGGGAGTTTCATTATTAGTTTTAATAAGTTTAAAATGAACAACATGTCGTGACAACTGTCAGATGGTAATCAAAGACTCATCAGAAATCAAATATTGCTTTCATGCTTATATTATTAACATATTCAAAATCCAAGAAATTAGAAATATAGTTTGTGTTCATTTATACTAATGACTTGAATTGCACGTAGAAAAAATTAAACATTGTTGAAAAGTGGCATTTCAGACCTTTTTTGACATGTAAAAACCCAATGGACAAGAGTTCTTAATATGAAGGTATGGTCAAAATTTAAAAGAATAATAGTTAAGGAGTCTCCTGGGTATAAATCAATTTTTTTTTTCTAATATACGATTTCGCTATATTTTTTTTTATAAATAAATTTTATTAATACTTAAAAGAAAAATGAAATAAAAAATGGGGTCACCGTCCATTTTAGCTCACAATCTGTATCTGGAAGAAGCATACATTTTTGTTAATGTCTTTTTTTTCTGTTGAACTAATAGGAAAAATAGAGGTAATATCGAAATAAAAAAATAACCTCATTACAGAAATCGCTAAAATTTTACAATTATTTACTTTATGTACAGCTTATTTGAAAACAATAATAAAAAATATAGGTCACCGACGATTTTTTTTGGCATTTTTGCACCAAAGGGTGATAAAATAAAGGTTTAATTGTTTGCTGAAAATTTTGAAAATTTTGAAAAAACCTTAACCTGTTTGAAGGGGGCTGTTTTGTCTTTATACAGTCAAGTTAGAAGAATTTTATTCAGAATTCAGAACATATGAACATTAGGATCTAATCTGAAATAATATTATAAATGCCTTTTACATTGACATTTTTTTTAAAGAGTAATTTATTGCTTAGATGAAGTATGATCTTTTTTGATACTCATATTGTTTTGTACCAAATGAACAAGCAACAAAATATCAAACCTCAATGTCAGAACATAGCTTTTTGTTTTTACATTTTACATCTGTTACAGGTGTAAACATACAATTACGAGAGCGGAAAATAACCTATATTTTAAAACAACTATAACATTAAAAACATATCGGTCTCCATGTCAAGGACTGTACATGGTTCTTTTTTTTGTAGTTTACATCTGAAACAGGTGTTAAAAACAACTCCAAGAAAGAAAAAAATGTGTACCAAATGAAACACTACACATACAAATATAGCTTCTACCGATATTGAAAAGTTTTATAAATTTTATCACATAATCCAAGTTATTGTTTATTCAGAAATTGAAATTTGATATAGAGTCTGGAATTATTGAAGTTAAACTTTTAATGGAGATTAGAATATTATATGTAGAGAGGCGAACATACCAGAGGGACATTAAAATTCATATGTCAAAACTAAACTGACAACACAATGCATAAAAATAAGCAACAAACAAACATAAGAATTCGAAACACAAACCCTACCACCAATTGGCTGGAATTTCATGTGCTCCGGAAGGGAAAATAATTCCTGCTCCACATGCGACACTCTTCGTTTTGCTGGTGTGAGTTTATTCAAAGAAAGCTGATCTTTATCACTTCCATTTTCTGATTTCATTAAATGGTTACACTGTAAATGATTGAGAGAGACTGTCTAAGTTGCTAATTAGTAAGCGAATATTTTCATCTGAGAATACCCGTTATTGTTTGATAGGTGTAATCAAATTGCCATTAACATGACTAGAATACATGATTACACGTGATTTGATCAAACTGTATGAATAATCTATGCATTAAAACATATATAGACACGATTTTTAAAATGGAAAATTTTAATATTGATACATTAGAAATATGTGTCATAAAATAACTTATTAGTAATTTTATCTGCTAATCAACATGTTCATTACTGTCTTTTTTTTTTAAACAAGTACTTTTTGTTTTAGTGTTTTTTTTTCTGAGACAAAAGGAGGGGCATCTGGTATCTATGGAGAAATCTCAATATATATATATATATATATATATATATAACTATTCAGCCTTCTATATAACCTTCTTATGGCACTGTAATTATAATCTGATAGAATTTTGAGATGAAATGAAGAAAATAGAAAATGTTCTTATGAAGCGTTGACATGCATACTACAAATGAGGTGACAACCATGATTTGGTGGAACTTTTAAATACAATACGGACTAGGAAACCAAGCGGTTGAGGTAGAAAAGGGACATTAGTAGAATATATAAGTTTTAAGTCATAAATCGATTAAGCTAACAAATACGGATTACAAGTCAATAAAATTGAGAATGGAAATGGGGAATATGTCAAAAGGACATCAACCCGACCACAGAGCAGCCAACAGCAAAATGTCCCCAACAGGTCTCCAATGCATCTAGAAATTCCCACACCGGAGGCGTCCTTCAGCTGGCCCATAAACAACAAATATATATACTAGTTCAGTGATAATGAACGCCATACTAAACTCCAAATTGTACACAAGAAACTTAAATTAAATATAATACAAGACTAACAAACGCCAGAGGCTCCTGATTTGGGACAGGCGCAAAATTGCAGCGAGGTTAAACATGTTTACGAGATCTCAACTAAGCCTTCCCATAGACATCTAACCAATGCAGAAAAGTAAACGCAAAACAATACGCACATTAAAATTCAGTTTAAGAGAAGTCCGAGTCTGATGTCAAAAGATGTAACCAAAGAAAATAAACAAAATGACAATAATACATAAATAATAACTTGGATTATGTGATAAAATTTATAAAACTTTTCAATATCGGTAGAAGCTATATTTGTATGTGTAGTGTTTCATTTGGTACACATTTTTTTCTTTCTTGGAGTTGTTTTTAACACCTGTTTCAGATGTAAACTACAAGAAAAAGAACCATGTACAGTCCTTGACACGGAGACCGATATGTTTTTAATGTTATAGTTGTTTTAAAATATAGGTTATTTTCCGCTCGTAATTGTATGTTTACACCTGTATATGTAAAATGTAAAAACAAAAAGCTATGTTCTGACATTGAGGTTTGATATTTTGTTGCTTGTTCATTTAGTACAAAACAATATGAGTATCAAAAAAGATCATACTTCATCTAAGCAATAAATTACTCTTTAAAAAAATGTCAATGTAAAAGGCATTTAAAAAATTGTATAATATTATTTAAGATTAGATCCTAATGTTCATATGTTCTGAATTCTGAATAAATTTCTTCAAACTTGACTGTATAAAGACAAAACAGCCCCTTCAAACAGGTTAAGGTAGCTCGTTGCTACAAAATTTTCAGCAAACAATTAAACCTTTATTTTATCTCCATTTGGTGCAAAAATGCCAAAAAAAATCATCGGTGACCTATATTTTTTATTATTGTTTTCAAATAAGCTGTACATAAAGTAAATAATTGTAAAATTTTAGCGATTTCTGTAATGAGGTTATTTTTTTATTTCGATATTACCTCTATTTTTCCTATTAGTTCAACAGAAAAAAAAGACATTAACAAAAATGTATGCTTCTTCCAGATGAAGATTGTGAGCTAAAATGGACGGTGACCTCATTTTTAATTTCATTTTTCTTTTAAGTATTAATAAAGTTTATTTATAAAAAAAATATAGCGAAATCCTATATTAGAAAAAAAAATTTGATTTATACCCAGGAGACCCCTTAACTATTATTCTTTTAAATTTTGACCATACCTTCATATTATGAACTCTTGTCCATTGGATTTTTACATGTCAAAAAAGGTCTGAAATGCCACTTTTCAACAATGTTTAATTTTTTCTACGTGCAATTCAAGTCATTAGTATAAGTGAATACAAACTATATTTCTAATTTCTTGGATTTTGAATATGTTAATAATATAAGCATGAAAGCAATATTTGATTTCTGATGAGTCTTTGATTACCATCTGAAAGTTGTCACGACATGTTGTTCATTTTAAACTTATTAAAACTAATAATGAAACTCCCGAATGCAAAGTCATCCTTATATCATTTATACTATCTACTTAAACTTGAATGTATAAACGAAGGGTATTTAAAGTTTTAGGCCTAGTCATATCATCTTTATACTTACATATCGGTATCAGGTCCGTTCGCGCCCAATACATTTTCGCACCCTACACGTTCGCACCTCGCACGTTCACACAAGGTCCGTTCGCACTCTACACGTTCCCGCCCAATTTTAATCAAATTCCAGTTGAATAATTGGAAAATCATGATTGTTGTTTTAAATTGCTTTGGAGTAAATACTGAATGTATTTAGCTTGGTATGAGTAAAACATTGAAGATTTTAATTAAAAGACACAAAAGATAATTGTTTTTAACAGCTTGGTCCCTTTGATCTGAAACAATGAAACAATAAAATATAGCAATACACTATTATAACCAAAACATGATAAAATTTATTCAGCACACAAAAAAAAAAACGTAGTCAGAATCTCACATTATTTTGAGACAAGTCAATGAAACAAATTTATAGCAATACACTAACCAAACCATGATTAAGAGTTATTCAACACAAAATAAAACGTTGACAGAAACCCACTTTATTTACAAATTGTTATTTTTAACAATACACTATCAAAAACATGATTAAAATTTATTCAACAACAACAAAAAATGCTGTCTCACTTTATTTTGAAACAATGACAACAAATATACTTATAAGAATACACTTGCCAAAACTTAATGACAAAGTTATTAAACACAAAACCAATGAAAATTGGGCGCGAACATGTAGGGTGCGAAAGTGAAAGGGGGCGAACATGAGTGGGTGCGAACGTGAATGGGCGCGAACGGACCCGGATTCTTACATATCCAGCCAAGGGGATGACACGGGCAACTCAAATACCAAAAGTCATGAAACAGTTCTTTATAACTTTGTTGGAGAACAAATTCTTCTCTGTAAGGAAAAACAAAATTAAAAACTTTCGTAAAAATATGAGACTATCCCACGTCAAAAATTTCTTCTATCAGATCTTAACTATGTAAACACGAGGGACTGGAGATACGCTCTTAGCACCATCGTAACATTTTCGTAAAGCTAAGCTTTCGTTAGTTTTCTCTAAATGCAACTTATGATAGGTTTTCATGATACTAGTGAAAAATACCTAAATCAAAAACAAATACCGAACAACCTCTGTGATTGCACGTGTTATGTACATGCACCTGAATAATTAATTTAAAAAGTGTTTAATATGTACTTATTTGATAATGTAACAAAAGATGTAAGTATTTTCATTGTTTAATTTGCATACAGCTGTCATTTTTGAAATCGATTAATCAGCAAGCGATTATGTATAAAATGATTTCCACATAACAATATTGTATTTTAAAGATCTAACATTTTGATTGTCTTGAAGAACAGGTAATGCAATTATAAATTCTTATAAACATTTGTATGTTTGTTTTTAGAAATAGTAAATGTTTATTAAATGGACATATCCTTCGAACTATCAACTTAAAAACTTTGTTTTTATTTTGTTTGTGCTAGACAAACATTCAAGTTTTGAATCGTGTGTCCCGAAAATACCCTTTACCAAAATAGGATGAACAGTATGTATCTCATATATTTTTGTCTGTGTTTTATCTTGTTTAGGGTGACATCATATTTAAAAATAATAATGATAATACTTTTCTACCAATAGACATAGACTGCCTTAGGTTTTTCTTAGAACAACATAATATTTTTTGGAACTACATATAGAAAAATGCAAGGGGACTATACTAAATAGCATAGCGGTAATCATGAAGATACAAATTACAACAGGACGGTACTTTTCTATCCAAAATTCATGTATTTAGTTTTGATGTTATATTTGTTATTATCATCGGATTTTGTCTAATGCTTATTTCGTTTATGTGTGTGTTTCATTTTAATGGTATGACGTTGTTCTCCTCTTATATTTAATGCGTTTCCCTCAGTTTTAGTTTGTAACCCGGATTTGTTTTTTTTCTATCGATTTATGAGTTGCGAAAAGCGGTAAACTTCTGTTGCCTTTATTTATACATTCCTAAAATAAAAATGCAAAAATGCAAATATTCCAATTCCTAAGTAGAATTTGTCCGCACAACTGTAAATTGAACATGGTTCTTATTTTTCTATTTTGAAAACTGTTGGCCTTTTCAGTTTAAAAATCGGGAGCATAGCTGTAAGTAAGTTGATATATCAATTAACGCAAAATAGTAAAAGAGCAAGATTAAAAATAGAAATATATATACAATAAAAATTGTTCGTGATTTGTCCGGTTATTTTAAGTAACTTTATCTTAACTTTATCTGTCTTCTTAAGTTTTTGGGCAAATTGTGTTAAAACATGATCCTTCATCCTTTCCTTTTCGCAAATAATTACGATCATATGTCGTTCTAAATTATTATTCTGGCATGATGAGTTTTGTTTTCTATTCTTAACATTCATGTACGTCAACAAGGACCACTCATTTAGAGGAGAACCTTTCTGTATAACACTAAAGTCTGATGCTCCTGTGATTTGTAGATAATGCTTAAAGAAGAAATGTTGATAGATGGACTAACATTAGGGTTAAAAAATACAATGATTGCTGACTTTTGTTACAACAGGTTTGAAAAGTAATGGGTCCGCATAGTAATTAAGTTCGATTATACAGTGGTTATAAATAAGGCCATTTGAATGGCCTAAAACTGCTGAATTACACCATGTTATTATTATTGTTACAAAATATTAGGCCCGGGGTATATTTGCATTTGATATGATGATATACGAAAGCTTCTGATTTTTAAATGTAAACCAGTAATGAAGTAAACATTGCACAAGGTCATGTTTTTCTCTGACTGTTTATGACGTCTTTACACTAAATCCATTGGATGTTGGATGTGTACGGATCGATAGTTTAGTCTTAGAGGCATGACTTTTTTTTTAATTTGTAAGTGGTTTTTGAACTAGCTGTCAGATAACAGCGAGTACTCTAATATCTATTCCTAGTGTCTTTTTGTTGTCGGGATGTACAAGTACCGGCCACGTCCATCTGTATTTTTGTCCATCTGATGAGTTAAGCCTTTTTGAACTGATTTTTATAGTTCGTTCATATGTTTTACTGTTATACCACTGTCCAAGATTAGGGGAGGGTTGGGATCCCGCTTACATGTTTAACCCCGCCACCTTATTTATGTATGTGCCTGTCCCAAGTCAGGAGCCTGTAATTCAGTGGTTGTCGTTTGTTGATGTGTTTTATATTTGTTGTTCGTTCATTTTTTTATATAAATAAGGTCGTTAGTTTTCCCGTTTAAATTGTTTCACGTTGTCATTTCGGGGCCTTTTATAGCTGACTTTGCGGTATGGGCTTTGTTCATTGTTGAAGGGCGTACGGTGACCTTTACTTGTTAATTTCTGTGTCATATTGGTCACTTGTGGACAGTTGTCTCATTGTCAATCATACCACATCTTTTTTTTTATATTTGGGACCTAGCTGATTTGGGAATATTTTACTGATTTACTCTAAATAATGATATGAAGTTATATGCTTATATTGTTATGTCGACTTTTTTTCTGGATTCCCTTTCAAAATACACAGAAAAAAAGCATTGAGCTGTTGAACAGTTACCAACAGTAAAGAGTTGAATAATATCATAATATAATTATCACACTACTAGTACATGAGTATGCCAGACTAGTTGAAATATTACAAGCATTCAATAGTAAAAAAGTGATGGACACAACATAATTAAACTGAGTCTGTAATTAAAGATGAAATTTCACCAAATATCAATCTTCGACAGGATTGTCAGTCATGTTATATATTACTTGAATGTTTAATAAAACATTGTGTAAATTTTATTTTTATTTACCTTTGTACGTTATCTTATTTGTGACGTCATTTTGTCCGTCTACAGTTATCTTTTTTAGGTTTTATTTTTCTATTAATCTTGTATTTACATTGTATGTTATATCAAATATATACGTTCCGTATGTATGTTTACTTGTTCTTGTCTTTTAATTGAGATATATAGATTATTACATTGCTACAAGTGGATTATCGGATATATCCAATCGAGATAGTTAAATTATCAGTTTTAAAATTGATAATTTAACTATCGAGATTGGATAAATCCGATAACCAACGCGTTACCATGTAATAATATGTTTCTCTAATGATTAAAAGATAAATTTCCTTTTTTCTAAACAAAAATCCCCTTCGAGTGCCTTCCACTTTCCACGAAGTTGTCAATTTCATTAACACCTGTTTTTGATCTTTCAGGGGGCTTAGAAAGGTTATGGCCATTTGACTCAGCCAATCATCTTGTGAGATCACCCGCAACCACACGTTGATTAATTTTTTTTATACAACGGGTTCGGAAAGGGATATTTTTCCATAGAATTAGAGAAAAGCCACTATAGTGTTTACTTATATGTAGTGCCGTTACACTATAATTTCAGGTTAGGATAAAGGTTGGCGCCTGTTCAAACGTTAAAACTTGCTGTATTTGTTAACATCTGTTATATGTCGTTCAATGCTTTCGTTTGTCGATTTGGTTCATAAGGCCTTCTCGTTTTTCATATAGATAAGACAATGGATTTCCCATTTGAATGGTTTCACAATTAGAGCTTCTTTTAAGCTTGCTGTTCGATGTGACCAAAGGCTCTGCGATGAAGACCGTACTTTCACCTTTAATGGTTTATCTTTAAACGTTATAGAAATTGTGACTTGGAATGAGAGTTGTCTCATCGGCGATCCTACCACATTTTCTGATATCTGAGTAATACTAAACTAATCAGACTTATCAATATAAAAAAAGCAGATGTAGATTGATTGCCAATGTAACAACTCTCAACAAGAGACTAAAATGACACAAATATTAACAATTTAAGGCAACCGAACGGCCTTCAACAATGAGCAAAGCCAATACCGCATAGTCAGCTTTGAAAGATCCTCAAAAGATAATGAAAACAATTCAAACGATTATCATATCCGTTTGACCATAAAAATATTATATCGATCAATATAATACTTCAGTGGTTTTACTATAATTGTTCATTTTTTTGTCATTTATGTGTTGATACATCTATAATTGAGAATTTGGGTTTTATTGACCTGAATCCTTACTCTGATTGAAGTTATACTGATAATTCAAAGCGTTACATGCAATTGTCCTCATCTTTAAAACTGACCAATGTGTATTGATGGTATTAATCCTGACATTAACATGGAACATCAAGTTGAAATTTCGTAGATTTAAACGAGTAAACTCGGTACTACGGACAGTATGTACATGAACGTGTACAGTGATTTTAAACATAAAAAACGACATATCATATTAATGATAAGGTTATTTTCAATGTTGAACTTACCAGGTTAGGAATATGGCAGCTGTTATTTGTTAGATATATTTGAATTTTCAATCATGAATTTTCCTTTGATTTTTGTTATTTTACTTTTTCGTGTTTGTGTTAAGCTGTCATTTTTAAATCGATTAATCGGCATGCGTTCATGTATACATGTTCTACCTCCTTGTAATATTGTACTTTGACGAACTTTATTTTTTGGAAACAGCTGATTTTACTTAAATCGATTACTCAGCATGTGTTCATGTAGTTTCACACCTCTCTCATTTTGAGTGTCGCCGAATACAGGTAATGCAACTATATTCGTCAGAATATAATTTTGTTTTTGAAATAAGAAAATATACAATTGACATATCCTTTGAACGCACCCATCATTCTTATTCTTTGTGTGCAAAGGAGGGAATCATCCTTTTTAAAACGAGTGTGTGCTTGACATACAATTTAATTAAAATTGTGTGTCCCGAAAATACTCTTATCTAAAGCTGGATGAATAGTATGTACCTTATTCATATACATTTTTTTGTCCGATTTTGGTACAACTTCGAAATTTTCGAAAAAGCGCGAATCTAAGGTTGATTTTCAAATTTATGTTTGTTGTAGTTTAACATTTCTTCAATTTGATTCGAACGGCACTAACGTTTTTGATGTTTACAGAAGTATAGACACACTAAAATATAACACAGTTCACGTGTACACTATATGACAACGTAAACTTTCTTTACTAAATTGACTTTTGAAATACGGGAAGTTATAAGATTTGCGTAACAAATTTGCAGATCTAAAAAAAATTATGATGATGCATATGTGAGCCAAAATTTGTTCCTGTGAAAAAAGTTCCAGTGGAACTAATTTCACAGGAAATATGTTCTGGGAGAACTTTTTTCACAGACAATTTCTATATAATTTGTTCCATCTCTATGAAATAAGTTCCACACTTTACTTGGTGAATTAAGTTCTGGGTTGGTGAAATTTGTTCCTTACCTAGTGAAATAAGTTCCTTGTTTGTGAGATTTGTTCCTTACCTGGTGGAATAAGTTCTGGATTTGTGAAATTGGTTCCTCACCTGGTGAAATAAGTTCCTTGTCTGTGAAATATGTTCCACTGGTTAAACAAGTTTTCTTATATACTGAGCACTTGTCATCAGTGAGTTTAAAGTCATTATAAAAAACATGTATTATATTGCATAATGTAATAAATAAAAAGTGTAAACATCCAATTGGATCATGTGGAGTAAAGAAAAAGTTTAATAACATGCTCAAGTAATAATACGAAAAGTGGCACTTATGAGCCAGGAAAGAGTAGAACAAGAAATAATAATAAAAGACATTCCGAAAATTGTATTATAGTTGAAGATGAATATTTGTACTTTTTTGAAAAGGACAAAGTGGATGATCAATTATATTAAAAGACATAAAGAAACAAAATACACGCTCTTTAAAAACTGTGCAATGACCATAGCTAAGTACATGTATGATTAGAACACCAATGACAAATCATCAGGAAACAAGGAGGTTGAATACCACAAAAACGATCAAACATAGATACATTATCATCGCTTTTATTTCTTATCTTTATCCTAAAGTCATT
The DNA here is from genome assembly GCF_963676685.1 of Mytilus edulis. Classification (NCBI taxonomy): domain Eukaryota; kingdom Metazoa; phylum Mollusca; class Bivalvia; order Mytilida; family Mytilidae; genus Mytilus; species Mytilus edulis. The sequence goes on along the minus strand of NC_092349.1, from coordinate 44,561,205 downwards.
CCTTCAATTGCAAATGTACCCCATGCAAGCACAGAACTTATTTTCTGTGAAATAGGTTCGAGCAGACCATTTTCATTGATTTCTATAAAAATACCTTCGTTTAAAACTAATATCACAAGAACTTATTTCACTTTTTTTTTTAAATTTTAATATTGGAACAAAATTCATGGTGCTGTGATTTTTGTTCCGGAACTTATTTCACACTTAGTTAAAAAATTAGTTCCAGAACAAATTTTATAGTGCTGGAACATATTTTCTGTGACATAAGTTCCGGTGGAACATATTTCCTATGAAATTTGTTCGGGTGGAACAAATGTCACGCCGGAACAAATTTTTTGTTACACATACACATCATTCGTCTCAACTCGGACGATTCCGTACCCTCGAGAGTAGCGGATTCTACCGAGGATTGCCGAATTTGCATACACATTCGACCATTTTGCTGTCAGATCATTTCTTGCATAAAAATTAACTCCTGAGGAATCGAGTTAGTTATAAAAAGAGGGTTTTTTTGGAATAGAAATAAAACACAAACAGTTGATATTTCTCATGGAAGTTATTGCAACGAAAGGACATGAAAAACAATGTCTAAATGTTTTGCTATGGATGTAATTAATGGATGTGTTTTCTTTTAAATAAGATTTTGACGAAGACCATGAAGCTTCTATGCAGCATAAATGTTCTAACACTGATTTTCTTAGTCGAGATGGTTTGTGGAACCCGTTATGGATATCATTTCAGAAGATATAACAGAGGAAAAGGTTTAACATATATTTTTATGTATTGTTTGTATAACAGTAATAATAAAAATTGTTTCATGAAACGCAATTTCTTTTTCTTATCTTTCATTCTATATTAATTGGTCGAAACTAAACAAGAAAAAGATATAATCGAATCAAACAAGTTTATCAAAGGATTTGCAACATTGAGAAAACTCGTCTTTAATTTAACGGTTTACGGTTATCTTTAAGCGAACATATGTGGTCTTTTCGCCTGTTTTTTTTTAAATCTAAATTTTATCGAAAGTAAATATTGTCATCAGACAACAGTAACAAAAATCTAATTATACAAAACTTATAATGTAAAAACATTGAACATTTGCAGATTTCACATTCTTTTATATTTTGGTCTCGACAAAGTATATAAAGCAGTGTACATGTATCTACTGCAAAGCGATGATCAATTGTAACTAGCAACATTGCACTGGTTTTAAATCGCCATTTTAACAACTTTTGAACAAAATGATCAAAATATACACAGTTTACAGATCGTGCAAATTCACAACCTAGTGTGAAGATTATTCCAATTCATATGCGACTGTAATACATCTGAGAGGTTTTAATAGCTATAAAACTTGGTTTAATTCACCATTTCTACACATGAAAATGCATGTACCAATCATAATATGAGATTTGTTATCCATTCGCTTGATGTATTTTTTTTTTTTTTTTATTTAATTGCCATTTTCTTAGCGACTGTCCATTTCTGAATGTCAAAGCTTAGTATTTTTGTGATTTTACTTTTAGCATGAAATTGTTTGCTTTATATTTTAGGAAACTCCTATTGGTATAAGAAAGCATGTTCATGTAAGTACTTATCACTTGATTTATGGCTACATTCTTATTACTTTACAAATCTTATGTTTTTGCTCCGGCTAAAGTACGCAGAGGAAATTGCTGAAATTGTATAAATGCTCAAGATTGGACAGTCAATTAAACTAGGCAACATTATCTTATATTTATTTTTTTTTCTTTCTTTTGTTCTTAGTTAGACTTTTTTCATTTTCAGGCTCTTAATACTTATTAATATAACTGTTTATTTATTGCAAGTTCTTTTTTATGCGCATTTATAATTGTTTGATATCCTCGTTCCGTCATAATAATGTAATCTGGATTCCCAATTTAATAGAAATTCTGGTACAATTAAATTTTTAGACAAGCCACAACATGTTTCCATTCTGTACAACTAATAATATTTTGTTTCTGATCTTTTTTGCTATGCAAAGGCAATGCAAGTATAAACACCCTTGATATCATACTATGACGAAGATGTTGTTCACCGAGTCCATAAATTTGGTTCCATCCGAGTAAATTTATCGACCAATATATTGGATGCATACTAATTGCTTCTCAGTCTAGTTTGTTTATCATTTGCTCTAATTGGCTTTGAATTGGCTATCAGTGACTGCAAGAACTCTCAGATCTGAATTCAGTGGGTTTTTTATGTTTGTTCTCTGATGGAGAGTTGTCTAATTTCAAAAAGTACCAAATGTTTTGTGCTTATTGTTACATCATTTGGTTTAATCACTTAACAGTTGTTCAAACTACATATAATAAAACCAAATAAATCCATTACATCAAAAAGTGGTTTTAGTTAACTTATTGATAATATAATTTCAGACGCAAAATGTCAATGTCTAAACAAAGACACCACACCGGCGTTTTCAGCTGTACTCACGCATAAGCAAACTGTTGCATCAAATACAGCTGTCAAGTTTGACAAAGTTGTTACAAATATACAAGACGGCTATGATCCAGCTACAGGAATTTTCACCGCACCTACGGATGGAGTATATCATATCTCGAGTACCGTGATTAGCCCCGTAGGAAAAAAGCTGTTCGTTAGTCTGTATCACAATGACGTGCCGATAACTAGTATTTGGGTTAGTCCTAAAGATGACACTCATGAAATGGGCACAACAAATATGGTATTGATGTTAAAGGATGGAGACGAAGTCGCCATTAGGTCACGTGGAAATTTTGAAGTTCACAGTAATGGCGCTGGCTTCACCTCATTTTCTGGCTTTCTGATTTCAAAATAAAGAAAAATATTTGATGTCAGTATATATATTTTAATTTACATTTTTTCATTAAGTTAAGCCTTCCAATTGATATTTTATCGTGTGTTTTGCTATGCTGTGATGTTATACTATTGTTTCAGAAAAAGGGAGAAGGTTTAGTACCATTAACACGTTTAATACCTCTGCAAATGTTTGCACCTGTCCTAATTCAAGAATCTGATGTACAGTAGTTGTCGTTTGTTTATGTAATGTATACGTGTATTTCGTTTCTTGTTTTTATATAGTTTCGACCGGTGGTTTTCCCGATTGCATGGTTTTACACTAGTAATTTTTGGGCCCTTTATAACTTTTTGTACGGTGTGAGCCAAGGCTCCGTGTTGAAGGCCGTACATTGAGCTATAATGGTTTACTTTTATAAATTGTTATTTGGTTGGAGAGTTGTCGCATTGGCACTCATAGCACATCTTCTTATATCTATCATTTTACAACAGAAAACAAGCAAACATGTTTTCGATGTTACAACCGCAATACCCATAACCTTTGACTATTCTAAGACACTGTATCAGAATAGTTTGAAAAATCAATATTTAATAGTGAAAAAATGCCAAGCTTCTCATTGTCACATTTTGGATCAGTTAAGACGATAACTCACATATAACCTACCCAGAACCAGAAACCAGGGAAAACAAATTAGACATATTTGATTGCACAGAGTACATAAAAGTTGCAATTAAATCATGTAAAAAACATTCACATTCCCTCAAAACATATAAAAAAAAACACATTTGGATTAAACATGCATCCTGTCCCAAGTAAGAAGCGTGTAGTTAAAAGATTTTTCGTTGGTTTATGTGTTAATTTGTTTTCCTAAGATTGTTTTGTTATAAATCAGGCCGTTGTTTTTTTCTAGAATATTTTCATATTTTTCATATCGGAACATTTTATAGAGTGAATGTTGGTTTGCAGAATATAAAATAGTTGTCAAATATTATCAAAAACAGAGAAATATGACCGTAAAATAAAGAATAGAGAATAACAAGGGCCTAAAATATAAGGAAAAATAAAATGGGTAATGCATGTATCGGTTACCTAAACTTAACAAAAAAAAACAAGTAAAATATTGTTTCATCTCGGCCACTAGAAAGTCTAATCTTTTAGTGATTTTAACTAGTTCTTTTACCTTTGAAATAAAATATAAGAAGATAGTCGAATTGACTTTTTTAAAGTGTAAACGATTTCTATGGGTTTTTGTTTGTTGATAAATTATTTGCTATTTATGGATTTTTAAATGCTGTTGCCAGTTTTGACTTTTTACAATATTTACACTACACTTCCACTCAATCTTATCAAACAAACTATACTAAGCCAAAAAAGTTGAGCAACAAAAAAAATGAAAAATAATTTTATTACAAAACCATAACAACATATAGTTTTAGTAATAACAAAATGGAATTATGATATGTCAGAAGCAACATGCATGTTTATTCCTCCAATTCACTAGAAAATTCATTGTATGGAGCGCAGTAGGGTCAAAATGCGGAAATGATAAGGGTGTTATGCAAACTCAATTTTTCGTCCATGGTCAAAATGTTTTGATGACAGAATGACTCGCACACTAGTAGCTTCTCTTAGTCAATACACTTCTCTTGTGGCCGGAATACAATTGTCATGTGTTGAAGTAAAATGTAGGAAGCGCTACTCACTTGACGTTAGTTTTTGGGGTCTACGAGATCTAAACCTATCCTGTGCAGTTGCAAATTTTCGATATCTGATTTTAGTCTTTAAACTGTTGACTTACGCACATTTAATCGTGCCGCAACTCTGGCAACATTTGTTCCGGCATCAACCATTCCAAGAGATCCAAAGAGTTTTCTGACGGTCATTTTCGGGGAGGCCTGGTTGGCGCCCCATGTATTTTTTTCTAACTTTTATGTGTTTTTCTTACCAATAGTGTGTCTTGGAACGTTTTTGAAAAATAAATTTCAAATTTCGTTTTAAAAGTCCAAGTACAGAAGGTAAAACATCAATTACACGTGCAACGCTTAAATGGCGCAAAATCAATTGACCGACTGATCAAAATTACAGGTAGACCTTAGGATAATATCAATGATGTTTAAATATTTTCTTTCACAGAAACAACAAACAAAAAATTGAAAAAAAGTGTTACTAAACTTTTTTGGCTCAGGATATTCGATCGGATGGCCGTTTTAGTAAATATGCATGAACATATATTTGCTGCAATTCTTTCTTTAAGGAGAAAGGTAAATAGGCTATATATATATATATATATTCAACTCGTCTAAAGATCAACCCAACAATGTTAGATCTGTAAATTTGCTTTCGCAAATTTTTGGTTCTTCCCTAGCCGGGATTCGAACCCATGCTACTGTGATATCGTGACCCCAAATCGCCTGCACTGCAGCCGTCCCGCTAGACCACACGACCACCTGGGCTCTCAAAAAAAGAGCTTTCGCTGGCCGTGTGTTACCTTTCCTCGTCAGTTTTAATCTAGCGGCGTACTACAGTACATGATATATAAGGCATGAAGATGTAATTGTTACAGATCAGCTAAATTATCTATAGTAAAGGATCCGACAAATTAATGTAATATATGTATATATATTACGGATTACAAATGTGTCGAGGTTTGTGATTGGATAACAGCACAGAGATGTCAGTATATATTCAGGAAACTGCCGGGGTATATACGACGTTTGTATCCCCAATTAGAACCTCAATAACGTCATCATAACACCGGTTACTATATGACGTAGTCAAAAGCTATACAGAACACTTAGAAATGTCAGAGGCTCACAGAGGGAAAATAATGACGTGCTTCAGTCAATAAAGCATTTTAATACAAATTCACGCAATTTACGCTTTTAATACTTAAAATTGAATGTTAAAAGCGTATTATGATTTATTACATACACAATAAAATTATGTTCACAGCAAATTAGAAAATCCTTAACGTATGCCGAACATATCAGGATGGGTTTTTCAATATATGTGTTGTAATAAACAAAGCCACACACACATACAAACACAAAATATGATATCTAAAACCTTTATTGAAACTATTTTTTAACGGAAAAAAAATGTCAAGATAAAAACGTGCATTTAAATGAATTACCCAAAAGAGTAAAAATACAATAAACATGTAATGGATATATACAGTGCTGCATTGTGAATGTTCAACAAATACCTGCACTGGAAAATAACGTTAGTCAGGGGTAATCCGTAATATATGTGTAATTCAGGTCTCAGACAGGGTATATACTGAACCATTCCCGGCTTAGGGCTTATGCAATCTCTAAGCCGGGAATGTCACAGTATATACCCTGTCTGAGACCTGAATAACATATAATATTATATATACTGGAGGTGTGATGAAATGATTGAAGCTGTTATTTTCTCCTTCACAGTGTTTATGTACGTTCTGGCAACAGTGTTTATCGACATACAGCTAAACGCTACTAAACGAAAAAAAACTGTCCATAACAGTCGTTCTACGACTGATAATGTTTGTTAAAGATGCTGTTTTTCACTGTTTCTGTTATTTGTAACTATTCAAACTTTAAAAGTGTTTGTCTCCAACATAAATCAACTGCAACAACGCTTGAAATAGCTGTCACAATCATTAAAGGACTTATCGACTATTTTTAATTTGTCATAAATGGTTTAGAACTGGTTCAACTCCAAAAGCGTTAACGTTGTTAAAGTCATAGATAAACTGTTTAAACACCAGAAAGCTTGTAACAGTTAACATATAATTGCTACAATCATTATATATTAGTCATATAGTTGAGCAACTTACCAGACAAATCCTGCAAATGATTTTACAAGCATGAAATTTGTAAGAACATATGACTTTAGATTATTCAATCATATAAAGGGAGTAGCCACGAAAAAAATCATCCTTTCATGGTGGCCATCTTTGATTATCAAAATGAGGTTTATCATGGTAAAATACATTAAACGTATTTCCCATTCTGCATACATATTGCTTGTATTTCATTCAAAATTTTATTAGAAAAAGTGAATGAAGGTTTATGTGTCTTATTGCAGTAATAAAACATCACTTCCGGTCAAATATCGGTCGATAACTGGCTTCCGATTTATAAATATCTTATATTTGATCCATTCTACCAGACGTCAATGTTTAAGTTGTAGAACTTTGATAGTAATTAACAAAAATAGTTGTTTATAAGTTGGTCATTGGATCTTATTTATATAACCAGTTCTTCACGTTAAGTCTTTAATTGCGACTGTTTTGCTAAGGGGACGACCATTTGATATTCTGGTGGGGGGGGGGGGGGGGGGGGAGGATTTGTTTTTGATCGGTTATTTATTTTTGTAAACTAAGAGGACAGATTATTCATTTTCTGCACTATTGAAGCAAGATTTTTCATTTTCATTAAAGCAAGGGACTGATTATTCCTTTTCAAACTATATTTATGATATTCGAAAACATAAATTTTTTTGAAATCATTTGTTTATTATAAATAATACATGTATAGTCAAGTCATTGTGTACCATTTAATAAGAATTAATCATCATCCTCTGCAGAAATTAATCTTTTATATTTCAAACTTTATGTACATGTATTGCATACATATTTAGTATTAAAGATTGGTTGTAACTAACTTCTTTAAAAGTATTGGTAAACACATTTGGTCGAGCAGAGAGAGGCAAATTTTTTTTTTTGAAGGGTTTTTGGAGCCATTGAAGGCCCAAGAAGCTATAGAACAAATGATGCAAAATCATGCTCTTCTAATAGGTGTTTCCCAAACCCTTTCTTAATCTGAAAATGCAAGTTTTGTTTTAATAATTTTTACTTAAGTTTCTAGGGACAATATCAAAAGATCATTAATGTGCATGATAAAGCAAAAATGGATTTCACATAGTTAAGTCTGTGGCTGCTGGGTTTTTTTTAATTCATGATTAAGTTCATAACAAAATTACTAGATTACAAAAGGAATGCAACACTAACAGAATACAGAAGGGCAATCAATGAACAAAAGACAAATAATAAGGAAACATTGATCCCGAAAAAGCAGGCCTACGTCTGAGGGAAAACAGAACTTGCTTCTTGCAAGGCACTCGCCGTGAACACAATTTAATATGGAGACAAGCGTTTGGTCTTTTCCTACATGAGGCATTTGCCTCAATGTAGTTACGGCCCTGTTTAAAAATACAAGTGAGGTTAGTTTTCCTGAGACAATATACCTCAAGTTAAATGAAACCAATTTTCAGACATTTCAAGTATATTTAAATAATATCTATACTTTAATTATTAAAAAATTTGGAAGTGTTTCCCGATTTTTGTTTGGGGGAAAAGATGAATTTATGAAGAATCTGGTGCCATCTCATACTTTCGATAGACCTGCTGAGTTATTTATTTTTTCAATACATTGCAAGTCAGGTAATTTATTTGTAAACTACCACAGAACAAACCATTTATTTTTGTGATAAGCCAGGCTGAGTTATTTATTTTCAAAATCCTCCTCCCCCCAGAATATCAAATGGTCGTCCCCTAAATGTGAATTTGCATTGCTATAGGACGTGTCACGGTACTTTTCTATCGCAAATCCATGTATTAAGTTTTGATGTTATATTTGTCATTCTCATCGGATTTTGTCAAATGTCTTAACGTCTTTTCTGTTATATTCGTGTGTTACGGTAAATACAATTAATCACCCCCTTCATTTATTACATTTTAGTTCGGTTCAATGAAAGTTATACGATATATTTGGTATACAGTTTGATTCAGAAGAAACACCGACATAGCTAGATAATACAAATAATTATCTAATTACTACCACAATTTGATATTAATAAGTATTGTAATTTTTATTTTTATTATTAAATGTAATATCAGTATTACAAATCTAATCTTGAAGCAATCCTAATTCTATCTTATTTGGGGATTTTTTTTTAATTCAAATGTGTCGTTACTTTGTGGTTTTTTTTTATAGAATTTCTTATGCGACGTCTCTTTGTGCGTTAAGGCTTTGGCTAACTCGCCTGTATATTTTCATGTGCTGGATTAAGTTTTTTTATGTAATATATCCGTTTTTATTCTGTAGTTAGTCACCACTTCGGTTTTATCAGTATTTTGTGAACCGCTTAACACAGATGGTTATAATTTACCGATAACACAATGAATCAATATTTAAACGAATAAAACCAATATTTAAATACTCAGTTACAGTGTGCAATTGGTAAACTTTCAGAATAAGTTAATTGATACGACCGATAAATTTACTCGGATCGAATCTAAAATTCTTTGCTCGGTAAACCACATATCCGTCACAGTATGATTTCAAGGGTTATTGCCTTTAGATAGCAAAACAGGATTACAAAAAAAAAACATTATTAGAAGCACATAATGGAAACAATTTGTTGTTGCTATATATAGAACTTTTGACTGTACCAGAATTTCTATTTAATCGAAAATCCATATTTCATTTCTGTGATGGAACGATAGAGTCTCTCAAACATTTGAAATACGCATTAAAAACATTATAATTAAAAACCAATTGTTCAGAGAACCATTGATGGTCTTTCCACCAGTAATGATTTTTATTATATGAAAATATTAAAATTTGGTTTTAAATGTCAATTTCAGCGTCAAATGACAACTTATTGTACGCTGATTCCAAAAATATAAGGTTTCTATACAATAAGATATAAATAAGGGAGATAATTTTTTACTTCCGGTTCAAAATATGTTACTTCCGGTACTGTCTTATAGTTTACTTGACGCTGATTCCAAAAATATATGGTTTTACATACTTTTACAATAATTTATTACAAAAACTAGCTACTTCCGGTTTACAAAAGGTCACTTCCGGTTAGCTTTTTTAACGTCATACTGCTTGCAACCTAATGCAAAAAGTCTAATAACGCTAACATGAATACATATGAGGTAAAAGCAAAGGTCAAAATCTAGAACGTTAAATTAACATATGACCTTGAGCTCAATTTCAAGGTCATGAACCAAGGACCTCAAATCAAAAGACTCTAGGTCTCTACTTTATATTGTTAATGAGTTATATTACCATACAACTGATATTAGATATAAAAGGGGGGAAAACTCGCAACAAATGTTTAAGTACCCTTTCGACTAAAATTTATGTGTAACTACATGTCGCGACTTTCAATTATGTGAAAATATTTTGTCGATATCTTATAAGATTTCTGAAAATAAGAGATCACAAGCCAAAATCAAAAATTTAATCATGACCTTGACCTTTGACCTTGACCTCATTTTCATTTTTTGGGACCAAGGACCTCAAATCAATAGACCCTAGGCCTCTAACACTTATGGTTTTCCAGTTAAAAATGCATATCACTTATATCGAATATAAAAGGGGAAATAACTCTCATATGGAGTCTCCAGATAGCTTCGGTCGAAATAAATCAAATCATCCTGAGGATGTAAAGAGCAATTTGGTAAAATAAATTTGTCGGTTTCTTATATGGTTGCGAATATTAAGCGATCACAAGAAAAACAGTGTTCGGGGAGATAACTCTTACATTGAAAAGATTTTGGTTACGCGGTGTCAGTTACAAAAAGCGTAATAACTGTTTGATATCATATACCATATGTCTAAGCGACATCTTGCGAAACAAAAATATTGCGAAGGAACAAAACGTTGGCGGAAGAAAAAAAATAATAATATTCAGAAGAAAACCAATAGGTCTTTCCACGGAAAAGTGGAAAGACCTAATAAAAGATACGAGATAAGCATGACTCACGTGAAAGTGAAGGTAAAACGAACTGCCAAGAAATGCAGAACTAAGTAGATGATGATTTCCAGCTCCGGTTGCTGTTCCTGTCCTTGTCAGTTTTGCATTTATACTATAAACATGCTTAAATCAAAATGCACGAATAAAAATGTTAAGCTATTAAAAAAAGTCATAAAGCAAATGGTAAGCACTTACATGTACATGTTTTCTTATACCAATAGGAGTTCCCTAAAATTTAAATCATAACATTTGATGCAAATGAATGGAAACTGAGACTACTATAACACAGAGATTGGTCACTCTCAATTTCCCTATAAAACCGTACACACTCAAAAAAGCTAGCTACGTTATTTAAACGTAGTTTCGTATTTTACCGTTAGCAGACGACATGTAATTGTTCAAATTAAAATTGAATAAAACAAAGCGAGATATTATTTTCAATGCTGTCATTACAATTCATTTTATATGAATATTATTATGATTAACCTACTTTAATAATTATTATATTATAATAGTTTTTAATAATAAATATATTTTAATAGTTTTTCATAATAAACATATTTTAATAGTTTTTTTAAAAATGAACTTTGCGACGAAAATGGATTGTGTTTAGATAATTCTAATAAATCCGACAACCGAAATTGTTACGGTGAAACAGGTCCTGTTTATTGTATCTAATCAAGGAATCATATAAACAATTCCTTGATCAAATATACAAATGTTTTACCTATTTTACCTACCTGTAAACACAGGTGTATTTGGGAATTGGCTGGGATATGGTTATGATACACGTATACACATGCTAATTAAAATGGAATTAAGATATATTAATTTCATCATCGATACTATTTGATATTTTTTTTTTAATTTTCATGAATGATTGGTTCCACTAAAAGCTTTTTCAGAAATCAAAATGGAAAAAGGCTTCAGTTTTAACCGTTTTTTTTTTTCAAATGAAGGTTAATTACAGCCCCTGCGGCAAAAAGTATAAAGGAAGGTATGGATGGGTTTCGACGGTTATTCATTGAATAGATGAAAAAAATCAAGATTATAGAATAGGAATAATTGAAGAATAATCGATTGGAAATTTAGAACCGAAAAAAAAATATTCCCCAAAAAAGATATATTACCAAATAATCGTTTTTATTTGTAAGCAATTCTGTTTTGCCGTTTGAATCAGTCAAGTATGCTTTGTAATGAACTTGGGTTTTTATCCTAATCAAATTCTTTTCCAAATACAAAAATAGTGAGGATGTCTTTCCTTAATTAAAAGGGTCAATCATTTCAATCAATTTTGATCAAGTTTTTACAAACAATGTAATTAGCGGCAATCATATAAGAGAGAAAATATCGTTTAAAGTATTTGAGTACAGAACGGCAAAAGGGGTTATAACTTCAATGGGTGCATTAAACAAACAAAAGACCTACAAATAATAAATATATGTTCCCAAAACATCGTCGCAAATTTCACTTCGCAATGTCCTCTAAAAGGGACTAAAAGTTACTTCTTATCTTGGTATGACAGTGATCTCAATCTTGATCTTTTACTTGGTGATTTTACTGCATCAGATACTGAATCTGAAGGACGGCTGCAAAAACTGCAAAAAAAAACAAAAAGAAGCCACTACCTTGGGACCAAAACTCCAAAATTAATCCAAACCTTCCTTTTGTTGTCATAAACCTTTATAGATTTCTATTAACTTATACTAAAGTTATTGTTCAAAAACCAAGAAAAATGCTTATTTGGGGCCTGTTTTTGACCCCTAAATCCTACACTGTTGGAACTAAAATTACCAAAATCTATCCCAACCCTCCTTATGTGGCCATAGACCTTATGTTAAAATATCGTAGATTTCTGTTTACTAATACTTAAGTTATCTTGTGTCTAAATTTCATATATTTCTATTTTACTTTTACTGAAGTTAGAGTGCGAAAACCGAATGTCTTTGGATGAAGACGATGATGCCAACGTGATACCAATGTACAAGCAAAAAGTTTTCAATTTTTGCGGTTGTATAAAAATGATCTCAAATCAAATTTTTAATGGAGTTTGCAACAGTAATTATTCAACTACTCATTTCAATACATCATAAAGTATTAAAGTGTAAATGTCATACAGTCATGGTGATGATACCTCCGCTAGCATATAACATTATAAAGGTACATAAATCAAGAACTGTAAAAGTGAAGCTGCTAAAAATTGAACTTAAACCGAGTTTAGAGGTACCGGTAATACATGTAAGCATTGTATACACATTTCACTAAATTTAGTTGAGACAAACTTGAGAAATTTTTCCATTTGTGAAAGGGGATAACCCTAGAATGATAATCAAAGTGCTTGTAATCACTGAATGGCTATTAACATGATTAAAGACTGCTTAAATTTATCAGTTGGTAGTAAAGTGAATTTTGCATTGTATATATATATAGCATTATTTTAAGTCGATTCAACTACTATTCTGGACAGAGAAAGATAACTCCAATTTTCAAAGAAGATTTCATAAAGCAATGGTTTTAGGTAATATTAATTCAACAACCATTCTGGACAAAGAAAGATAACTCCAATTTATTGTCTTGAATCTACAAAAATGTTTGTTTTTGGCCCTAAATTCCTCGACTGTTTGCCCAATAACCCACAAAATTATATAAAAATTTCAAATATGTACAATGAAATATAGTTTTAGAAATTGATAAGCCTAGATAGGCCTTATATTTTTTCCCCACATAGTTGAAGGACCATATACACTCAGGACAGAGTCATAAGTAGGCAGTAGTCTACAGATGTATTAAAACAACCTAGCATCATATTGCTAGTACAAATATAGTGGGAGTAGCATTCTCGGGTAAATTTGTTCTTTTTTTTAATATAAATATGTTTGGTTCAAATCAAAATAGAATGCTTTTATCTCCCTAATACTTACATTGTAAATAGAGGTGGTACTACTTTGACAAATCCTTGTACATGATAGTTTTCTGTCAAATCTTTATTTCACAAAGAATGAATTGCATAACAATGAACTGAGCTCAAAGCAAAGTACTTTAATAATACACTTAGACAAAGAGCTAAATCCAGTGATATACTTTGTACTACAGGTCCTTCATTAACATCCATTGACCAAAACCATATCTCAACAACATTCCATACTACATGGTTGGATTCGGAAGTCCTGAAAAAGACATGATTTTTTTTAACATATTTTAAGTATATATACACAGGTTAAAACTTTCTTGTTGTATAATCATTCCGTATCTAGCAACTATCAATTTACTTAATGCACATATTGATATATGTTGAGTGTACCTCTGTTGGAAATAAGAACACACAAACCTCCACCTAGTTCTAGTCAATGGACAAAACATTCAAAACTATAAAATATTATAGATCTAAGACTTGTCAGTGTCTATTTACCATTGCCACTGAATCAGTGATATATGTATTGTACACATAATTATATACATGCAAGACTAAAATTATAAAGTACATACATGTTTGTATATAAGACTAAAACTGACATTCAGTCTTTACAACATCTTCATTCCCAGAATCATTTTCAAATCTGACTTCATGGTAAAATAAGATTCCATATCTACAACCAATTAAAAGGAAAAATCCTTCTGATAGACAAGCATTTAAATCCAATTTCTGAAATGGAAGCTAGGTCACCTTGGAACTTAGAACTAAAAAAAATCGAACAATATATCTGATATATTTCAAATGCATGTACATGAAATAATATAAATCTCTAAAATTCACCATATTGTTCCCTTTTTCATCTTCTGTTAGATACTGTATATCCAGTGGCGGATCCAGAAATTTTCTTAAGTGGGGGCCCACTGACTGACCTAAGAGGGGGCTCGTCATGATTCAGTAATTCCCTATATAAGCAACCGAATTTTTTCTCAAAAAGCAGGACCCCCCCCCCCCTAAATCTGCCTCTGATATCAACCTCTAGATGTCTTTCAATTACATTCAGTTTAGTGTGGGTTGATCTTTGATTGTTGTACATGTTACAACCAGATTCCCGGCAGGGGGCAACTTTGTAAGACCGCAGAGGTTCAAGCTTAGATTTTGAAATAAGGGGAAAATGTAACCTTTTCAATTGATAAAACAGGCTCAACATCATTTCTATACATATATAAACATATTCTAAATTGTGGACACACCTTCATTAAATATTCTACTTCAATTAGTGGAGGAGATCAAATTAAAAAGTTGCAATGGTTAAATACTCCAATCACAGTCTTTCCTGCTAAAATCTCATGTGTAGAATGTGATAGACGGTTTTTGGGTCTATATATTGTCCTTGATATTGAGGTTGTTTTGACACAGCAAAATATAAAGAAAATGTAAACTATGATCTGGAAATTGACTTCGTTTTCACAAAATAAGCCCACTTAAACTGAACTTTAAATGCAAAAGACCTCTAAATGGCTAACAGATATTGCTATATAAAAGAATAGTCCATGATTATACATGTACATGATATTAAAGAATTCATGAAATTTACACTGATTCTGTCAGTTGAATGGACTAGAATGAGATAAGTTATAAACATGTACATGATAGACATAAAGGTTTTTTCCAACAGTTGTGGTGTAAATCAAATTAGTTGTATTTTATGGTTGTTATATTTATGTACATGTATGTAAATCATTGGCTCTTCAACCAATGATATTTTACAATATCGATTATTTGTTTATTTTTCTATTGTTGGTATTTTTCAGCATACTAAAATTTTTTAACACAACACGAGCGCAAGCTTGATAGGGTGTCCTCACACAGGGTTTCCGCTGGCGGTCGCCATTTTCCCAATTTGCGAAAAAATAATACTTGTGGTGGTAAAAATTCGTCATTTGCTGAAGAATTTGGCGAAAGAAATATATAGAAAGATTTATTTTCCTCCTTGTTTATTTACTTTTTTCGAGTTTCTCAGACTTTAACTTATCAGACAATACTCGGAATTCACCTTGACCTCATTAAGGCCAACCTTAAAAATATGTTTGTTTGCAGTTTTTCGACTGTACCTTCAGACTGAAGGGTCGGTAGGTAGGAAAAATATTTTATTTTATCAGCCAAAATACAGTTTAAACAAGCAGTTACACTAAACCAAGTTTCTTGTGAAGAAAAAAAAAACATTTTAAAACAACAAACACTGGACATTCTGAAAACCAACATCAAATGAACAGGCATTTTCAGATAAAAAACTTTTTAACCAAAACTGAAACTTTAACATAGTGTCATTATCCAATTTATGACATAAAATATGGTATAATTATTAAATACTGGAACACTTATAAACAAGGAATGTCATTATGACTAGAACTGTTTTAAAGAAATATATTCAGACATGTATGCTTCTTGACTAGAATGTTTTCATTAGTAGAGTATTTTCATCAAAAAAATGTAGATATTAAAGATTTATAAGACAATGTATTAAAGAGTGTATTTTCAATAAAAAAAAAATAACCATTGAATCTTCCTCATTTGAAAAAAAGGCAACTTGAAAAAAAAGTATTACTTTAATAAGACATTCGACTGTTTTCATATTTCTAACAATATATATTTAATTATATGTGATAAGGTTATATTTTTGCCAGGCTTTAATGAAAACCAAAGAAATCTAAAGTTTGGGGTGAAATCCATAGCACCCCATTAAAAGTAAATGGTCTGTACTGAAATGTTTTTAATGCATAACAAAAATTGGCAGCATAGCTCCTAAGGACATGTTTTAATTGAATTCACACAGGTCACACAGTTTGGGTATATTTAATATTGTAAGAAAGAGAATAATTGCAATGAGTGGGGCAGCCCCCCTTATCCTAAAGGAGCATACTCATTGCAATCGAAGATAGATTTAATATAGAGAGAGTATATTTATTTTTCAAGTTAACCATTCATTTTCTCTACATCTTTGTGTTAAGTTAGAGTTGCTTCTTATTGATTTGGCATGATCTATATCCATTAACATTTCAAATTAGCCCTTCTTCCGTACAGGCGTGTTTACAGATATCCATGAAGATTTAACACAGGGGTTTGTTACAATTGCCGGGTTTTCTATCCATACGAACCCCTATGGATAGTAAACCCGGCAATTGTAACAAGCCCCTGTGGATTTTAGTCACGGAGGAGTGGTTTCATCTTTGTCGTCTTCACAACGATTTGTAGAAAATATGCCATACTTCAAGCTGCTGTCGAATTATTTAACTACTGAAATTGGTTCCATAAAGTCAGGCTCCACAGATTCTGATTGTTTGAGACAGAATGGTTATCGTGTTAGTTATGAATATCCGCTGCATCATCGGCAATGATATCATCACACATCATTACATGTGCCTGAATCTGTATAAACAGTTTACTAATAAACTTTTTTGTTTGTTATTTGTCTTAAAATTGACACGAGACGACAGCGTAAAGTACTCCTCCGTGACTTCATGGATACCTTTAAACAATTTCCATGTGCTTTATCATTAAATGGTCACATGAATGCTTGACGGGAAGCTAAGAAAAACCGAACTTGAAATGCGTAATTGACCCAGACTTTAAATCATTTCCGGAAAGGACCCAAAGTTCCGGATCGTGTCAATAGAAGTATTAAAAAAAAATTTCTTCAAATTTAAAGCAATAAAATTTTCACAGTCGGGAGGATTTTCAAGGGTCGGTCGGTAAACTGCAAACAAACAATATTTTAATTTAAGCCTAAGATTTTGACAGAAAATCAATTATCAGCTATCGAAAAGGGGGGGGGATGCTTTCTGGCGTCACAATTTCAAATGACATAGGATAACATATGATCTGTCCATATACATGTATGAGGGTAGAAATGGGGGTATCTTATTGAAGTATTCTTGCCAAATGAAGATTAAACAGTAATTCTTAGACATGACCATAAAAGAGGGGGGATAGGACCTTTATCGGGACTCCGGGATCGGGTGTTTTTAAGCTCGGGATTATCCCCCCTCATAAAATGTACACTTTTTTCCAGACGATTAAAAAATCAGCTGAATTTGACAAATCACACTATTTGTTTTCTATAGTTTATAACTTATCTCATTCTAGTCCATTCAACTGACAGAATCAGTGTAAATTTCATGAATTCTTTAATATCATGTACATGTATAATCATGGACTATTCTTTTATATAGCAATATCTGTTAGCCATTTAGAGGTCTTTTGCATTTAAAGTTCAGTTTAAGTGGGCTTATTTTGTGAAAACGAAGTCAATTTCCAGATCATAGTTTACATTTTCTTTATATTTTGCTGTGTCAAAACAACCTCAATATCAAGGACAATATATAGACCCAAAAACCGTCTATCACATTCTACACATGAGATTTTAGCAGGAAAGACTGTGATTGGAGTATTTAACCATTGCAACTTTTTAATTTGATCTCCTCCACTAATTGAAGTAGAATATTTAATGAAGGTGTGTCCACAATTTAGAATATGTTTATATATGTATAGAAATGATGTTGAGCCTGTTTTATCAATTGAAAAGGTTACATTTTCCCCTTATTTCAAAATCTAAGCTTGAACCTCTGCGGTCTTACAAAGTTGCCCCCTGCCGGGAATCTGGTTGTAACATGTACAACAATCAAAGATCAACCCACACTAAACTGAATGTAATTGAAAGACATCTAGAGGTTGATATCAGAGGCAGATTTAGGGGGGGGGGGGTCCTGCTTTTTGAGAAAAAATTCGGTTGCTTATATAGGGAATTACTGAATCATGACGAGCCCCCTCTTAGGTCAGTCAGTGGGCCCCCACTTAAGAAAATTTCTGGATCCGCCACTGGATATACAGTATCTAACAGAAGATGAAAAAGGGAACAATATGGTGAATTTTAGAGATTTATATTATTTCATGTACATGCATTTGAAATATATCAGATATATTGTTCGATTTTTTTTAGTTCTAAGTTCCAAGGTGACCTAGCTTCCATTTCAGAAATTGGATTTAAATGCTTGTCTATCAGAAGGATTTTTCCTTTTAATTGGTTGTAGATATGGAATCTTATTTTACCATGAAGTCAGATTTGAAAATGATTCTGGGAATGAAGATGTTGTAAAGACTGAATGTCAGTTTTAGTCTTATATACAAACATGTATGTACTTTATAATTTTAGTCTTGCATGTATATAATTATGTGTACAATACATATATCACTGATTCAGTGGCAATGGTAAATAGACACTGACAAGTCTTAGATCTATAATATTTTATAGTTTTGAATGTTTTGTCCATTGACTAGAACTAGGTGGAGGTTTGTGTGTTCTTATTTCCAACAGAGGTACACTCAACATATATCAATATGTGCATTAAGTAAATTGATAGTTGCTAGATACGGAATGATTATACAACAAGAAAGTTTTAACCTGTGTATATATACTTAAAATATGTTAAAAAAAATCATGTCTTTTTCAGGACTTCCGAATCCAACCATGTAGTATGGAATGTTGTTGAGATATGGTTTTGGTCAATGGATGTTAATGAAGGACCTGTAGTACAAAGTATATCACTGGATTTAGCTCTTTGTCTAAGTGTATTATTAAAGTACTTTGCTTTGAGCTCAGTTCATTGTTATGCAATTCATTCTTTGTGAAATAAAGATTTGACAGAAAACTATCATGTACAAGGATTTGTCAAAGTAGTACCACCTCTATTTACAATGTAAGTATTAGGGAGATAAAAGCATTCTATTTTGATTTGAACCAAACATATTTATATTAAAAAAAAGAACAAATTTACCCGAGAATGCTACTCCCACTATATTTGTACTAGCAATATGATGCTAGGTTGTTTTAATACATCTGTAGACTACTGCCTACTTATGACTCTGTCCTGAGTGTATATGGTCCTTCAACTATGTGGGGAAAAAATATAAGGCCTATCTAGGCTTATCAATTTCTAAAACTATATTTCATTGTACATATTTGAAATTTTTATATAATTTTGTGGGTTATTGGGCAAACAGTCGAGGAATTTAGGGCCAAAAACAAACATTTTTGTAGATTCAAGACAATAAATTGGAGTTATCTTTCTTTGTCCAGAATGGTTGTTGAATTAATATTACCTAAAACCATTGCTTTATGAAATCTTCTTTGAAAATTGGAGTTATCTTTCTCTGTCCAGAATAGTAGTTGAATCGACTTAAAATAATGATATATATATATACAATGCAAAATTCACTTTACTACCAACTGATAAATTTAAGCAGTCTTTAATCATGTTAATAGCCATTCAGTGATTACAAGCACTTTGATTATCATTCTAGGGTTATCCCCTTTCACAAATGGAAAAATTTCTCAAGTTTGTCTCAACTAAATTTAGTGAAATGTGTATACAATGCTTACATGTATTACCGGTACCTCTAAACTCGGTTTAAGTTCAATTTTTAGCAGCTTCACTTTTACAGTTCTTGATTTATGTACCTTTATAATGTTATATGCTAGCGGAGGTATCATCACCATGACTGTATGACATTTACACTTTAATACTTTATGATGTATTGAAATGAGTAGTTGAATAATTACTGTTGCAAACTCCATTAAAAATTTGATTTGAGATCATTTTTATACAACCGCAAAAATTGAAAACTTTTTGCTTGTACATTGGTATCACGTTGGCATCATCGTCTTCATCCAAAGACATTCGGTTTTCGCACTCTAACTTCAGTAAAAGTAAAATAGAAATATATGAAATTTAGACACAAGATAACTTAAGTATTAGTAAACAGAAATCTACGATATTTTAACATAAGGTCTATGGCCACATAAGGAGGGTTGGGATAGATTTTGGTAATTTTAGTTCCAACAGTGTAGGATTTAGGGGTCAAAAACAGGCCCCAAATAAGCATTTTTCTTGGTTTTTGAACAATAACTTTAGTATAAGTTAATAGAAATCTATAAAGGTTTATGACAACAAAAGGAAGGTTTGGATTAATTTTGGAGTTTTGGTCCCAAGGAATAAGGGGCCAAAATTAAACTTTGTTTGATTTCATCAAAAAAATGAATTACGGTATTGTGCTTCTTTGATGTGCCAAATCTAACCATGTCCAAATTCTTAATTTTAGGTCCTGTTTTCTAATTGGTCTACATTAAAGTCCAAAGGGTCCAAAATTAAAATAAGCTTGATTTTAATAAAAATTGAATTCTTGGGGTTCTTTGATATGGTGAGTCTGAACATGTACTTAGATTTTTGATTATGGGCCCAGTTTTCAAGTTGGTCCAAATCGGGGTCAAAAATTATTATACTAAGTATTGTGCAATAGCAAGAAATTTTCAATTGCGCAGTATTCTGCAATGCGCAGTATTATTCAATAGCAAGAAATGTTCAATTGCACAGTATTGCACACTAGCAAGAAATCTCCAATTGCACAGTATTGTGCAATAGCAAGATATTTAATTGCACAGTATTGCACAATAGCAAGAAATATCTAATTGCACAATATTGCGCAATAGCAAGAAATTTTCAATTGCACAGTATTGCCAATAGCCAGAAATATTCAATTGCACAGGATTGTCCCGTTTTCAAATTGGTCTACATTAAGATCCAAAGGGTCAAAAATTGAACTTTGTTTCATTTCAACAAAAATTGAATTCTTAGGATTCAAACGCATTGATCTCAGCAATTTCTTCACTGTCGTTCCCTCAATAACTGCATTAAACAGTTTCTAATCATTATTCATTCAAAACCATTTTAGTATACCAATGTCTCACACACAACATATTATAGTATACTGTTGTCTATCAGTCCATCATCCACACTTCAGACAATAACTAGAAAACACTTCCCCCTACTTTCAAGAAACTTTGTTGAAATGTTTATATCTATTGACATTACAGTACGTGCAACCTTAGGCGTTACTGTTTGACGTGAACTTGACTGATCGGTGAATGATCGGTGACGGATGTTTGACTGATCGATGAGTGATCGGTGATCGGTGACCCATAGGATCCGTCAGATAAGTCAAATAACCTATGTGAGAGTTTCCCTGACAACTGTCACCGATCGATCAGTAAATTAAATTTATGCACGGATCGGACGGATACGTATATATTTAAAATTCTTATGTAAACCGAACTCGACAGTGTTTACAAACGATGAACGCGGACCTCTACGAAGACACCTTAATTTACACGTTAATTTGTAATAAAATTAGTTGCAATAAAAAAGTGAAAATAGTATAACAGAACAAGATGCTTAGAGCGTTAAATTGTTTGTGTTGATTAAAAGTTTTGTATTAAATATTGTTAACATCAGAGACATCTAATACATATTTGTATTATACGACTCTGTTAACATCAACTTATTCCTACGAAAATGGTTATTATTGACCGCCATTGGATTTTTGAACTTTTTATAGTTACGAATAGGTTGTTTTTTCATGAAATTAAAAGAATGTCAAAGAAATAATATTAACAATTTATCGCATTGTTTAGAATTACCAAAATTATTCTTCTTTTTATCGAAAATGATACTATTTTATTTGAAATCAGTTATTTTTACCATCTTGAGACAAGTCTTCTAATCAGAACTGAGATATAATGAGAATTAAAATACTGAAACTTTTATTTTTGTGGAATAAGAATGCAGTTATTGATTTATTTTGATACAAATTATTAACCGTCATATGATTTGAGTACTTTTTGTACATCCAGATTGGCTGTTCTTCATAAAATATGCTTACTTTAAGGAAAAAGATACTAAATTTTTGTACGCGTTGCCTAAAATGCAAATATTTCTTCATTTTACTGAAAACTATTGACCGCCATTAAATTTTTGTACTTTTTATAGTTTAGAATAGTTTTTTTTTCATAAAATTAAAAGAATATCAGAAAAATCATACTAAAATTTTGTTCGCATTGTTTTAAATAACCAAAATTATTCCTCTTTTTATCAAAAATGATACTATTTTATTTGAAATCAGTTATTTTTACCATCTTGAGACAAGTCTTCTAATCAGAATTGAGATATAATGAGAATTAAAATACTGAAACTTTTATTTTTGTGGAATAAGAATGCAGTTATTGATTTATTTTGATACAAATTATTAACCGTCATATGATTTGAGTACTTTTTGTACATCAAGATTGGCTGTTCTTCATAAAATATTCTTACTTTAAGGAAAAAGATACTAACTTTTTGTACGCGTTGCCTAAAATGCAAATATTTCTTCATTTTACTGAAAACTATTGACCGCCATTAAATTTTTGTACTTTTTATAGTTTAGAATAGTTTTTTTGTCATAAAATTAAAAGAATATCAGAAAAATCATACTAAAATTTTGTTCGCATTGTTTAGAATTACCAAAATTATTCTTCTTTTTATCAAAAGTGATACTATTTTATTTGAAATCAGTTATTTTTACCATCTTGAGACAAGTCTTCTAATCAGAATTGAGATATAATGAGAATTAAAATACTGAAACTTTTATTTTTGTGGAATAAGAATGCAGTTATTGATTTATTTTGATACAAATTATTAACCGTCATATGATTTGAGTACTTTTTGTACATCAAGATTGGCTGTTCTTCATAAAATATGCTTACTTTAAGGAAAAAGATACTAAATTTTTGTACGCGTTGCCTAAAATGCAAATATTTCTTCATTTTACTGAAAACTATTGACCGCCATTAAATTTTTGTACTTTTTATAGTTTAGAATAGTTTTTTTGTCATAAAATTAAAAGAATATCAGAAAAATCATACTAAAATTTTGTTTGCATTGTTTAGAATTACCAAAATTATTCTTCTTTTTATCAAAAGTGATACTATTTTATTTGAAATCAGTTATTTTTACCATCTTAAGACAAGTCTTCTAATCAGAATTGAGATATAATGAGAATTAAAATACTGAAACTTTTATTTTTGTGGAATAAGAATGCAGTTATTGATTTATTTTGATACAAATTATTAACCGTCATATGATTTGAGTACTTTTTGTACATGTACATCAAGATTGGTTGTTCTTCATAAAATATGCTTGCTTTAAGGAAAAAGATACTCAATTTTTGTATGCGTTGCCTAAAATGCAAATATTTCTTCATTTTACTGAAAACTATTGACCGCCTTTAAATTTTTGTACTTTTTATAGTTTAGAATAGTTTTTTTTCATAAAATTAAAAGAATATCAGAAAAATCATACTAAAATTTTGTTTGCATTGTTTTAAATAACCAAAATTATTCTTCTTTTTATCAAAAATGATACTATTTTATTTGAAATCAGTTATTTTTATCATCTTGAGACAAGTCTTCTGATCAGAATTGAGATATAATGAGAATTAAAATACTGAAACTTTTATTTTTGTGGAATAAGAATGCAGTTATTGATTTATTTTGATACAAATTATTAACCGTCATATGATTTGAGTACTTTTTGTACATCAAGATTGGTTGTTCTTCATAAAATATGCTTGCTTTAAGGAAAAAGATACTAAATTTTTGTATGCGTTGCCTAAAATGCAAATATTTCTTCATTTTACTGGAAACTATTGACCGCCATTAAATTTTTGTACTTTTTATAGTTTAGAATAGTTTTTTTTTCATAAAATTAGAAGAATATCAGAAAAATCATACTAAAATTTTGTTCGCATTGTTTAGAATTACCAAAATTATTCTTCTTTTTATCAAAAGTGATACTATTTTATTTGAAATCAGTTATTTTTACCATCTTGAGACAAGTCTTCTAATCAGAATTGAGATATAATGAGAATTAAAATACTGAAACTTTTATTTTTGTGGAATAAGAATGCAGTTATTGATTTATTTTGATACAAATTATTAACCGTCATATGATTTGAGTACTTTTTGTACATCAAGATTGGCTGTTCTTCATAAAATATGCTTACTTTAAGGAAAAAGATACTAAATTTTTGTACGCGTTGTCTAAAATGCAAATATTTCTTCATTTTACTGAAAACTATTGACCGCCATTAAATTTTTGTACTTTTTATAGTTTAGAATAGTTTTTTTTTTCATAAAATTAAAAGAATATCAGAAAAATCATACTAAAATTTTGTTCACATTGTTTTAAATAATCAAAATTATTCCTCTTTTTATCAAAAATGATACTATTTTATTTGAAATCAGTTATTTTTACCATCTTGAGACAAGTCTTCTAATCAGAATTGAGATATAATGAGAATTAAAATACTTAAACTTTTATTTTTGTGGAATAAGAATGCAGTTATTGATTTATTTTGATACAAATTATTAACCGTCATATGATTTGAGTACTTTTTGTACATCAAGATTGGCTGTTCTTCATAAAATATGCTTACTTTAAGGAAAAAGATACTAAATTTTTGTATGCGTTGCCTAAAATGCAAATATTTCTTCATTTTACTGGAAACTATTGACCGCCATTAAATTTTTGTACTTTTTATAGTTTAGAATAGTTTTTTTGTCATAAAATTAAAAGAATATCAGAAAAATCATACTAAAATTTTGTTCGTATTGTTTAGAATTACCAAAATTATTCTTCTTTTTATCAAAAGTGATACTATTTTATTTGAAATCAGTTATTTTTACCATCTTGAGACAAGTCTTCTAATCAGAATTGAGATATAATGAGAATTAAAATACTGAAACTTTTATTTTTGTGGAATAAGAATGCAGTTATTGATTTATTTTGATACAAATTATTAACCGTCATATGATTTGAGTACTTTTTGTACATCAGGATTGGCTGTTCTTCATAAAACATGCCTACTTTATGGAAAAAGATATTATTTTTTTGTACGCGTTGCCAAAGATGCAAATATTTCTTCTCATATTGGAAAATATTATAATTTCAATTGCAATTAGTTGTTATAAATGATTTTCATATGTATTTTGTAGAAAATGTGAATTATTCAAGAATAAATCTGCCTAAAATTATTTATTTATTTTTAAGGAATATATTTATGTTTACCACCATTGGATTTTTGTACTTTTTATTGTTTAGGAGTGGTTATTTTTTTTATTAAGGTAAAAAAAGACTATCAGAAAAATATAATGTAATGTTGTTTGCGTTGTTTAAAATTATTCATATTTCTTGTTTAAAAAACAGCATTTATTTTGATAATTTGTTATTTTAAAGGCTTCGATTGTGACGAGAATATAGAAAGTCCATGATTATGATAAGTTTTTTTTAAAGAATTATATGATGATAAGGATACAAAAATTTGAAATATTGAAAAAAATAGACTACATTTTTCAATAACTGATCCTTTCATTTTGTTTTTCCCGAGTATGTTTGGAAAATAATAAAATCAATTTCGCGATGTAGACACTCGCCGGGTTTGGAAATACATGTATATAACCTATTAAATAAAACGAAAAAGACCATTCTTTAGTGATGATATTTTAATTTAGGTTTTATCTGTACATTTCTTTTCATTTCAATTCATAAAACTTTGCTAAATAATTGATAAACAAAATGTATCACTGAACGTTCGATTTTCACGAGTCGCCATTTTAATTAAATTAAACGAAACTAAGATTCCGTAATTTGTATTAGTTTATCGTGTGACGTATTAAAGTTCAATCCGTCATCAAGGTCGATCGGTACTATCCGTCCGATCAGTCCGATCAGTCAATTACTTTTACTATAAGTCTGACGGATTAATTGCTGACGTGAGTTTGACGCGAACTTGACTGATCGGTGACTGATCGATGACCGCTGATTGATCGCTGAAATAGTAACGCCTAAGGTTGCAAGTACTGTAGCTCCACATCGATTTTATAAATTTTAGAATTTTCATTTCCATGTTATGAAGAGAGATTTTATCCTTAAAAAAGAGAGAATTTTCCAATTTTGAACAATAACACAAAAATGCATCCATCACCTTTAATTAAACTTTGGTGAATTGTTTACACTATTGACCTAAGGTCCCTTTTGATTGTAATAAATTTCAGATTATACATTTCTGTGTTATGAATTTTTATATATGCTAAAAAAAAGAAGGGATTTTATAGTTTTTGGACACCTATAATTGCAGGAGTTTCTGGCTACATTGAAAACCCACAGCTGTTGTCTACTCTATGGTTGGGTTGTTGTCACTTTGACACTTTCCTCATTTCCCATCTCAATTATTCACATAAACACTTCCACATCATTTTATAAAACTTGGGTGAATTGTCTATGTCTGTTTGTTGACTTCAGCTGCATTCCAAAATTTAAAACAAGATTAACAACTACAGGTCCCCAAATAGCCTTCAACAATGACAAAAGCTCATACAGCACAGTCAGCTATAAAAGACCTTAAAATGACAAATATAAAACAAATGAAATGAGAAAACAAATAGACTAATAATTGTACAAAACAAAATAGTTCAACCTTTAAGCAAGCTTAAAAGGAATCAAGACATATCATGCGCTTACAGTGCAGCTATTTATTAACAAACTCCATATTCAAACACTCAAACAACTAATTCATAGAGAGGGGTGGAAGTTGAAGCCTCCTTTTTTTTATCAGTCAATGCATTTGAATGAAGACATGTACACATCAACTCAATTTGTTAATACACATTTCCAGTCTAGCTTTCAATACATATGTAACGACCTTTAACCCCACTGACAATTTGCGTCTGTGTCCATACTTGTTTAGACTAAGAATAATTATATTTTCATCTTTTTATTTTGCACTGTGTTCTTGGCTTAATGTTCAGTACTTAATAAAGGTAAAATTTGAAATGTGATGTCAATGGTGATACTTTTGTGTCATTGGAGTTACTGAAGGGTCAGTGGTATTACTATATAAAAATGTGACATTTTTTACTTCGTATTTGAACAAATTGGAACAGTTGTTTGATGTTAAACAGTAACATTTCGTACCAAAATAAATGTATGCTTTAAATTGGTAACATCATTGACATGATTCTTTCAAAGGATGGCCTAAAATTGTTAAAATTGAAGGAACTCTTCATTTTCCCCATTGTATATTTCTGAATGTCGTTGCTACCATACTATAGAATAGAGGGACACACATAATGTTTTTAACAATGACATCATTTTTCAAAATATTACCCGGTTGAAATTTGCACTTTTTTTTTAAATGACCCATATAGGTAAATTAAGTGCTTAATTACACCTTATATTAGAATGATGAACTTTGATGGGTTGGTAGGCAGTATATTTTTCGCATATTCTAACGTTTTTTTCCATTTCAAACAAATATGCATGTTGTTCACCACTGCCGGTGAATTTGTCTCAAATACCATGGTATATTGACCATTTTGTATCTTCCTTTTTTACCCTCTGGGTACCACTTTTGCAGAAATTACAGAATCCACCCCCCCCCCCAAAAAAAGGAAAGGAGATAACGTCCAGTACAAAAAGGGGACACACGTATATTTTCTTCTATATATGAATGATTGTTGATTGCTTAACGTCCAGTGGCAAATATTTAAAGCAGATGCAGGACTATTTTGTTTAGTTAGAGCAAAATTGATAGTACTATTGATTTCATAATCAAGTATAAAAAAGAAAACGATGCCTACATCTATAAACTGTGTATAAAATCTTCCATCTTCCATCTGCTCCTTTGTTATTGTTTTGTCATTGAGTAACTGTCTTGTTAATGCATACGCCTTGTTTTCTTTTTATCCATATTTAAAGTCTGTCCTTTATGACACTTTGTTTTTATAATTATATTTCCTTAATATGCAGTTACGACTATTTGATTTTCTGTGGGATATAGGAGGTTAATGAAATTGAAAAAAAAACTGGCATTGTATGAGTTGGAAAAAAACAACTTTGCAAAAGACAGATTGACACTTTTGTTTTTATTAAATTGTCAAAATATTCGAATTAGCTCTCGTCGCGATATAGCCTTTTCGTGCTTATGTGGCGTAATTCAACCACTAACCAATCAACTAATTAGTGAATATTTACAAATCATTAGTTTGTTCAAGTTAATAATAATTAAGATCCCGCCATAATTTTTAGATCAAGAATAGACTTGGCATTTGAAGTATATCTTTGTGGTTAGAAAACCCCATTCATGTAGAGGCAACATATTTGACATGATTCATTTGATGTTATCAAGATAAACTGTTGACTTCTATATTTCCAGACTTAAAGTACACGTGTTACAGTTAATCGGTACAGTATGGGGGGAAACAAAAACGCAAATGATATATTTTGCAGCCGCATTTGATTTATTCTACGAATCTGATATTACAAAGCTTCGGACGCATTGAAATTATTAAACGTGTTGTTTTCAATTCTCTCTCTCTCTCTCTCTCTCTCTCTCTCTCTCTCTCTCTCTCTCTCTCTCTCTCTCTCTCTCTCTCTCTCTCTCTCTCTCTCTCTCTCTCTCTCTCTCTCTCTCTCTCTCTCTCTCTCTCTCTCTCTCTCTCTCTCTCTCTCTCTCTCTTGAATTTGAATTTAAAACAAATACATTTAAAAAGATGAAAAGACAGATACTTGTATCATTAACTCTTAAATAAAATGGTTGAAGAGTGAGGATGACAAGGATATACGGTTGCCTAAATCAACATATAAAACTTTCAATTTAAACATAGACGCCGAACGGTTGAAAATAAAGTTTTGAGTAGAAAATTTTATCCGATCTGGAAAAAGAAACGTATAGGACAGAACTGGGGCCGGTAACAAGAAGCATTCTTATGTCTTACGAACGTCTAAAGGGCGTCTTAAGATTAAAGAATGTAACAAGACCCAACCTCAGACCTATCTTAGAATGATTGACAGCCCTTCATGTTTTGAAAAAGTGCCTGATTTAAGAGCGATTCTTACGTCTACCTTAAAGCCATCTTACTAATTCCGGTAACACAAAATCATTCTTAAATTTTGGTCAGTTATTAAGTGTTATTAAAACAAACTTAGCAACTTAGGGGTGTACCAAGAACAATTCGCAATAGCTTCACTTGATATTTTTGTAAGAGTGGTCCCGACTACTCTTAGCTGTACATTCACTTGTTAATAATAGAACAAGTTGCTTAAAAAAAGTTAATACGTGAACCTTAGAACTTTTTTTACTAATTATTAATTCATCTGAATAGGAAATTATATATCAGTGTTTTCTTGGACATCTATGTGGAGGGTGGTAGTTTCTCTTTATTGTAAATCATTACAATTTTGGCTTGTTGAGAGAAGTGTTAAATATAAATCAAGGAGAAATTTGTGATCTTTTTCAATTTTAAACCAAGAGTTCAAAATTGTGAAGTTTAAATCATCATTTCTTAAATTTCCCAGAAGCCATCAGGAGTTGGTTGACCGTTATGGAATATCCGTTATACAGATGCTATCGGATATGTTCATTATGTCGTAACTACAGTCCCATTCCTTTTTCACAAATGTGACCTAATCAATTAGAACATTTACTGGCTTCGTAATATAATGAGCAACACGATGGGCGCCACACGTGGTGCAGGATCTGCTTACCCTTCCGGATCATCTGAAATCATCCCCAGTTTTTAGTGGGTTTCGTGTTGCTGTTATACACCTTTTTTTGACATTTTTGCATAGTGTGACTGTTTTGTTCACGCATCGTTATCAATATAATGGAATTTGATAAGACTGTCATACAAGTGAGAGGTTCAGCTCTTTAAACCAGGTTCAATCCATCATTTTTTTACACTTTGAAAATGCCTGTAACAAGTCAGGAAGTGTCGTCCATTCGTTTGATGTGTTTTATCATTTGATTTTGCCATTTGGTTAGGGTCTTTCCGTTTTGAATTTTCCTTGGAGTTCAGTATTTTTGTGATTTTATTTTTTGTAAGAAGGCTTTCAAAATGTGAAAAAAAATATTGTTTAAAGTGAAAAGATATAGGAAGATGTGGTATGAGTGCCAATGAGACAACTCTCCATCAAAATAACAATTTATAAAAGTAAACCATTATAGTAGTGATTTAACCGAAATGAAAGTAGGATAGAAAAATAAGCTAACGTCATGTATACAAGATTCAAATTCTTCCATTGGCCAGGTGAAAAATTGGTCACTCAAAAGAAAAAGCACTGATGGATTGTCCTGAGACAAGCATATTTTTATTAAAATAATAATGGTCTATAGCAGTTAAATTAAATTCATGTTTGAAACGGTGCAATTTGTGTTTTATAAAAAAAAAAGCATTGTAGCAAAGGGAAAGAATAATGGTGGTCTGAGGCCAGAATTGTTTTCCTTAGGTTAAATGGGCATTTTATCGTTCATTAAAACGTTTTTATGATTCATTTAAGGTGATTCTAATTTTTTTGCGAGGAACCAAAAGACGAGTACACGGGACTTTAATAATTAAAAAATACTTGTAACTGGTTATAGTTAGTAACAGTAAATGCCGCCAAATCGTAGGGTTGGAAAAAGAAGAAGAAAACAAATGTCAAAGAAAAATGCCAATAACTCTGTCTGAAAATGATTCAGAAGTCGAGCCAAAAATATTCATGACACTAAAGAAATCTGAAAAACCAATACTTGCTTTTTCTGACGCTGAATTTTTCAATTTGCATATACATCTATTTTACATTCGGTACGTATCAATTTTATTCTTTTACCTTCCGTTCATGTCCGTTTAAAATCAATTCCTCGTCCGTTTTATCCGTTGTACGTCCACTAGAAGTCCGTAGGTGAATATGTCTACCGGACCTCCAACGTATGCATAGACGTTACGCGCGATGTTCATACCGTTTACGTATTTTGTATGTTTTGTGGGTAAAACTGCGCTGCAGGAGCAGAAAAAAAATTATTTTAATTACAAGAAAGATATCATTGTGCTGGATATAAATACTTTTGTTCAATTATCTCTATTAAAACATAATAAGACGCATTTGGTTGAGTTGTTATACATTTGATTATGGATTTTGGAAAATAATGGGCTGTCCCGGTAACATTTGATGACGAAAAATGAAATATAAGCCTACTTTTCGACTTTTTTTTGCCAAATTTCATTTTTTTTTTTTATTTGCCGCGAATTGCCATGAAACGACAACCCATTATGATATATTTGTTTGACGGCTAATGGCGTCTTATTCTGTTACGCCAGGTAAATCTGCAAAGTTTCATTGTGTCCCATCTCCATTTTCGAAACTAATTTAACGAAAACAGTTAAAAAATACGGATAGTGATGTCATCAGGTGAGAAAATGATATAGCTAGTGTAATGTTGTTGTTCTTAGAATAAACTATCTATCTATCTATCTAACGGATAAAAACGGACGTCTAACGTACATGAACGGATTGAAAAAAATGTTATCCGTTTGGCATCCGTTCGAGCTATCTGTAAAAGGTGTAACCGATGCATTACGGACGGAACGATAGAAAAAAATATTAAAACAGGAAAAGCATTTTAAAGTTGTAGTTACGTTATGAATCTATAATTGTTAGTAATTTAATTCCAATTGAAAGGCCAATGGCTGAAACGTATGATTTAGGCTTACTTTCATTAACCGCAAACTTTCTCTTGTATGACATTTTATTTCAACTTAGTTTTATTTTTACCTATACTGAGAAATTAAAGCGTTATTGCAGAGTAAATTGTTTTAGTCCGAACTAATTCATATTGCACATAGTGAAAGTATTGTATAAAATTGAGAATAGAAATGGAGAATGTGTCCAAGAAACAACAACCCGACCAAAGATCAGAAAACCGCCGAAGGCGACTTGTTGATCTTCAATACAACGTGAAAGTCACGCAGCCGGATGCGTGCTTCAGTGGGCCCCTAAACAAAAACGTGTACTAGTTTAGTGAGAATATTTTCCCGCCAAAATTCCATTGGCTTATATTTCGAAAACAAGCACATTGACCTATATATTTATTTTACTCTCTTAAACAAGTTCGATGTCAGGTAAGGTAACAAAGAAAACTAAACAAAATGACAATGATACATAAATAACAAAGGACTATACTAGCAGTTACTGACATGACTGCTCCAGCCATCAATTAAACTGATTGAAAGTTTAAGAATATGTCCTCATCATAACTATACATTACTTCTTGATAAGTCTGCATGTTTGAAGATGGTGTTAGCCTTTGAGGTGAATGCCGACAGTTTTCAGTGTGCTTTGTAAAGAATATAACCATATATAATTATATATATAAAAAATAAAGAGATATGATATGATTGCCATTGAGACAACAGTGAACCAAAGTTCAAATAAGAGGAACTAAGCAATTATGGGCAACCGTACGACCTACAACAATGGAATAAACCCATACTGTACAGTCGGCTATAAAAGGCCCCCATACGAAAAATATGACGGTCTCATTTACAAATAACTCTGCTGAATTTATTGAAACATAACAAGACTGTGGTGGTGATTTATATTAAAGATTATGGTATATTTTTTTTTATCAATTATAAACACTAGCATAATGAAGACATTCATTAATTTCGTAAACACTTTTTGTCATTTGGTTTCGTGTGGCTGCTATTTTACTATTAAATTTGAGAAAGGAAATGGGGAATGTGTCAAAGCGACAACAACCCGACCATAGAGCAGACAACAGCCGAAGGCCACTATTGTTTATTTGTTTGGCACTTGGCATTTTTAGAAGTATCATTGTTCTATTAACAAATTCTTTCTTCTTCTTGTACTTTCGTCATAACAAAGTTAGCGTCTCACAGACAAACAAAGTGAAAAATAACGCCAATAGTATTCTGAAGCTGTCAAAATGAATAACAGACCCCCAATTATAATATAAAAGTATCCATCTTTTGAATAATAATTTAGAGCCGATATAGTTTGTTCTGTAATTTTGATATGATGTGTACACTACACTGTAGAAATCTTTTTCCGATAGAGCAGGTGTGAATGCTTTAATTTGCACTGTTTGTCTAAAAAAAGCACTAAGAAATAAGTGTGTCTGGCCAATAACCATTTTGTCTGGTTATTCTGGAACCATCCTGGTGCACATATCTAAATATATATCATGGAGTCAGTTGGTGAAGTACTTAAATCATTAGAACTGCTTTTTTATATACAATCATATATAATTGGCATCCATTGTAGCTATTCCAAAAGTACTACATTGTATATAATGTTAGAGTAGGGTTGAGAGCCCACAAACGTGTTTAATCTTGCCATATTATTTATGTGCTTGTCCCAAGTCCGCATCCTGTAATTCATTGGTTGTCGTTGGTTCATGTCTTTGATGTTTGTTTTTCTTAAATTTGTTTTTTTTTATAAATAATTCCGTCATATTTACTTATCGAATCGTTTCGTATTTTTCGTACTCCTTTCTCTGTGTCTATGTGTTAAAAAAAATTTTTAAATAAAAAATCATGGCTTTCAAAATCAATGACGACTTCAATCATTGGAACGAAGCTTCAAAAAAAATAATTCAGGATAATCTTTAGGAATCTTCCCTATGATACCACAAATCAATTGACCGACTCCAAACCTTGTCTGCTGGAAATTCATATTGTCTTTTCATTGTTAATTTTCCAGAAAGTTTAACTTGATTTTATAATCAGTAACTTTCACGAGAAATGTGTAACAATTAAAAGTTCCAATTCTCAGAGTTTGCATTAGAAGACATTATTTTACACTATATTCTCCATTGGATGCTACAATGCCCACTTAACCAAACGCATGCAAATTCACTATTTTTGGTCTATATTCTGACTGGAATAATGGCATGATGGCAGAGGTTTTTGCTGTTTTCCGGCTTGCCGTCACACAGGCGCTTAGGTAATATATCCCGCTTTTAAACTTTTGTTTGGTGTATTTTAACCGTGGTCGGATCCAGAACCTTGATTTGATCATGTCTTTGAGGGACCGTTAAATGGAACCAAAATTAAATATTTATTCAGAGATGTTCTTATTTGAGTGTGTTGTATAATGGTTGGTGTGTCATCGTTTTTATAGTTCTATATATACTTTTATTATGTTTTTTTTTAAATTTTGCTCTATTCTTTATTCCTCTGTCAATTGGTATTCAAATAAGTCCTAAACATGCATGAAATATTTGCCACCTGACGTTAAGCAACCAACAATCAATCAATCTAATCTTTATATTTCATCATCTGCTATTTATATTTTTTGGTCTTATTATTCACTTTTCTGTAAATCTCTTTCACATCCTCATAAATGGTGACCCATGCATAGCCTCATACATGTACATGGAAATTGAAACAGAAATGAAGAATAAAAAGAAAAATGACATTCAGTTTCATAACAAATCTTGTGTGAAAAAAGTGTGTTGTTGAATTAAGCCACAAAAAGACAGTTTCTAAAGAATAGAATATTCACAAGAATTGATGATGTGAGAATTTTGTTATGAAAATATATCTCGTATATTGATACATCATTCTTGCTCCTAAACAATTATTAATACATGCTCGTTGATAACACACATTTTTACGGAGCCTTGTTGGTCTCACACAGATTATAAAGTGTCTTTTAAAGTCCTGCACTGAAGATGTGTAAAGTCTAGCGCTGGAGATGTAAAGTCAAGCGCTGGAGATGTAAAATCAAGCGCTGGAGATGTAAAGTCAAGCGCTGGAGATGTAAAATCAAGCGCTGGAGATGTAAAGTCTAGCGCTGAAGATGTAAAGTCAAGCGCTGGAGATGTAAAGTCTGGCGCTGAAGATGTAAAGTCAAGCGCTGGAGATGTAAAGTCTAGCGCTGGAGATGTAAAGTCCAGCGCTGGAGATCTAAAGTCCAGCGCTGGAGATGTAAAGTCAAGCGCTGGATATGTAAAATCAAGCGCTGGAGATGTAAAGTCAAGCGCTGAAGATTTAAAGTCTAGCGCTGGAGATGTAATGTCAAGCGCTGGAGATAAAAAAAAAACTAGCGCTGAAGATATAAAGTGTAGCACTGGAGATGTAAAGTCAAACGCTGGAGATGTAAAGTCTAATTAGAAAACAATTATTAAGTTACTACACGCGGTTATGAAAATATCGCTACTTACAAAATTAAGATCAAACATATGAATTTAGTTGTTAAATGTTATTGTTATTTGTCATTATTTTAGTGAACAAATACATTGTTATGCATCAAATAAACTTTGCTAAATAATATTTTATTTGTTGTGTTGATATTTTATTGTTTCAACATGACAACAGACAATTGGTTAGATAAACTTTAAAACTTTATTTAAAAAATATTCATTTCAAAGTCTTAAACTAGATAATTCAAGATTTTAACAATGAAAATGAAATATGCAGCTGTAAATCGCATGCAAATAAGATTAGAAATATAGCAAAAACACATCATCAACCTTAGATTAATTTTTAAAACATTGACTTATCAAAGAACTATAACCGCAAGTTGTATTTTAAGCCGATACTAGTTGTCTCCCTTTGTTAATATTTTGCAAACAAACAAAGACGTTGGTGTCGGGAGAATTTAAGGTGTGTCGGTGAAAATCTGACAGTTGATCATTATGACGTGTTATAAACGCCATTTAAAAATAACTTTTTTTTTCCTAAAAATAATAAAATTAGTCACGAGGCCCAAAAAACGGTCGAAAAAAATATTTAAAATTATAAAATTTTTCTTATCTTATGTATTTCCATAATTTTATGAATTACGAAATCCCCTAAGATAGTTACAAAATTATCCGATTAACTAATATTATGAAGTTTCATAATAATGTGTAAAATTAGGGTATTTCATAATATTATGCAATTTCCTATTTGCCTCGACTGAAAATGGACAATTTAGGGGCCAGCTGAAGGACGCCTCCGGATAATGTAGTTTCTCGCTGTATTGAAGACCTATTGGTGACCTTCTGCTATTGTCTGTTCTATGGTCGGGTTATTGTCTCTTTGACACATTCCCCATTTCCATTCTCAATTTTAAGTATTCGTTTTGCCTAGGACTGGGTATGTAGGTTAATGTATAAAGAACTTTCTATGCCTTTCGTGTAAACATTAAGCATTGTTAATTAGAGAGCACAAACTGTATGAGGATGACTTTGCATGCGGGAGTTTCATTATAAGTTTTAATAAGTTTAAAATGAATAATGTAAAATGTGTCATGACAATGGCTTGTTCAACATTTACCAGTAAGTGATCATTTGATTACTGGTCAGATGGTAACCAAAGATCCATCACAAATCAAATACTGCTGTAGTGCTTATATTTTGAACATTTTTAAGATTCAAGAAATAACAACTGTCTTTTGTGTTCACTTATACAACTGATTTGAATTGCGAGTAGAAAAAAAAAAATGATAAATTGTGGAAAAGTGGCATGTTAGACCTTTTCTGACATGTAAAAATCCAGTGAACGGACAATACCACCACACTGATATTCTGAATATATGAATGTATGGTCAAAACTTAAGAAAAATAATATTTAAACAGTTTGAAGGAGGCTTTTGCATCTTTATACTGAGAAGTGACAATAACTTTAATCAGAATTTAGAACAAAAGGAAAAAAGAATCTGAAAGTATACTACACATAAAGAATGACTTAGAGATTAGATGTACAATAAATGTAAACTCCATCTCTATTGTTACTCATAATATTCATCCTTATGACGTCGACATCACATATTTTGTACCAAATGAACCAAAACCAAAAATCAGCTTCCATGCATGTCCATGTCAGAACATACCTTTTTGTTTTACAGTGTACATCTGTAGCAGGTGTAAACATACAATTACAAGCGGGAAATTACCTACTATTTTAAAACAAATATAACAGTAAAAATATACCAGTCTCCACATCAATGTCTCCCCATGGTTGTTTTTCTTGTAGTTTACATCTGTTACAGGTGTTAATCAAAGAGCTGAAGAGCTCTGAAGGGAAAAGACGGCCATTGTTCCAATTTTTAGGGGGGTATCTTTTGATAGTCTACATACAAAGAATGAGCAAAAGAACAGCTAGAACATATAGAAAGTAATAATGAAACTAATTGTTGTTTATTGTTATTTCATTTCCTTAGTCAAGAATTCATCATAGAGACAATTTGGACCAATGAGATCTGCACCTTCTAAATCAAAACATTTGATTTAAGTTGGGAGTTAATTATCTAAAATTCAATTGAATTTAACAACTACTACATTATATTTTAAAGTTTTAATTATGTACAACTGAACGGCAGGCTAAGACTATTCTCAATTTTTTGTGACAATATTCTCAAGAAAGTGAGGACTGAAAAATCTATTCAGTTTTAATTTTCCATTGATAAAGTTCCCAGTTACAACTCTCATCACAGGGATACATGTACTTATAAAATCAAATATGATTGATATAAAAGCTGTGTGAAGTTTGTTTCCAGATCCCACATTTTGATATATCTGTAAAATTCATGAATAAATAGCTTTAAACTACAAAAAGCAATATTTAAAAAAAAAATTGAGAAAAAAAAAATTACCACTACAATAATTGTTGGTACGCAAAATTATTTTTTAATTGATGACTACTTATCATATATATACTTAATGTGACATTTTTAGTGTTCATATACATTAACATTCATTTTAGTGGGTAATTACTCATCAATTGAGGTGCTCCTTAATTGGAGAAAGATTCTAAAAACATAACTTTACAGAAAGAATGAAAACTGCAGTTGCTCTCCCCAATCTCAATAGGTATATTAAAACTACAAAAAGCAACATTTTTTTTTTTTTTTAACCATTTCAATAATTATGTTGGTACACATTTTTTTTAATTTAGAAGACTACTTATCATATACTAAATGTCACATTTTAAATGTTCAGAAACATTTACTTTGATTTTAGTGTAAAATAACTCATCAATTGAGGTGCTCCTGAATTGGAGGAAGATTCTAAAAACAGAACTTTACAGAAACAATGAAAACTGCCGTTTCTCTCCCCAATCTCATATATTCCCATTGACATTGTTTACCGCGAAAGTTGACCTACATATTATCTGATTATAGCCTCAGATTCAAGCATTTTCATGTTCATCTACACTACAGCAAACATCATTAGGTTTATATTTAACAAATACGGATTTCAAATTAGTATACAAGTACTGTGAATGATTTTTATAATGATTCTGAATAAAGGATATCCCTGTGTAGTGTGGCATTCCAACAATGACGTCACTAGGTTAGATATATTAAGAATATTTCGTAATACTGATTTTTCCGGACTGTAAAGGAAACGTATATAGTGTAAGGGAAAGCTCAATATACGATAATTTCATGAGAAACAGAAGGGAAATGTGTAAAAATTGTATTTAAAGTCAATCTGTTCTCCTTGTCATCAATTTCAGTATGACATTTTGAGGGGGTTTCCAAACTATCAAAACAAAATGATTGACGTGAGGGAATGATACTCTGGCCAACCCCATTAGGGAATTGACGGCTTGAAGCCGTCTTTCCCCAAAAACAACTTCAAGCTAAAAAAAACCTTATTTGTACCAAATGAAACACTACAAAAAATATAAAACTCTAATGTCGATATCCTGTAATTCGAAGTTTTATTTATATTTCACACTTACCTAAGACATTGAAGTTTGATATCCAGTGATTAAATCTGAGATATTCGAAGGAGAATTTTTTTTTTAAATCAGATTTAAAAAAAACACCTTTAATGTACCTCTAGTGAAAGAGAGATGAACATGATAACCTTCTTTTCTCGTTTCATTAAATGACGACATTGTTAAAACTGGATCGAGATTGTTTAACTTGCTAAATGGCAAGTAGATAGTTTCATCAGGGAATGCTACATAAATCACCAGGATATTGTTATTGATATAGAAATATTTCAATTAAAATGGCTAGAAGCACAACGATTAAACACACTTGAATCGTTAAAGCTTGGATTACATTGATAATTGAATAAGATATTTTAACATAGACTATGTATGCCAACATGTACAGATAGACTTTTTTTATGAATCTTACTTAAAACTGAGATTCGCTTCGGTAACAAAATATGTCGTGA
The DNA here is from genome assembly GCF_963676685.1 of Mytilus edulis. NCBI lineage: Eukaryota > Metazoa > Mollusca > Bivalvia > Mytilida > Mytilidae > Mytilus > Mytilus edulis. The sequence goes on along the minus strand of NC_092349.1, from coordinate 44,521,849 downwards.
AATTAAATTTTAAGTGCTATTCAACTTTGTCTTTACAGTGTTTGTTGTTGTCTTTTGTAGAATTTGTTTAATATAGGGTACATGTATATGTCGCAGCTGATACGTTATTTCAGAGCTTACATTTCCTTAAGGTGGTACCCAACAATCAAATCAATTTGGCTCGTTTAATTTTCTGTAAATTTTGACAAAGTATTTCCTTTGACCCTTTGACAAATATATGAAAATTTCAAAAAATTTGAACCAACCGTTTAATCAGAAAAATTACACTGGTCATATAGCAGTTTGACAAATACTTATTTTGACTATGAGAAGCTTAATATTCCCTTAACCACATAAAGTAATTAAAACGTTTTGCTGATTTTACAGAGTTATCTCCCTGTATTGTTAGGTATCACCTTAAATAATTTCCGTGGTAGAGGGTTGCTGCTGAGAGCTACATGTACAAGTGATGCTGAAATGGTGCTAAAAGGAGTTTACTTTCTGTAAATTATATAATGATTTCTTATTTAAGATCCGTGTCACGATTTTCGAAGAAACCAGAACTGACCTACTTTTTCACATACTAATGAATTGTTCATATGATGTGATTAGTGGATAGGCTCACATTTAATTCTGCAAAGTTTACGTTATACTTAAGTTTTTCAAATTTGTTATTACTTTTATCTTTTGTTTAGCTAAAACCTTTTGAAATTAATTGGTTTATTTTATTAAAGATTGGTTAAAGCTCTTTAATTATCTCTTAAATTTTTCTTGTTTTGCATAAACATAATAATTGTGTTATGTCCAGTTAGGAACCAGCCTAGTAATAACAAAAGGAAACAATTTGTAATAAAAATGTCAAATAACAAATCAAATCTGAAAATGACCTGTACACATTTGTCCAGCATGTTGTAAAAAAGAATATTAAATGTCCTTAAAGAGACTAGAAGGACAATCAAAGTCAAAAACAAACTAACGACGCAATGACTAAAAAGGACAGATAAACAATTGTATATAAAACATAACATTGAAAAATAAAAACTGAGCAACATGACCCCCAACTAGTGATCTAAGGTGCTGCAGAAGGGTAAGCATGCAGATCCTGCTCAACATGTGGCACATAACACTACCGAGAGATAACTCTTTTATAGCATCTCGACATTTTAATCACGTTTGTTTTTGTTGCACTTCAGTGTTTCTAATGTTCCGTTGTTTTACTCTTATAATTGAAATGTGTTCCCTCGGTTTTACTTTGTAACCCGAATTTGTTTTCTCTATCGATTTTTTATTTTGAGCAGCGATATATACTACTGTTGCCTTTCTTTATCTATTGTTAAGGAAGTATTTAGCTTCACTTTGACAGAACCCAACTGCTATATATCCAATGACAATTTTCCAAAAAAGGGTGTGGTTCAAGATTTTTGAAATTCATATATTTTTATCAAAGGGTCAAATGAAATATATTCTATCAAAATTTTATGAAATTAAACGAGCCAAATTAATTTTTTGTATTTATTTTTTTGTACCACTTTAATACCATTAGGTCAACATATAAATTGTATTACTCAGAGTTGGATGCCAGATAGCTATAGGGTAACTAGATGTAAACAACAATAAAAAGAAAAATGGGATTAAAACAACGAACAAGTGACACCAAAACAAAACACAAATCATTTACAGTTCAACATACAATGGTATTCAACAGCATTAAGGGCTTACGCTACAGTTTAGATCTCGTATTGAAATTTCGATGAAAATTTGCATATAGGCTATTTTTACCCTGATTAAATCAAATATGTAATAAAGAATATACCACCATATGATACTTTCTGAGTAAATCGACGTTGAAATTTCAGATATTTCCTCAAAATTCGGATTTGTGGCCGTATTTTACCTTTAGACAGAAATACATAACTTTTTTGTTTAAAAGATAAACACAAACTGTTTTATGTTAAATTGTTTCTAATTTCTGTTTTATATACTATCTTCTTTACAAGAAAAACTTAAACAATACATAAATACCCAAATGCACAGATGGTAACAAGTAATGTGTCAAAGATACAACAACCGATAAAAAAACCCACCAAAGACAACCAAAGTATCATTCAACACAGCGAGAAAATTCTGCAACCGGAGGTGGACTTCAGCTGGCCCTTAACATGCAGCATGTAGTAGGACTAAATCGGAGTTTATTTTTTTTATGATTTTATTTTTATTCAAATGCTGGTAAGTTCCAATTAAAAATAATTTGTCTGAGTAGTATAAAGTAAAATCCCGAAAATACTGAACTCCGAGGAATATTTACAAAAAAGAAGTCCCTTATCAAATGGCAAAATCAAAAGCTTAACCCTTTAACGTTCCGCCAAATTGGACGTAAACTTATGGAAAGACACTATCGAAATTCAATCGCATATAGCATTCGCACTAAAGCTCACACAAAGGTCGTTTTGGGTCCATTTGAAAGATTTTTAAGTAAATATTGCCAAGAAATTAATATATCAGAAATTTTGTCTATTTAAGTCACGTGTTATCTGTCCAAAAGTCATGTGACTTCCGGGAAAAAAGTGAAAAATTACAAAACTCCTGCGAAAAAGGTCGTATGGGGACTTTTTTATGTGCTAATAGGGTACAGTGTTGGTGTCAAAGTAATGGCCCTAGTCAAATAGAAACAGCAAAGTTGCCATTATGGTATAGTTGGAGGAAATACGTGCTATGCCTTCCAAATGTTGATGTCCGCAACATGCAAAATAACGGATTTCAGCCTTTTTTTCGTCCAAATCTAATCATTGACACACATTTCAGGCTAAATTATTTTCATTCAAGCAGCAAATAGAATTTTGACTTTAAAAGTAAAGATTCACTGAATTACCAATAATAAGTTTTCGTGTTTTTGGTCTATGATGGGTTTATTTTTTTTTTTTGGGGGGGGGGGTGCAATTAGGACACATATTCTTTAAAAACATACAAACATTGTTTTAAATTTGAGTTCTGTATATAACCCTGACTCTCTTTTTGAAATTGAAAGTAAAGTTAAGTTAAGTTACATTTAATATAGGAATTTTTTTTTCACCTCCCGCTTTGAGGTTCGAACAGGCAATCTCTCCGCTATGAGTTAATACAGCTTTCCACTGCACCACTGGAGTACCAGTTTAAAGTATCGAAATTTTAGTAGTTAACTCTTCCATTAACGAAGTAAGAGTAAACAAATAATCAACCTGTTTTCGACCGCGCTGAAGTACGTCCATTATTCATAGTTCATTATTCATTATTCAATATTAAAAAATGAATAATGAATAATGAAATAGTTTATGTTTCATTATTCAAATTGAAGCGGTGAATAGTGAAATAAATATAAAAAAAATTGACTGTTGACACTAAAGCTATATTTTGATTCGCAATGACCGTAAGAGGGTTTACGGAGGATCTAAAGGTTGCACTTTGTAAATCACGTGTGATTTGCAAGTCACGCCTCTTTTGGGGAGAAATTGAATGTGCATAAAATACTGCTACTGTTTACATAGTTGTTGCCATGGATGCAAAGTAATTTTTTTTAATTAAGACTTGATTGGAGAATTAAATGGATTTAAATAAAAATGTCTATTTATTTAACTTATTTTTCAGGAGGACTGGAAGACATTTGGGTGTTGAGTCAAATTTAATGGAAAAATTCAGTGCGAACCTGCAATGTTTATAAATGGAGGGCAGTAAAACTTGAAAATATGCCGCACAGCTATATGTTTTTTTATTAGTGCAAAAAAAAGTAGTGCATGTCTCCTTTCCGGGGAAATATAAAATTCTCCTCAAAACTTCCTGAATGAAGAGTGACTGCAAATGCAATTTAGGCAGTTCCTATGGAAAATTGCATTGCTGGTTTTACACAAGTGCAACCTATAAGGTAAATAATGGGAATTCACCCCTCAGCCTCCCTGGGATCCCAATTTCGGACCCCTTGTGGGTTTTCATTTTACAGAAACAACATGGAATCATTTTGGAATGCATTGGCTTTAGCTTTGTCTAAGAAAAGTGAAAAAAATTATGGAAATTATGACTGTACAGTGTGGGTTAGAGCTTTGGAGCATGGGGTCTATGGGAAAAAAGTTATGAATCGGCCTGATGGCACTAGAACTCTTGAAAGAGCTCACAGATTATCTTATATGCTAGATAAAAGAATATTAAAAGAAAATCTTCCCCGTTTCTCTCCAAACGGTGATCCTTAAGATATTTCACACCTTTGCCATAACCCCAAATGTATTAAACCGGAGCACCTGATTTTAGAGTCGCACAGTATAAACATAGAGAGAATTTTCTGTAGACGGACAAAACAGTGTACAAATAATCATTTACCGTGTTGTCTTATCTGATGCAGGTAATTTATTTATTTTTAACATGTCTTGATCGGAGTTTTTTGGCAAACGAATACTCTTGAGGCTGTTTTGCGGCCAGCCGTTTTATCGGTAAAAGTTTGTTTTTCTCATAGTCTTTTTCCTCTTGATACTCATCATATATTTTATATAGTTCATGCTTTTTTTAGCATCTCTGATCTGTGTACTGCTTTGACTGCTTATATAATTTATGTTTTTCATTGTGTTGTTGAATATTTTTCAGACTTCGGGCAGCACGACTTCCTGGTTCGATGGGAACCCCAGCCGCTTTACAGAGTTTAACGATGGATTCTCCAGGGCCATTATTTACATTGTGTATAGCTGTATGTACCCTTCCTTTATAGTTTCTGGTAAATGTTACATTGCTAGGTACAGTTGCACGTATTGCACGGTAAGTTGCTTCAGCTTTTTTTGTGTTAGTGTTTTTGCATGTACGGTTTAGCATGGTAGGTCCAAGGCGATATTTTACGCATTCACGTAACTATGCTGCTGTGTTCTCTAATTTATTTAATTTAAAGTTATTTTTCAGATAAGCTGATTTTTCAGTCCATGTCTTCAAACTGTTCCTATTTGAACAAACAAGGGAATATTTTGTACACCCGTTATGATCACCCTGATAGCAAGAAACTATAGCATGACATGCATATGATAGGTGAACTTTTACCCGTACAGAGTCCATATTGAATTTATCAAAGGCAGCATTGTACTCTGCCTGACAACGTGCTGCCATATCTAATGCAAACCTTTTTAGAATTTTATCTTTCTCTGAAACTAATCGTGCCGGCATTATTTCCTTCAGATCTGACATTTTTTTAATAAAATTTCTATGATTTGCGGACACATGTCTTGTATCTAGAAAATGAATTGGCTGAGTATTGGTTGTACCAGCTTTAAAAAGAGACTCTGCAGCTCTAAATGCACTGCTGTCAGGGTCAGTGGTAATTTCTTGAACTTCCAGACCATCATTTTTCAGGTCTAACAAGCAGTCTTTAGCCCATCGCTCCTCACTGCCTATGCTGTCATGCATTTCAATGTTTGCGGAACAGTGACCGTTGTGAGATTTAACTTTTGTTTTTGTTTTATGTTCACTCTTATTTGAGCAAAGCTTAGACACTTCTCTTGTGCTTACAATACTGTGCTTATAAGTATTATTTTCTAACATGTTATATGTACATTGGGTAGCTGGTTGAAATGGTGTTTTACCCATTCCGGAATAAATAGGGTTATTATACATTCCGTCGGCCTGAATGTTAATAATATTAGGATTATCACCTCTTAATATGTTTATTTCCTTAATTAATTTTCTTTTCTGAACCAAATCCTTTTGATTGTACTCTTCTATAATTTCAGAAACAACATTAGCACTGTGTTGCATACTTGAAGTGGAAGGAGCTGGTATATTAGAACCAAGAAATAATTTCTGTAGACCAGTTGTGCTGATAGCTATGTGATTAAGTGCGACTTGTATGGATAGATTAATAGCTGCTGTTCGACGACCACGTTTCTTAGCGATCACCTCATTGTAAAGGTTGAACATTTTTGAATGGTAAGAACACTCATTGCAGCTTGCCTTTTCCCTCCAGGCAGGCCCTCTTTGCTGCTCTGCACTTAAATCCCATGATATGAACCCTGTACACATAGGGGATATTTGTCTGTGTTCTATGAAAACCTCATTCCACATCTGTTCAAGTTCATTGATCCGAAGGAGTCGAAAACTATTTTTCTCTGACCTGAAGTTGATAAATGTTGCCAAAATTGAAGTTAATTAGATTTTTATTTGTTAAACTAAGTTTGGAAAATGTAAAAAATAATTTTATTTTGAATTACTTCCCTTACAATAGTGTTTTCTTTAAATAAGCTTTTTGATCAAATGTACTCTCAAAAGTGCATATTTTTTCTTTGCCTGTGTTTTAATATATATTATATATAAAAACCATGCACTATTTAGCTCTTGAAAATATATATAGGACTAGAAATTTTAAAATAAGTATAATCCTAGCTTGCATTTTCTTCAGATGTCACATTTAAAGAATTGGCATATAAGACACATGCCTTTTTCTTCATAGTTGTTTATAAATGGTTTTTTTAAGCAAGTTTAATTATTTTTGAAAGCTTAATAACAAAAAAAAGTATTCTTACCCTGTTTTTGTTTCATATTCAGCACATTTTTCAACTTCTGTTTTTGTCGGAGGCTTCGGCCTTAGAAAGCGAGCTGACTTTGTAGAGGCAGGAATTAGTTGAACATTCTTTTTATAAACAGATTTAGTCACTAAGTCATACAAGTCTTTTGGTAGTCTCACACATTTGCCTTTTTCAGCAGGTAAAGTCTTATTTCTGTATTTCCCCCCTTATTATATGGCTTGTTTCCTTTCTGAAATGTGTATTTCCTTAGACGCCATGGGATTAGACCCATTGTTATTGTAAACATTGTTTGAAATGCACTTTATTCCAGTATTTTAATATTCAAACATCAAATATAGGACCTTACCACTAAACAATCATGAATGACTAAGTTTTTTGTTTATATCTGATGGAACTGAAGGTGACCCCAGATGTAAGATTTTTTATATAAATCATATAAAAATCATCATGATGGCTAATCTCATTATTTTGTAATTTGACAAGTTCATATAATTTGACCTCTCTTCATTTAACTTTTTTATCAGTGCTGACAGGCTTGTGTGCTATAACATAAACAGAAAGTAAAGATAAGGTGTATGTTTTTGTTATAGGGATAGTTTTTTGCAGCTTGTATGACAACTTTTTATGCATTTTATGGTATAGTACATAAAGAAGACAAAAATTCTACAAAATAAACAGATTGTAGTAAAACTAACCATGATTCAAATAGCTTTTACACAAAGGCACAAGAAAAACACAAATATATAATGAGTTTATTAAGTAGACAAAACAAATAATAATTTGAATAAAAAAAAAAAAATAGTGAACAGGAAAAAAACACATCTTGCCGCAAACAGAGTATAGTTACTAGAAGTACTATAAAAATACCATTATGAAAAAACTACCATTGTAACTTATTATTTTCTATTACTTACATAAATAACAACAAGAATATAAGAATATTTTGATACTAAAAGGGGTTTGAAAGTACAGTAGAGGTTGCACTTTGTAAATCACGTGTGATTTGCAAGTCACGCCTCTTTTGGGGAGAAATTGAATGTGCATAAAATACTGCTACTGTTTTACATAGTTGTTGCCATGGATGCAAAGTATTTTTTTTTAATTAAGACTTGATTTGAGGATTAAATGGATATAAATAAAAATGTCTATTTATTTAACTTATTTTTCAGGAGGACTGGAAGACATTTGGGTGTTGAGTCAAATTTAATGGAAAAATTCAGTGCGAACCTGCAATGTTTATAAATGGAGGGCAGTAAAACTTGAAAATATGCCGCACAGCTATATGTTTTTATTAGTGCAAAAAAAAGTAGTGCATGTCTCCTTTCCAGGGAAATATAACATTCTCCTCAAAACTTCCTGAATGAAGAGTGACTGCATATGCAATTTAGGCAGTTCCTATGGAAAACTGCATTGCTGGTTTTACACAAGTGCAACCTATATGCTACAACATGCGTAAAATGAGGAAATATAAAAAAGAAGATGTGGTATGATTGCCAATGAAACAACTATCCACAAAAGACCAAAATGACACAGACATTAACAACTATAGGTCACCGTACGGCCTTCAACAATGAGCAAAGCCCATACCGCATAGTCAGCTATAAAAGGCCCCAATAAGAGAATGTAAAACAATTCAAACAAGAAACCTAACGGCCTAATTTATGCAAAAAATGAACGAAAAACAAATATGTAGCACATAAACAACATTAACAAACTACAACCACTAAATTACAGGCTCCTGACTTGGGACAGACACATACATAAATAATGTGGCGGGGTTAAACATGTTAGCCAATTTTGAATAATGAAATGGATATTTTGAATAATGGAATGGACTGGCAGGACCCTTCAGCCTCTTATTACAGATATATATTATACATCGATCGAAAGCTTATTAAGAGAAGAACAAAAGTTATATAGTCAATATGTTCCGCAACGCATATTAGAGGAGTAACGAATGACTTAAATATCGAAATACGCCTGAACATCGAGAAATAGCCAATTTTGAATAATGAAATGGATATTTTGAATAATGGAAAAGACTGACAGGACCCTTCAGCCCCTAATTTCAGATATATATTTTACCTCGATCGAACGTTTATTAAGAGAAGAACAAAAGGTATACAGTAAATATGTTCCACAACGGATATTACAGGAGCAACGAAGGACTTAAATATCGAATTACGCGTGAACATTGAGAAATAGCCAATTTTGAATAATGAAATGGATATTTTGAATAATGAAATGGACTGCTGCGACCCTTTAGCCCCTAATCATAGATAAACTTTATACCACATTCTAAAGCTATTTAAAAGAGGAACAAAATGTATATTGTCAATATACTCTGCAACGAATATTAGAAGACCTAAATGCCAAAATACGCGTGAAAATTAAGAAATAGCCAATTTTGAATAATGAAATGGATATTTTGAATAATGTAATGGACTGCTGCGACCCTTTAGACCCTAATTATAGATAAACCTTATACCTCATGCGCAAGCTGATTACAAGAGGAAAAAAATTTATATAGTCAATATGTTCCGCAACGAATATTAGAAGACCTAAATGCCAAAATACGCGTGAAAATTAAGAAATAGCCAATTTTGAATAATGAAATGGATATTTTGAATAATGGAATGGACTGCGGCGACCCTTTAGCCCCTAATTATAGATAAATCTTATACCTCATTCGAAAGCTGATTACAAGAGGAACAAAATGTATATAGTCAATATGTTCCGCAACGAATATTAAAAGACTTAAATGCCAAAATAAGCGTTAAAATTAAGAAATAGCCAATTTTCAATAATGAAATGGATATTTTGAATAATGGAATGGACTTCGGCGACCCTTTAGCCCCTAATTATAGATAAACCTTATGCCTTATTCGAAAGCTGATTACAAGAGGAACAAAATATATATTGTCAATATGTTCCGCAACGAATATTAGAAGACCTAAATGCCAAAATACGCGTGAAAATTAAGAAATAGCCAATTTTGAATAATGAAATGGATATTTTGAATAATGGAATGGACTGCTGCGACCCTTTAGCCCCTAATTATAGATAAATTTTATACCTCATTCGAAAGCTGATTACAAGAGGAACAAAATGTATATTGTCAATATGTTACGCAACGAATAGTAAAAGACCTAAATGCCAAAATACGCGTGAAAATACAGAGATAGCCAATTTTGAATAATGAAATGGATATTTTGAAAAATGAAATGGATATTTTGAATAATGTAATGGACTGCTGCGACCCTTTTGCCCCTAATTATAGATAAACCTTATACCTCATGCGAAAGCTGATTACAAGAGGAACAAAATTTATATAGTCAATATGTTCCGCAACGAATATTAGAAGACCTAAATTTCAAAATACGCGTGAAAATTAAGAAATAGCCAATTTTAAATAATGAAATGGATATTTTGAATAATGGAATGGACTGCGGCGACCCTTTAGCCCCTAATTATAGATAAACCTTATACCTCATTCGAAAGCTGATTACAAGAGGAACAAAATGTATATGGTCAATATGTTCCGCAACGAATATTAAAAGACCTAAATGCCAAAATAAGCGTTAAAATTAAGAAATAGCCAATTTTCAATAATGAAATGGATATTTTGAATAATGGAATGGACTGCGGCGACCCTTAAGCCCCTAATAATAGATAAACTTTATGCCTCATTCGAAAGCTGATCACAAGAGGAACAACATGTGTGTAGTCAATATGTTCCGCAACGAATATTAGAAGACCTAAATGCCAAAATACACGTGAAAATTAAGAAATAGCCAATTTTGAATAATGAAATGGATACTTTGAATAATGAAATGGACTGCGGTTACCCTTTAGCCCCTAATTAGAGATAAACTTTATACCTCATTCGAAAGCTGATTACAAGAAGAACAAAATATATATTGTCAATATGTTCCGCAACGAATATTAGAAGACCTAAATGCAAAAATACGCGTGAAAATGAAGAAATAGCCAATTTTGAATAATGAAAAGGATATTTTGAATAATGAAATGGATATTTTGAATAATGGAATGGACTGCTCCGACCCTTTAGCCCCTAATTATAGATAAACCTTCTACCTCATTTAAAAGCTGATTACAAGAGGAACAAAATGTATATAGTCAATATGTTCCGCAACGAATAATAGAAGACCTAAATGCCGAAATACGCGTGAAAATTAAGATATAGCCAATTTTGAATAACGAAATGGATATTTTGAATAATGGAACGGACTGCGGCGACCCTTTAGCCCCTAATTATAGATAAACCTTATGCCTCATTCGAAAGCTGATTACAAGAGGAACAAAATTTATATAGTCAAAATGTTCCGCAACGAATATTAGAAGACCTAAATGCCGAAATACACGTAAAAATTAAGAAATAGCCAATTTTGAATAATGAAATGGATATTTTGAATAATGGAATGGACTGCTGCGACCCTTTAGCCCCTAATCATAGATAAACTTTATACCTCATTCGAAAGCTGATTACAAGAAGAACAAAATATATTGTCAATTTGTTCCGCAACGAATATTAGAAGACCTAAATGCCGAAATACACGTAAAAATTAAGAAATAGCCAATTTTGAATAATGAAATGGATATTTTGAATAATGGAATGGACTGCTGCGACCCTTTAGCCCCTAATCATAGATAAACTTTATACCTCATTCGAAAGCTGATTACAAGAGGAACAAAATGTATATTGTCAATTTATTCCGCAACGAATATTAGAAGACCTAAATGCCAAAATACGCGTGAAAATTAAGAAATAGCCAATTTTGAATAATAAAATGGATATTTTGAATAATGGAATGGACTGCTGCGACTCTTTAGCCCCTAATTATAGATAAACTTTATACCTCATTCGAAAGATGATTACAAGAGGAACAAAATGAATATTGTCAATATGTTTCGCAACGAATATTAAAAGACGTAAATGCCAAAATACGCGTAAAAATGAAGAGATAACCAATTTTGAAAAATGAAATGAATATTTTGAATAATGAAATGGATATTTTGAATAATGTAATGGACTGCTTCGACCCTTTAGCCCCTTATTATAGATAAACCTTATACCTCATGCGAAAGCTGATTACAAGAGGAACAAAATGTATATAGTCAATATGTTCCGCAACGAATATTAGAAGACCTAAATGCCAAAATACGCGTGAAAATTAAGAAATAGCCAATTTTGAATAATGAAATGGATATTTTGAATAATGGAAAGGACTGCGGCGACCCTTTAGCCCCTAATTATAGATAAACCTTATACCCCATTCGAAAGCTGATTACAAGAGGAACAAAATGTATATAGTCAATATGTTCCGCAACGAATATGAGAAGACCTAAATGCCAAAATACACGTGAAAATTAAGAAATAGCCAATTTTGAATAATGAAATGGATATTTTGAATAATGAAATGGATATTTTGAATAATGAAATGGACTGCTGCGACCCTTTAGCCCCTAATTATAGATAAACCTTCTACCTCATTTAAAAGCTGATTACAAGAAGAACAAAATGTATATAGTCAATATGTTCCGCAACGAATAATAGAAGACCTAAATGCCAAAATACGCGTGAAAATTAAGATATAGCCAATTTTGAATAACGAAATGGATATTTTGAATAATGGAATGGACTGCAACGACCCTTTAGCCCTTAATTATAGATAAACCTTCTACCTCATTCGAAAGCTGATTACAAGAGGAACAAAATGTATATAGTTAATATGTTCCGCAACGATTATTAGAAGACTTAAATGCAAAAATACGCTTGAAAATGAAGAAATAGCCAATTTTGAATAATGAAATGGATATTTTGAATAATGGAATGGACTGCGGCGACCCTCTAGCTCCTAATTATAGATAAACCTTCTACCTCATTCGAAAGCTTATTACGAGGGGAACAAAATGTTTATAGTCAACAAGTTCCGCCATATTAGAGAAGTAACGAACGACCTAAATACCGAAAAACGCTTGAACATTAATAAATAGCTTATTTTGAATAATGGAATGGACTACTACAGCCCTTCAGTGACTAATAAAAGCAAATTGTATACACCAAATTAAAGCTTATTGATAGAGGAATCAACTGAGTATAAACGATATGTGCTGCAATGACCATTAGAGGGGTTACGGAGGACATAAATGTCAAAATACGCATGAAAATTAAGAAATAGCCAATTTTGAATAGGGAAATGGATATTTTGAATAATGAAATGGATATTTTGAATAATGAAATGGATATTTTGAATAATGGAATGGACTGCTGCGACCCTTTAGCCCCTAATTATAGATAAACCGTCTACCTCATTTAAAAGCTGATTACAAGAGGAACAAAATGTATATAGTCAATATGTTCCGCAACGAATAATAGAAGACCTAAATGCCAAAATACGCGTGAAAATTAAGATATAGCCAATTTTGAAAAAAAGAAATGGATATTTTGAATAATGGAATGGACTGCAGCGACCCTTTAGCCCTTAATTATAGATTAACCTTATGCCTCATTCGAAAGCTGATTACAAGAGGAACAACATGTATGTAGTCAATATGTTCCGCAACGAATATGAGAAGACCTAAATGCCAAAATACAAGTGAAAATTAAGAAATAGCCAATTTTGAATAATGAAATGGATATTTTGAATAATGAAATGGACTGCGGTTACCCTTTAGCCCCTAATTATAGATAAACTTTCTACCTCATTTAAAAGCTGATTACAAGAGGAACAAAATGAATATAGTCAATATGTTCCGCAACGAAAAATAGAAGATCTAAATGCCGAAATACGCGTGAAAATTAAGATATAGCTAATTTTGAATAACGAAATGGATATTTTGAAAAATGAAATGGACTGCAGTTACCCTTTACCCCTAATTATAGATAAACTTTATACCTCATTCGAAAGCTGATTACAAGAGGAACAAAATGTATATAGTCAATATGTTCCACAACGAATATTAAAAGACCTAAATGCCAAAATAAGCGTTGAAATTAAGAAATAGCCAATTTTGAATAATGAAATGGATATTTTGAATAATGAAATGGACTGCGGTTACCCTTTAGCCCTTAATTATAGATAAACGTTATACCTCATTCGAAAGCTGATTACAAGAAGAACAAAATATATATTGTCAATTTGTTCCGCAACGAATATTAGAAGACCTAAATGCAAAAATACGCGTGAAAAAGAAGAAATAGCCAATTTTGAATAATGAAATGGATATTTTGAATAATGAAATGGATATTTTGAATAATGAAATGGATATTTTGAATAATGGAATGGACTGCTGCGACCCTTTAGCCCCTAATTATAGATAAACCTTCTACCTCATTTAAAAACTGATTACAAGAGGAACAAAATGTATATAGTCAATATGTTCCGCAACGATTATTAGAAGACTTAAATGCAAAAATACGCTTGAAAATGAAGAAATAGCCAATTTTGAATAATGAAATGGATATTTTGAATAATGGAATGGACTGCGGCGACCCTCTAGCTCCTAATTATAGATAAACCTTCTACCTCATTCGAAAGCTTATTACGAGGGGAACAAAATGTTTATAGTCAACAAGTTCCGCTATATTAGAGAAGTAACGAACGAGCTAAATACCGAAAAACGCTTGAACATTAATAAATAGCTTATTTTGAATAATGGAATGGACTACTACAGCCCTTCAGTGACTAATAAAAGCAAATTTTATACACCAAATTAAAGCTTATTGATAGAGGAATCAACTGAGTATAAACGATATGTGCTGCAATGACCATTAGAGGGGTTACGGAGGACCTAAATGCCAAAATACGCATGAAAATTAAGAAATAGCCAATTTTGAATAGGGAAATGGATATTTTGAATAATGAAATGGATATTTTGAATAATGAAATGGACTGCTGCGACCCTTTAGCCTCTAATTATAGATAAACTTTGTTCCTCATTCAAAAGCTTATTTCGAGAGGAACAAAATGTTTATAGTCAACAAGTTCCGCAACGCATATTAGAGAAGTAACGAACGACCTAAATATCGAAATACGCATAAACATTAAGAAATACCTTATTTTGAATAATGGAATGGACTTCTACATCCCTTCAGTCCCTAATAAAGGCAAATTGTATACACCAAATTAAAACTTATTGATAGAGGAATAAACTGAGTATAAATGATATGTGCCACACTGACCATTAGAGGGGTCACGGAGGACCTAAATGCCAAAATACGCATGGAAATTAAGAAATAGCCAATTTTGAATAATGAAATGTATATTTTGAATAATGGAATGGACTGCTGCGACCCTTTAGCCCCTAATTATAAATAAACCTTGTACCTCATTCGAAAGCTTATTACGAGAGGCTCAAAATGTATATAGTCAACAAGTTCCGCAACGCATATTAGAGAAGTAATGAATGACCTAAATATCGAAATACGCTTCAACATTAAGAATTAGCTTTTTTTTAAATTATGGAATGGACTACTTCAACCCTTCAGTCCCTTATAAAAGCAAATTTTATACATCAAATTAAAGTTTATTGAAAGAGGAATAAACTGAGTATAAATGATATGTGCCACAATGACCATTGGAGGGGTTATGGAGGACCTAAATGCCAAAATACGCGTGGAAATTAAGAAATAGCCAATTTTGAATAATGACATGGATATTTTGAATAATGGAATGGACTGCTCCGATCCTTTAGACTCTAATTATAGATAAACTTTGTACCTCATTCGAACGCTTATTTCGAGAGGAACAAAATGTTTATAGTCAACAAGTTCCGCAACGCATATTAGGGAAGTAACGAACGACCTAAATATCTAAATACGCGTGAACATTAAGAAATAGCTTATTTTGAATAATGGAATGGACTACTACAGCCCTTCAGTCCCTAATAAAGGCAAATTTTATACACCAAATTAAAGCTTATATTGATAGAGGAATAAACTGAGTATAAACGATATGTGCTGCAATAACCATTAGAGGGGTTACGGAGGACCTAAATGCCAAAATATGTATGAAAATCAAGAAATAGCCAATTTTGAATAATGAAATGGATATTTTGAATAATGAAATGGACTGCTGCGACCCTTTAGCTTCTAATTATAGATAAAACTTATACCTCATTCGAAAGCTTATTACGAGAGGAACAATATGTATATAGTCAACAAGTTCCACAACGCATATCAGAGATGTAACGAACGACCTAATTATCGAAATACGCTTGAACATTAAGAAATAGCTTATTTTGAATAATGGAAATGACTACTACAGCCCTTCGGTCCCCAATAAAAGAAAATTTTATACACCAAATTAAAGCTTATATTGATAGAGGAATAAACTGAGTATAAACGATATGTGCTGCAATAACCATTAGAGGGGTTACGTAGGACCTGAATGCCAAAATACACATGGAAATTAAGAAATAGCCAATTTTGAATAATGAAATGGATATTTTGAATAATGGAATGGACTGCTGCGACCCTTTAGCCCCTAATTATAGATAAACCTTATACCTCATTCGAAAGCTTATTACGAGAAGAATAAAATGTATATAGTCAACAAGTTCCGCAATGCATATTAGAGAAGTAACGAACGACCTAAATATCGAAATACGCTTCAACATTAAGAAAAAGCTTATTTTGAATAATGGAATAGACTACTACAGCCCTTCAGTCCCTAATAAAATCAAAATTTCATACACCAAATTAAAGTTTATCGAAAGAGGAATAAACTGAGTATCAATGATATGTGCCACAATGACCATTGGAGGGGTTACGGAGGACCTAAATGCCAAAATACGCGTGGAAATTAAGAAATAGCCAATTTTGAATAATGAAATGGATATTTTGAATAATGGAATGGACTGCTACGACCCTTTAGCCTCTAATTATAGATAAGCTTTGTACTTCATTCGAAAGCTTATTTCGGAAGGAACAAAATGTTTATAGTCAACAAGTTCCGCAACGCATATTAGGGAAGTAACGAACGACCTAAATATCGAAATACGCTTGAACATTAAGAAAAAGCTTATTTTGAATAATGGAATGGACTACTACAGCCCTTTAGTCCCTATTAAAGGGAAATTTTAAACACCAAATTAAAGCTTATATTGATAGAGGAACAAACTGAGTATAAACGATATGTGCTGCAATAACCATTAGAGGGGTTACGGAGGACCTATATGCCAAAATATGCATGAAAATCAAGAAATAGCCAATTTTGAATATTGAAATGGATATTTAGAATAATGGAATGGACTGCTGCGACCCTTTAGCTCCTAATTATAGATAAACCTTATACCTCATTCGAAAGCTTATTACGAGAGGAACAATATGTATATAGTCAACAAGTTCCGCAACGCATATCAGAGAAGTAACAAACGACCTAAATATCGAAATACGCTTGAACATTAAGAAATAGCTTATTTTGAATAATGGAATGGACTACTACAGCCCTTCAGTGCCTAATAAAGGGAAATTGTATACACCAAATTAAAGCTTATATTGATAGAGGAACAAACTGAGTATAAATGATATGTGCCGCAAAGACCTTTAGAGGGGTTAAGGAGGACCTAAATACCAAAATACGCATGAAAATCAAGAAATAGCCAATTTTGAATAATGAAATGGATATTTTGAATTACAGAACACTTGTCTTACAGAATGGACTGTTGTGACCTGTTGACCTCTTATTACAGATATACCTTATACCTCAATTGTAAACTTATTAAGAGATGAACAGTGATTATGAGAGTTCTGCCACACCCCCATTTTGAGGTTGGATTCGAGGGAAAATTTTTCTTTGTGGATGAAATAAACACACACACACAAAAATAGAAATTCACAGATATAATAAACACAATGGACTTTAAGATTACAAAAATGTCTGGCCAGAGATAGAATACGGCGCAAGAGATGAAATTCTGAAAAAAACTGGCCGCTGTTAAGGCCAATCGAGAACAGCGCTGCAATGAGGAAATTATCAAATTGCAAAAAGTAGGGCAGGAATCACCCTAGATTGTCAAAGACATTAAAGACTTCGACACAAAGTAAAGGACTGCAAAATTATAACATTGTGTTGGAAAGCGGAAACTATTCGAACATGGGGATGTGAGAGATTAAATAAGCAGCTGACTACCGTCTTGGCAAAGAGAGAACCGATGGAGCTGTGCAAATTGTGAGCTATGGGATGAAAAATCATGACGCTCTGATTTTTTATAAGGATTGTAGGATCGAAAGTGTTCGATTATATATGTTTTGTGGGCCCGAAAACTGGGTCTAAAAACCAGTACATTGGGAATGGTGGTTTTGGGGGTGACCTAAATTGATTTTTTTTGTTAGGATAAAGACATTGATCCAATAGTGAACATGGAGTTGGTAGTTGAAAACGTCAAAGCCCTGAGGGGTATAGCCAAAATGAACCACCTTCGAGGGTAATCCCGGTTGAGGAAAGATCAGTTGGTTGAGAGTTGATAGAAACGAAGACAAATTTTAAAATTCATCGTCGTCCCAAACCACACACGAGGAGATTGTCACCCAGGCAAAACAACTTGGGTTGAAAGGGGTTAGCAGGCTGCCGATAGATCGACTGCTAAAGAAGGTGCAGGAAAAGATTTTGGAAGATAGGAAAGCCATTGCGGATAAAATTGAGGTACATTCGCCGAAAAAAACGTTTAAAGATTTATTTACTACCTGGAATATGACCCCGCTTATTGGCATGGACGTGCATACACCTCCCTTAAGGTCTCTCTGATGTCACGGATGGAAGTTATAGACGATTGGGCGTTTTAAGGGGCAAAACAATGTGATCATGCACTGTATGTACCTTTGTAAATATTAATCCAACAGGTAAAGCGGATGATGAGAACGAGGGATACTTTCACTCGGAAAACTAGATTTTCACCGCGGCCACAGACTTTGTTGAAACCCTTGAGGAGATGAATAAAAAGATCGTAGAAGGCCCAGTGGACCTTTGACAAAACTAGGGAAATGGTGAATACTTCCTCGGTCCAGCGGGGGTGTATCCCTTCTCGATTGTACTTGTTTTCTTCGGAAATTCGAGGTAGTTGTATGGGAGGGAAAGGTTCCAATACAACTTGTTTTTCATGCTCCTTATAATTATGACTTGCGGCAACATGGACCATTTTGATAGCGGTGCTTGGTGGTATTGTACTGGCAAACAAGATCATCCCAGACATCGATATAGGTGCGTGTGGAGTTGGCTGAAAGGTATTTCAACATTTTATCTTTCATGGTGCGGCTCCAACGTTTGGCATTACTCGAACTCTCTTCGTTCCTGGTGGAGTAGATATCGATACCATGCTTTTGAAGCAGCTGATTTACGTGTTTGTTGTAAAATTCAGTGCCTTTGTCTGTCGATAGCTTCTTGGGCACACCGCTTTGAATGTATCCCGCACCGTCACCCCTTCTTTTTCTTGAGTGGTATCATCCAGCCATATTTGGAAAATACATCGATAATGTTCAGGATAAAAGTATTTCCCTTGTTGTCCCTGGAGAAGTCACTCATATCAATAAGGTCGTCCGCCCAGGTCTCATCCACAACACTCACCGAACTGGTGAACCCCTCAGCTAGCTCATCGGTCCAGCGAACATTGTTTTTAACACTCAGACCGAATCCAACTTTGGTACCGATGATGGGTCCGACGATGCTGCAGTCCAAGTGTTAAACGAGGCTACATTGTAGCATAGCTTCGTGAACGATGGAGTTGTGTGCGGATGAATCCTTGTACTGGGCATAACAAAGATCGTGGTGATATGCTGCTTCGTCAACTTGATTAATGGATTTTGACCAAGCCTTCAGGGTGCCGTCGGGAAGAAGTCGCTTTCTAAGTTAAGTCCCTGGCCTGGTGAAGTTGTGTCCGGGTAGATGCATTTCCATGGGTAATCGGTTGATTGGATTGTTCATGAACCCTGTACCGGTTGTAGCAACAAACTGAGACATCTTGGCATCGCACACCTTGCAGTTGCCAACCTTTCACCGTCGCCCGTTGCTGGTCATAACCTCGCTGGTGTTAACTGTGTCCGTCTTCCTACAACTTTCACACAGAAAATCATCGCTATTTAATTTTAATAAATGAACATTAAGGACATTTCATACAGTGCCAACGCCCACACGAGGAGTAATCACTACCTCCTACTTCAATGATCGATAAGACGGTCGATCATTGGGAAGTCGGACTGTGGTAAGACGACGCAGCTAAACAACATAATCCTTCGCGATGGATGGCTCCGACTACAATCAATTGTTCGTCTTCGGATAATCCATTCACCAACCTATCTACCAGCTGTTGGAGCAAGCGCTGGAATAAAGCTTCCCCGAAGAAGATATCCGAGACCTCCTACAGTGCAAGGGCAAGTCACCCTAATCGTTGATCGATGTGGTCAACACCTTACTACCACCACGACACCCGAGTATCGACACTTTTTTCTTCGAGCAAGGAAGCGATGTACTAGATCCCCGAGAACTTGACCCCAGCCGCAAAAACCTCATGGTGAACCCCATGGTGTTTGACGATGTTGAAAAAACAGAACACGTGTGAATACAACGACGATTGTTTCTACCTGTGCCAGAACTTCTTCACACTGCCTAGCCAGTCGATCCGGGAGAATGCCTACTTCTCCTGCCTCTTCCAGCAGAACGCTAAGAATATCGACCACATCCGATGCAATCACTGCAACGATCTCCCCAAGAAACAGTTTGACGCTCTGTGTAAGCATTGCTGGTGCAAGGCAAATGGAAAATATCGATGCAAATTAAATGAGTTCTATGCGGTATAAGATAAAGAATGGATCAGGTCGAATATTTCTTTAAGTATGGTGAATATCTGGACACAGAGAAACCCAGACCTGCAATTCGAATGGCCCTGCAAATGCAATTTTGAGTGGATTCCAGTCGATATGAGGAGCATATGTTGAAAATGCGGTTGCATGATCCTTCACCCGATCTAAAGCGGTGGAGGTGATTTCAACGCATGGACCTCCACCATTATGGTAAGGTGGAGCAATTTTCTCAATCCCAATGCCCTGCCAAGACGATTTGAGGCCACCAGTGCACATACCCATGACACGTGAATCTATCGACGTATCAGCTGTGTAATACCTTCATGGCAACTCATAAATTAGGGCGTTCACACAAACGCTTAGGGGCGTGCAACATCATTCGATCTATTAGATGAATGAAGTAAGTTGCAAGACACCAAACGGAAGATTCAAGCTAGTTATATGCAGCATCGTCTCGACAAGACTGAACTTAGCCGGGACCTTTAAAATGTGTTCAATCCTGTGGTTGAGGCTCAGCGAGAGGCAGCTTCACAGATCACCAAAAATATGGCAGACCTTCCTTCAACAGTGCCAGCCAGCCATCCCTTCATCACCGCCAGAGTTTGCCGACCCACTACTCATTGCACCACCCACAGACACCGTCCTCGGAGCTCGAGCACAGCAGCATTTGCAGCTCAGTATGACTTTTTCTGCCGACCACGCTTTGGATTGCAGTCTGAAAACGTTGGTATCTTCATCGGAAGCTCACTAGTCACTTTTGACGGCGATAACGTTTTTATGGATAGAGTGAAGTACAAAGGAACCCTTGGGTGCTGGGAAGTCATGGTGAAAAAGAAACCATAATTGTTCGAGCTCGACGACCCTGACGACTATGCAGAGATCCTTAAAAGTTCCGGTACTATGTATAAAGGCAATCGGTCCCTTCAAGAACCCCGAAGGCGAATAAGAATTACAAGTGGAAGGGAATCGTGTCCCACATCTACCAGAAGTATAAGTTTGGCATTGAGCTGCAAACCGTGCTTTTTTTTCAACTTCAAGCAGCTTTTCGATCGCTTGGAACTGTGTGCTGCAGCTTACCGAGCAGGAAATAATGGTGTGCACAACGAAATTGTATCGATTATCCATGCTATGAAAAAGAGTGAATATCAGCATCGAAGAATATATGGCGCTTCATCATAGCATCCTATAAGTAAATGTTGCAAATCAAGAAAGGTTACGCCTGAAAGTACGCATACGGTGGTAGAGGACTGTTTGAAACAATCGCCAGTTTAGCTAGACACATGTTTACTTCATCTGTCACCAAAACCACAGGTAGTAAGGCCGTGAGTGCAAACACCAATGCAGCCTTGAAAGGTGTTGCAAAAGGGACCCCAAAGCCGTCGACTATGTGTATGATAAAGTTACCCGCCCCCGAAACCGCAGAATGTCCACTCAACAGTCCAGTGTTCAACGCAGCAAACCGCAGCAAACCAAGTTGAATAACCTGATCTCCGGTCCTGGCATTGGTACCATCCACGACTTCGTTAAGCGCTTTAAATAAATACATAATGTCCAACATCCTTATAACCACCGAAGGGTTGGCCTTCGACGAAAGTCTCCGAAAATATCAGGGTCACGAATACGAACCTCAAGCTGGTGCAAACCTGAATAATCCAAGTGAGATCCAAATCACCATCGAAACCCAAGACTTGTTCCTCCATCCCGCTGAAAATTATCTCTTGTTAGAGGGGTGACTGTACAATAACGACGGTAGTGCATCTGCTTATGCAGATCTAGTGTCTCTCATTCTTAATGGGATCATGTATCTCTTCAAGACCATCAGTTACAATTAATGAAAGCTCTCAGGCTAGCTGATCGAACATCCCAGTCGTTGCCATCATCATGCTGGGAATGTTGATTTATCCCAACAATTTCTCCAAATTCCAAGGATTCAACTAGCTGTGGCACAAAGAATCATCTACCGAAGCCGAGGCCGAAAACACAGGGTTTGCAGCAGGTCATGGGTATATTATCACCAAGCTCGCCAACAAAGGATCGTTTTCATTCACCATACCTCCGAAACACATTTTCGGCTTTGCATATAGGTAGTTTCGTTTTTGATACTGACTATATCATCTGGAATAACTAAACTCGCCCTAACAGACCCGCGATATCACGGGTGTGTTCTAGTATAAGTTACGATTATTTGAAAATGCTTATTAAACAGCCAAATGGATGCACAAAAGTAAAAATATGAGTCACAGATCCGATTGAATACAATTATCTGTCCAATTTTATTGATTTTGTAACATTTGTTTCAAATATGACCAACTTTTTATCCAAAATCAGCAGCACCGTATCAGGACCCACCAGCACAATGACAGGACCAACCAGCACAGTATCAGGACATGAATAAACGAGTTTTTCATAAAATAATTTTGTCAAGTGGATTTGGGTATAGAAAGCGGACTCCAGGAGCATTTTTGTTTTATTTTTTTCAGTTCTAGAGTTTCTGAAAATGAGCATTTTTGTGTTACGCTCACTGAAACAGTTTAGCTGGTCACATTTTTAATGATTTGTCTATGAACCCATAAGAAACAAAATTAAAAAATCTCAACTGTTTCCTTCCATCATAATTTTCGTCTTTGTTTACATATTTTCGATGATCACCAGCACCGGGCAGGACCGAATCACCAGCACAGAACGTTTTCTCGCAGGACAACCTTACCCACCGTGCTTGTACCTTAGATAAATACGATATGTGCAACCGGGAGGAAATCAGAACTCTGTTCTTTTGTTCTATTTGGTGTGTTCCTAACATATAGAAATGATATATATAACCACTGTTTTTATTAACTCGCTTTCGAATTAGAAATAGGTCCATAATGTATGCCATAAGGTTCCGATAATATCAGAAAATATTAGTATGAACAAATGTGATCGAAAAACATAATTGAAAACATACACGTATTATTGTGCTAAGTACAAGTACATTCAAACTGTGTACGGCCTAATTTTTGACCCGACAAGACGAGAAATCACAGACAACAAGATAAATATTGGTAGCAGTATTCCATTCTGAAATAAAAAAAAGAAACTTTTTGTCTTAGATTTATGAATTTTTTATTAGTTGTTATTGGCTTAGAATATACTCATAGATCTTTCTTCGGTGTTTTTGTTACTTGATTACTTTTCTTTGTATCGATCTGATTTGCATAGTTTATTTTGCTGTTACATGTATGCCCAGGTTAAGACAAGGGGGTGATTTGGAGCCCGCAAACCTTTAAACCACGCCATATTCTGTCTGACCTGATATAAAGTCTACAGTCTGTAATACACTGGCTGTCATTTTTTCCTGTATATTATATTTGTTTTTGTTTTGCTTATTGTTTTGAATCTAAGTCAGGCTGTTCGTTTTCTTATTTGAATTGCTTTACCTTCAATTTTGTCCGACCCTTAAATTACTTGGTAAGAGGAATGAGTTTTGTTAATTGTCGAAGGCCGTACGGTGACCTAACATTTACGTCATTTGGTCTACGGTGAATAGTTGTCTCATTGGAAGTCATACTGCATTTCCTAATTATATATTACCATATGCTTTCTTAGGTCATATCTGGGACTATTAAAGTATATAATAGTGCC
The DNA here is from genome assembly GCF_963676685.1 of Mytilus edulis. Classification (NCBI taxonomy): domain Eukaryota; kingdom Metazoa; phylum Mollusca; class Bivalvia; order Mytilida; family Mytilidae; genus Mytilus; species Mytilus edulis. Next base: position 44,497,906 of record NC_092349.1, on the reverse strand, counting down.
AGGTCATATTGTATTCCGAATACAACTACTTTTAAAGAGAAATGCATTTGTATATACTTTAGTGATTTTTTTATACGTGCTTGTTCTATAATTATGATAACTATAATGATAATATCTTAGATTTATTGTTGGTGACTTATTTTCTCGAGCGATGTATTTTTGCGAGTTGAAGATCATCGTTAATATGTGAAACTCAGATCTACTCGTATTGGAACAAAACAACAACATAAGAAATTAGCGACCCTATATTGCCTCAAAACAGGATAGAATGAGTTAAGAACGAAAATAAGTATCAGCGAAAATATTGTTTCACAATATTTTAGTAGTTGTACACAATGTCTGTTTGATCGTAACATTTCAATCATTCATGACAGGAATCACATAACTGAACCATGTCGAACATGAACTAAAACCATGACACTGATGAACCAAACAATGACACCAAATTTTCTGTAATCCTCAATTGTGTGCAAATGTAGGGGTTTTAAGGAATATTTGAAGGCAGATGTATACCATAACGAAATATGTGATATAACAGACAGTAAAGAAATCACTGTACTTTATGCATTAGAATCGAACAACAACTTATAAATTTTGACATACGCAAGCACTATTCTGTGTCAAATTAAAACTATATAATTAAAACTTTTGTGTACTAGCATACTAGCTATAAACAAAGATACTGACCAGCTTGAATTTATGTTCAGAGGTTCCTTAAGCGAAATATCCGAATGTTTATATTGTGTCATTGTTTGTCAATAAAAAAAACACATAACACAACCATGTCTAACTCATCCAAACTATGACAAAATCACTGTACTAAACACTTCTCGATATGACGACCTTACTACCCGTGAAATGGACATGCTCAAAAGCAATTGGAAGCTGATTTTATTATATTTTTATTTAATTTAGTCTGTTTTTGTTCGGGTTGTAGTTACTGTATTTTTTTTATCAACGGATTGAAATCTGATGATTTCGTGGGGTACCACACCTTTGTAAACATGTTAAACTGCGTTCACAGTTAATTATGTTAACATAATTTCGAATTGTGTTTTCCATGCTGACTGTTTGTTGTTTAAGCTATATATACGCAGGTTTTTTTTAAAAGGGATTGTTAGCCAACGTTTTTTCGCAATGGTTCGTTTAATATTTAACATACCTTAATGTGTATACATGCGATTATTACTTAAATGTTATTTTCATTTGAAATATTTATATGACAGATTGTATAGTGTATAATTTAACATTGAAAAGTATAAAATTGCATGCTATAAGTGTAGTGTTTCATATGTAGACCTATAAGCCAAGTGTAAATAAAGTTACATTACGTTTATAGACATCTTGTTAAACTATAATCATTTTAAGTGTCAAATTGATAGAGCGAAACGACCGACTTAGGGAAAAGCAATTTGTGGAAATTTATAAAGGTTTATTATTTACAACGAAAATATCCGAAAGAAAAAAAACCCACAAGATATCGAGTTCGGCAAATAAATTGATATTAAACTTCCTTAATAAAACATCGTTCACTGTAACATACAACTAAAAGATAATTTAGTTTATTCAAATATAATGTACGCGTATGTTTTTAACCAAACCTGAGAATCTGATTTACCCTCAAAAGCGTCTAGATGCGATAAAAAATTAAACAATTGTATTTTTGGCGGGAAAGATGGTACACGTTCGGCATTTTTATTTCCCAAAAGTCAAGTAACCAAGGTTAAGATACAGTAGATTTAATTGGTTCACATAATTTATTCAGCCTTATTCGTCATGGACAAAATCGGTGGATTTCATTTTAACTGAAAACTTTTATTGTAACAGTTGTGAAATACGAGGTACATGAATAATCACAACTAAAGGACCTTGAAGAAGTTTTTAACATTGTGCTATACTACTGTGAATCATCACCACTGGAAATTGGGTACAAATGAAGCGGAGAGAAAGGAAAAAATAAATAAACAAGGTAATAATTCCTTTAATTTGAACCATTTTTATCGTTTCAATATTATAATACTAGCGAGTTGCCATACAGTTGGAAAACAAGTTGCCATACTGTAAATATTCAACAGGTGCAAGTTGCCGTGCCCTAGGCTGGATTAATGTTCCGATATTATTTAGAAAACATCTTTTTGGTAGCGAATTTCATTAAAAATGAAGTCACATTATCATAATCTTAAAAAGAATTGAAATTCTAAGCAAAACAAAAGGAAACCCTGCAGCAACAATGATAAAATAATAATAAGGCAAATTCCCGACCGCAAAATTTAATAACAAAGGAATGCTATAAAACCATTAAAGTATATCATTTAAGTAATATAAACTTCCCTATTTAATAGTTTAGAGCGTCGAGAATTTTCTAACTTACACAATATGTTATAATATTTCAACATTAAAAACTATTTAAACTATTTTTAATACACCGAGTCATCCGATATTCTTTATCTGGGATCCTTTAGGGAAAACACTCCTTTTTCAAATAATTATGTAAAAAGACCAATTATTGATTATAATATGTTCGCTTTATTTATGTCTTGACTTGTACATTAACTCCTAGAGATACAGAAGGGTGTAGGCATTAAAATGTTGCAGGCAATAAAATAGAACCTACGAACCCTCAATATTACCCATGTAATATGAGTGGACGCCATTTTGTCGTTATTTTTTTTCAAAAAGTTGTGAAAGTACCTAAGCTTATGAAATCTGAAGAATTCAACAAATTGTAATTATTTAAGGGTTTTTTTCTTCTTCCTAAAGGGAAAGACCTTACTGCATTTTTTTCTGATTTTTATTATTAGGACTTTTCACTTTTCCATGGAAACCCCTTTTGCTCTTGTTCTGATTATTACTATTTATGTTTTTTTCTTGGTTCAAAAGATGTCCCTTGGATATTTGGTATAAGATATCGAACAGTTAATACGATTTTGAAACTGACTCTGTTTAACGGAACATTTTTCCTCGTAAGAGTTATCTCTCCGAACACTGTCATAACTACTCCTTCGCAACCGTAAGAGATTACGACAACATTATTCCTCAAAATAGCTAGTTATATCCTCAGGTTGTCGAGAATAATTTTGATCGAAGAGATCTGAAGATTCCATATGGCAGTTATTTTCTTTAAGACAATCTACTCACTATTGAACAGCTGTATACTACGGTTGCCTTTATTTAGCCGAATCGTTGTCTAAAATGGATATTTTTGGTATGTTCAAGTCGTAACCGACTGAATTGTCTGAAATAGTTAAATTTAAGATTTTCAGTCACCATTCCGATCGATTGTGGCTACACACATTTAAGCCCTCATAAGACATGTGACGTTGTACTTTCGCGGTATTTAGATGTCCAAATCATGTTATAACTTATAAACATTTGTAATCATTATTTTCTTTATTATGCTCACTTCAATATAGTTTTTAACATTTAATTGGTAATGTTAGTAATAATAATGATTTCTTAAAAGGATTTGATGTCGTGGATCGTTGTTATCTATTCGTACTTTATTTGTAAATTTTTTCAGTCGGTCAAAGATAATGAGTCCTGAAAAAGTTGGGCAAGACTTCCCTTTTAACCCCCTTGACTTTTTTATTTGCTTATTGCTCCATAGAGGGGCTCAAATCGGAGTCTGTTCTCTGATTTCTATTTTATGAAAGATGCATATTAAACTCCATTATTTTTTCAAACCATCCTTTTACCGAAATTGTTCGCAGGTGTACAATATGCAAAATATATAGTCGTACCACTTAACCGGATCTATAATTACCATATAAAATAATTGCACCAGGCCCATTACCTGTCAAGGAAGATATTTTTTAAGTATCTAATTTATTTCGTGCGTGACATAAGTTTCTCTAATTTTTTTCTTCCGATAATATTTTGATAAAAAGTGATATAATACTTTTTAGTGAAGATATATTATCTGAGGAAGAAGCCCAAACGCATTGTATTGAATCTAGCAATAACGTCGATGTGCTCGTCAAAAGATTTTCCGAACTATTAATAGATTTTGCTTCGAAAGCTATTCCAAATAAAACAATCACAGTCAGGAAAAACAGATCCTCCGTGGATGAATAATTACATACGCAGGACTATTAGAAAAATAAACCGTATTTATCAGAAGACGAAAAAGGCAAATAGTCCCGAAAACTGGCTACAATTTCGCAGAAGTCAAAACAAAATTGTGAACGAAATACGGAACGAGAAGACAAAATTCTATGACAAATTGACCGAAAAGCTTAGAACGACCATGTCTTCAACCAAAGATTGTTGGAATTTAGCCTACCATATAACCAACCTAAAATCTCGAGACATGAATATCCCGCCTATCAATTTACACAGCTCTATTATTGATGACGATAAACAAAAGACCGAGGCATTCAATGACTATTTTACGTCGCAGTCTCATATCGACGATAACAACAAATTACTGCCTAGGAACGACATTCCTCCAGAAAGACGAGATAAAGTAGTATCGTTTTCGAAACGTACGAAGTCAAAGACATTCTTCAAACTCTAAATGTCAACAAGGCTCCGGGGCCTGATGCTATTAGCGGTCGTATTCTCAAGCCGGTTGCCGATATTATAGCAAAACCATTAAGCGCTATTTTCAACTTCAGTCTTAGAACAACATTGTTCCCGTCCGCATGGAAGCTAGCTAATGTAATTCCTTGTTTCAAGAATGATGAAAAAAGCATACTTAGTACTTATTGTCTAATATCTCTTCTCTCAGTGATGAGTAAAGTTTTCGAGCGTTGCGTATATAAGCACGCATTTAACTTTATACGAGTTTTGATTACCAAGCACCAGTCTGGTTTCATGCCTAGCGATTCGACCAGAAATCATCTTTTATACATTCGTAACGTTCTTAGCAAAGCCTTAGACGAAAGCAAAGATATCAGGTTCATATTTTTTGATATAAGTAAAGCCTTCGACCGTGTGTGGCATAAGGGATTGCTATATAAGTTGCAAATAATGGGGATTGTTGGTGACCTTCTCCTGTAGCTTAAAGATTACTTGTCGAACAGAAAACAAAGGGTTGTCATAAAGGGAGTAGAATCTTCCTGGGCTGATGTAAATGCGAGAGTACCCGAGGGTTCAATTCTTGGGCCCTTGTTGTTCCTCATTTATATTAATGACATTATTAACGAAGTAAGCTGAAAGATTAAACTATTTGCGGACGATACATGCATTTATGCTGTTGTAGATAATCCACTGGTTTCATCGATTTCTTTAAACTACAACTTGCGTAAAATAAATAGCTGGGCGGATAAATGGTTAGTAAATTGTAACCCGTCTAAGACAGAATCCATCGTATTCTCACGAAAAAGCGAACCAGATTATCATCCCCTTTTAATATGAATGGCGTCATTATAAAAAAAGTTCAAACTCATAAGCACTTAAGATTAACTTTCTCGAGTGATGGAACATGGAATCATCGCGTCGAAAAAATTAATTCAAAGACAATACGCGACTTAACTTACTGTGTCGCCTAAAATTTAGGCTTGACAGAAGATCTCTTGAAAATATGTAGTTTAGCTGTGTTCGCACATTACTTGAATATGTTGATGTTGTATGAGATAACTGTCCCGAATACTTAAAAGCCAAGCTTGAACATGTAAATTACGATGCTGCACGCATCGCTACTGGTGCAACCACACTCACCAGTCTACGCTTACTTTTGGCAGAATGCGGATGGGAGACTCTTCAACAGCGGAGAGATAAGCATAAACTTTTACTTTTCCTAATATGGTGAATGTAAAGACCCCATGTTATCTAAATGATATCCTACCCGATCAGTTTAGAAACATACATCAGTATAGAACTCGTTACTCAAATAATTTTCCATCAGTACACTGTCGAACTACTTATTATATGAATAGTTTCCTTCCATCAACAGTTCGACTTTGGAATAGCCTTTCCCCAGATATAAAAAACGCTGGTTCTATCGCTCCACTAAAAGCATTTCTTAAGATAAATCATTCTATACCAAATTATTATTAAACAGGCAGTATAGACTAGGCCAGATATATCATGCCCGAATCCGTACCGAGAGCAGTAGTCTTAGAGATCACTTAAGCTTGTATAAAGAAATTGGAATCAGACCCATTTTGTAAATGTAAACAGATAGAAACCTCAGAACACTTCCTTCTAAACTGTCCCAATTATCATCGAATTCGTGAAGCCCTTTTTTGTTAACCAAGTGACCGTTATGGAATAACCGTTTCACAAATGATATCGGATATGTTCCTTACGTCGTAACTACAATCCCCTTCCCTTTCATGAATGTGACCTACTGATTTAGACTATTTACCGGATTTGTTATCACATAAGCAACAAGACGGGTGCCACATGTGGAGCAGGATCTGCTTACCCTTCCGGAGCACCTGAGATCACCCCTAGTTTTTTTGGTGGGGTTCGTGTTGTTTATTTTTAGTTTTCTATGTTGTGTCGTTTGTGCTGTTGTTTGTTTGTCCTTTTCATTTTTAGCCATGGCGTTGTCAGTTTGTTTTAGATTTATGAGTTTGACTGTCCCTTTGGTATCTTTCGTCCCTCTTTTGGTACACTTAACATAGATATGTTACTTTATGGTGATCCGAACATTACTTATATAGACCATAAAAACAACTTTCTTATTGTCCAAGACTATATATTGAAAACTAAGAGATTCACATAATAATTCTTGTTGGCTCAACAACATGTCACCCAATATTAATAAATACTATCTGCATTATAAGTTAATTTCCATTGCATTTGATTTCTTTTTCTATGATATTATATTATATGTTTGTACATTTGTTGTCCATTGTAATTGATTTTGCCGTTCAAAAGGAGAGGAATTTGTATAAGTGACATGTCACTTGTTTTCCAATCCATTGTATTGTATTTATGTACGTATTTATTTATCTGTTTCAGAATAAAATATATATTGTTTACACTAAACGCATTGTGACTATTTATCAAAGCAATAATATATAACCATTCTGAATATTCCTAGACTGATAATATAAATTGTGTCAAACAATACAATGTTCTGTTCGTTTTATCACTCATAATGATAACCTTGGTAGAATTGGACATTTATTTTTTAAACAAATTCTATAAGATTAACAACTTATTTTAGTTGTTTCTTTAAGAATTAAACCATAAGGTATATAAAGTCGGACTTTGACTGTTCTCGAACTTATTTCGAAATTGGAAAATGAAATAGAAATAATAAATTTATATCTAAAATTACAAAAAAAGATAAAACTACGCCTTATGAATTTAATACGTTTAAAGCACTTTCCTAGGTTCACCTTCACCAGGAACGCTCAAAGCCGATTTTTTTTAAAGCCCAGGATGTATTAGAACTGCAATAGTGGAAGAGCTATTTAACAAAAAAAATAACTTTTTAATGAAAGCCAAATCCATATAAATCAACTTTGCACGAGGGACTTGAAACCCCACTTTCTTTATAATTTACAAAATTTATAAACGGACAATTTAAGAAAGGTTTGTAATATATCATGGCAGTACTGACTTCTGAGCTGAGTATTTTCTTGAGGACCAAGAATCTACCAGAAGTGGTATCGACCCAATGCTATAAAAATTGAAACAACACTGTATAAATAGCATGCGCTCGATGCACTTTTCTGGACTTACCTTCATCTGGGGACGAAGTCATAAAACTTTGCTCAGTGCTCGGAGCACAAAAATCATGCTCGAAACATGAAATCAAGCATTTTGATTGGTTGATTCTCGAGTCTGAGTACAAAAATCGTGCTCGAAAGTTTTATGACCGCAAGACCTGAAACGCGTAAAGCCTGATACTAGAACGCCTCGGATGTATCAGAACCAAAACAGTAGAAAACCTTTACGAGAAAACAAAAAAGGCAGAGAAAATCCATCTACAGTCAACTTTGTCTGAGGGAGTTGAAACCATAGTTTTTATAAATTTATAAATTTATAAATTTATAAATATAAAAATGGTATTTCAGAAATTTTTTTTTTGTAAATCAAGTCCGTATCAAAGTACTCACTACTGATCTGATGATACCTTTTTAAAGTCAACAAACATGAAATATATTAAATTGACTATAAATGAATACAGGATTGAAAATGTCTTTGTGATTTGACATCGACAATCCACTCCAATTATATCGCTTTTAAATAGCTTCTCATATTTATATATGATGTTCACATGTTATTTGAACTATTTTTCAGGAAGAGTTTTACAGAATGCAGGTAACAAAATATATTTTTAAGGTGGACTAAAGGTGTATATTTTCTCAGATAGCCTGAATGCTTTTCATAACTTTTCAATGTTTTTTTTAATAATAAAAATCTGTGTGCTTGATTTGATTGAATAAGCCTGAATAATGCAATGCATTAAATATTTTTCTGCATTCAAACAGTCCAATAAAAATAATCTAATGAACCTTTAATTGATAATATGTCTCAAAATTTCAAGATTTATACAAAGAACTATAATAACTAAAATTCTACAATCCAAACATAGCGATATACAGCTAATCTACCTTAAGTTCATACTTATCAATCATTACTGATACTTACTATTTATAAACAGCTTCATATTATATTAGTAAACTATATGCAGTGCAAGAGTTTAATATATTTGAAAAAGTCAGTTGCGATGCGTTAAATTACTATATATATCTATTTATTAAGAAAATCAATCTTGATCTGAAACGGTCATTTGATCTAAACAGTACAGTTCTTAAAAGACGGAACAATACATCTTTCAATCATTGTCAGTTTGTCAGTCAATTTTCAGATTATCTACTGTGGTGAATTTAGGATAGTTCAAATCCGTTACTTGCATTGAATTGAAATATGTTCAATTAATGTTTAGACTGTTCAGTAGTGTAGTTGTTATTTCCATGCACACACTGACATAGTACTGAATTGTTTGAAAATTAATGAACAATAATGAATTGACAGAACCGAATTGTCTGAAAAGATACTGCATAGAACTCAATTGGCTGCAACCAAATCGCCTAAAAAATGCTGATTTTCCGCAGGTTAAAAGTATGAAAACAGACTGCAATAATTTAAATGAATTAATGATTAATAATCATTAATCCATCCGACTGTTCGGATCAGGCAGACAATTTGTTCTAGTATATATTTGATTGTTCCATTTACCAATTACCAATGACATTTCCAAATGAATAGAGGTAATGAGCGTATAATGCAGATAAAATGTTATAAAGATTAAAATTATTTTATGTTAAAAATTTCAATTTCATTACTTAGTATTAGATAATGATTTTATCGCAATCTATCATGCTTATTGTCAGGCATGTTTTAAAACATTGCATAGTACGAAATGTCCGGTCTATCCAGTGTTTGTAAAGTGCGGATCCTAAAATATCATTTTCACTGTATATATGCCATAAATGTCTGATGTAGAATGATAAATAAACAGACGATTTATTTTTTATTTTTGAAGAAAACGAAGAAAAATAGTTAAAATGTATATGTTTAGAAATAAATAATACTAATAAGACAATGTAAGAGATGCGAACGGGGTTTAATCGCACCTGAAGCCATCCAGCTGTAAAATATATACCGAAATAGGTGAATATTTAGGACATTTCACAAACAGTTCGTGCAGATTATTTAAAAGTAGCAGGCAAGATGTAGTTGCAGAAAAATATTCATTTCAACACAATTATTAAAGTTCTATAACGTAGAATAGTTGTTGTCATTCAGTTTCTTTATATTAAACTAAATTCCACTTTGATGCTTTCTTTATGGGAGTCATGTTTACTGTCGAATAATGATACTATACTTACATTTTCTCTGTAGAGGGATTCATTAGTACTGTTTATGCGGTGAATTTTCACTATATGAATTTTTTTTTTTTTTTTTGTATCTAATAGTCTTAATTTAACCGACTTGCGCAAACAATAGATACAGTAAGAGAAGGATTTGATAATGTTTAAGTTGCGGTAAAAAGTTTGATTTAACACTCTATTAAGGTAGCACAATAGAAAGATTTTTCATCCCCAATCAAACATCTTTAAACTGATGTAATTCCACTCATCTTTCTTTACATTTTATAAATGAGGTATCAAAAGAAAGAAGAAGGATTAATCTTTCAAATTGTGATAATTTCATTATAACATAAGTAATACATAATTAATTGTTATGTAATTAGTTGCCATATTGTGATGTCCATACATGAATGAATTTAGATTTTTTGTTCTTCATAGCATCCCAAAATACTTTATAGATTCTTGCACAACACAGTTTGACCTCCAAAACCGTTTCTCAGATTTTTCCTATTGTATATCATTCTCTCATAAATCTTCAACGAAGTTTGCAACATCAATTCATAAGAGACCACTAAATTCAATTGGGTATAAAATTTGTTCTATTGATGTTTTTAGAAATCTGAGACACAGTTTTGGAGGTCAAGCTGTGTTGTACAAGAATCTATAAAATATTTTGGGATGCTATGAAGAACAAAGACGCTAAATTCATTCTAGTGTGGACATCACAATATAGCAACTTATTACATAATAATTAATTATAACTTAAAGAAGTGGCTTAAGAAATTAATCGGCCTAATCATGTAACGAGAGAAACATGAACTGCTAGCCATTCCTGCGGTCCTGATTTACACTCTATTGTTTGTGGCAAATCCTAGCTTTTTTATATCTAGATTACTTTAATTCTTAAATTTGACAGCAATACAACAAAAAACAAAATGACACGGGATTCAGTAAGCTAAATATATATCTAAGATAGCTGCATAGTTTGATGAAAATCCAAGTTAATTGGAAAAAGTTATTAAAAAAATTAAAGTGTACTATCTCTATTTTGTCTGAATTGCAAATTCTAGCTTTTTTGACCTAGATTAATTTAAATCTTAAATTTGACAGTAATACAACAAAAAACAAAATGACCTGTGATTTAGTAACCTTAATATATATCTAAGATAGCTGCATAGTTTGATGAAAATCTAAGTTGATTTGAAAATGATATTAAAAAAATTAAAGTGTACTATCTCTATTTTGTTCAAACTGCAAATTCTAGCTTTTAAGACTTAGATTAATTTAAATTTTAAATTTGACAGTAATACAACAAAAAACAAAATGACCTGGAATTCAGTAAGCTAAATATATATCTAAGATAGCTGCATAGTTTAATGAAAATCCCAGTTGATTTGAAAAAGTTATTAAAAATATTCAAGTGTACTATCTCTATTTTGTCCGAATTGCAAATCGAAGCTTTTTTTACCTAAATTACTTTAATTTTTAAATTTTTCAGCAATATAACAAAAAACAAAATGACATGGGATTCAGTAAGCTAAATATATATCTAAGATAGCTGCATAGTTTGATGAAAATCCAAGTTAATTGGAAAAAGTTATTAAAAAAATTAAAGTGTACTATCTCTATTTTGTCTGAATTGCAAATTCTAGCTTTTTTGACCTAGATTAATTTAAATCTTAAATTTGACAGTAATACAACAAAAAACAAAATGACCTGTGATTTAGTAACCTTAATATATATCTAAGATAGCTGCATAGTTTGATGAAAATCTAAGTTGATTTGAAAATGATATTAAAAAAATTAAAGTGTACTATCTCTATTTTGTTCGAATTGCAAATCGAAGCTTTTTTTACCTAAATTACTTTAATTTTTAAATTTTTCAGCAATATAACAAAAAAACAAAATGACATGGGATTCAGTGAGCTAAATATATATCTAAGATACAGATGGGTGCGGTCCTAACCTTGACAAAAGTTAACTTAGAGTTAACTTGTTGACTGCTTTCTAAGTTAACTTGAGAATTTTTAAGCAGTCAAGCAAGTTAACTTCGTCGTTGGTGGACCAGACCTACGGTCTGGTTTTTTAGGACAGCTGCAGACCTATCGACAAGTCTGCTCCAGACCAGACCTGTGGACAAGTCTGCTTTTGACCAGTCCTGGGGATAGGTCTGCCCCAGACCAGACCTGTGGACAAGTCTGCTTTTGACCAGTCCTGAGGACAGGTCTGCCTCAGACCAGACCTGTGGACAGGTCTGCTCCTGACCAGACCTGAGGACAGGTCTGCTTCTGACCAGACCTGTGGACAAGTCTGCTATTGACCAGACCTGAGGACAGGTCTGCTTATGACAGATTATCGTTATAAGAGTTTTCATATCAGCCTTGAGCTTTCCGCATGATTAAAATATATAAACAACATTTCGCATTGTTTTTCCACAGATATTATTTATTATTTACTGGCTAGACTCTACTAGATATTATACAAATGCTCTCTTTTATTTGATATACTTGTATTCTTATATAAATAAAAAATGGCTATACGATCACCATGATCACACAGAGTTTGTTTTATTAGAAGGCGGATAGAAAGGTTATCCAACGCATTGGAACAATATTCTTATATCACGGGATATCGGCAACATTGTCTACGTTACTTCGTTCCCCGTTGTTTACCTGTCCCTTCCTAAATTTTACTTTATGCATAAATTTATACTTGCATGGATATTTCATTGATATTCAACTTGTTTGCATTGGATTTACTATTCTATTTCCCGCAAAATATTCTAACAGAAATTGTACAGTGTCCGTAAGCATACGGTGTGGTAAAACTATCAACAATCTCGTCAAATTTGTCAGATTTATCGAGAGATTTGTCATTGCCGATATTTATATGGGACATCCTAAAATTATACTCAATGCGCACTCTAATGAAATAGTTGCCACTTGACGTTTAACTATAAACAAAATCAATCAACCGACATAATAGATTCCTAGAAGAGAACCTCGTATACTTTTTTTTATTAAATCATTGTAAATAGTAAAAATGAATTCATACATGTCAGTGTTGGTACTTTGATGATGTGGCATAATAGTTTTGTTTTACACGTACACCATCATGAACTCCTATATATGATCTGACTGTTATAATGAATAAATAGATGAAATTCTGACATTCTCAATTTAATCAGAATATTTTTTGCATTAATAGTTTTCCAATATTATTGATTACGTGTACATAATCATTTACGGTCCTACTAAAATGTGAACAGGAGCGCCAGGAGAAGACATGAAGGCGCTCGGTACAATGGTATGCGGGTATATAGATTTGTAAATAAAAGTGCACATATGATCAGTTTTGGTCAACTAGTTTTGTTTTCCAAGTCAGCATGAGGTATTAAAACTACTGAAATTTTGTTACATATCAATATTTTGAATAAAAGGAGGACACGCTGGTATCCTAAATTTATGCGAACAAAAATTTGTTGTTATTAAATTGCAATATTGCTGTCCATTGTCATGATTATATCATACATTGATTCCTGACATAAAAAATATGGCTGATTAATACTATGGGCGTACGTCATGGTGTATATAGATTTACAAATTAAATACACATATGGTCAGTTTTGGTAATGCGGTCAAATAATTTTGTTGTACAAGTCAGCTGGAGGTATCAAAACTACTGAAATTTTATTACGTATCAATATTTTGAATAAAATGAGGACATGCTGGTATCCTAAATTTATGCAAACAAAAATTTGTTGTTATTATATTGCAATATTGCTGTCCATTGTCATGATTGTATTATACATTGAATCCTGACATAAAAAATAAGGCTGATTTACTATGCGGGTATATAGATTTACAATTTAAAGAGCACATATGGTCAGTTTTGGTGGATGTGGTCAAATAATTTTGTTGTGCAAGTCAGCTGGAGGTATCAAAGCTACTGAAATTTTGTTACATATCAATATTTTGAATAAAATGAGGACATGCTGGTATTCTAAATTGATGCGAACCAAAATTTTTTTGTTATTATATTGCAATATTGCTGTCCCTTGTCATGATTGTATTATACATTAAATCCTGACATAAAAAAATGGCTGATTTACTATGCAGGTATATAGATTTTCAAATTAAAGTGAACATATGGTCATTTTTGGTGGATACAGTCAAATAATTAGGTTGTACAAGTCAGCAGGAGGTATCAAAACTTCTGAAATTTTGTTACGTATCAATATTTTGAATAAAATGAGGACATGCTAGAATTCTAAATTTATGCGAACAAAAATTTGTTGTTATTATATTGCAATATTGCTGCCCATTGTCATGATTGTATTATACATTGAATCCCGACATAAAAAATATGGCTGATTTACTATGCGGGTATATAGATTTCCAATAAAAGTTCACATATGGTCAGTTTTGGTGGATGTGGTCAAACAATTTTGTTGTACAAGTCAGCTGGAGGTATCAAAACTACTGAAATTTTGTTACTTATCAATATTTTGAATAAAATGAGGACATGCTGGTATCCTAAATTTATGTGAACAAAAATTTGTTGTTATTATATTGCAATACTGCTGTCCATTGTCATACTTGTATTATACATTGATTCTGGCATAAAAAAAATATGGCTGATTAACTATGTGGGTATATAGATTTACAAATTAAAGTGCATATATGGTCAGTTTTGGTGGATGCGGTCAAATAATTTTGTTGTACAAGTCAACTGGAGGTATCAAAACTACTGAAATTTTGTTACGTATCAATATTTTGAATAAAATGAGGACATGCTGGTGTCCTAAATTGATGTGAACAAAAATTTGTTGTTATTATATCGCAATATTGCTGTCCATTGTCATGATTGTATTATACATTGAATCCTGACATAAAAAATATGGCTGATTTACTATGCGGGTATATAGATTTACAAATTAAAGTGCATATATGGTCAGTTTTAGTAATGCGGTCAAATAATTTTGTTGTACAAGTCAGCTGGAGGTATCAAAACTACTGAAATTTTGTTACGTATCAATATTTTGAATAAAATGAGGACATGCTGGTATCTTAAATTTATGCGAACCAAAATTTTTTGTTATTATATTGCAATTTTGCTGTCCATTGTCATTATTGTATTATACATTGAATCCTGACATAAAAAATAGGGCTGATTTACAATGCGGGTATATAGATTTACAAATTAAAGTGCACATATGGTCAGTTTTGGTAATGCGGTCAAATAATTTTGTTGTACAAGTCAGCTGGAGGTATCAAATCTACTGAAATTTTGTTACGTATCAATATTTTGAATAAAATGAGGACATGCTGGTATCCTAAATTGATGTGAACAAAAATTTGTTGTTATTATATTGCAATATTGCTGTCCATTGTCATGATTGTATTATACATTGATTCTGGCATAAAAAATATGGCTGATTAACTATGTGAGTATATAGATTTACAAATTAAAGTGCACATATGGTCAGTTTTGGTGGATGCGGTCAAATAATTTTGTTGTACAAGTCAACTGGAGGTATCAAATCTACTGAAATTTTGTTACGTATCAATATTTTGAATAAAATGAGGACATGCTGGTATCCTAAATTGATGTGAACAAAAATTTGTTGTTATTATATTGCAATATTGCTGTCCATTGTCATGATTGTATTATACATTGAATCCTGACATAAAAAATATGGCTGATTTACTATGCGGGTATATAGATTTACAAATTAAAGTGCACATATGGTCAGTTTTGGTGGATGCGGTCAAATAATTTTGTTGTACAAGTCAGCTGGAGGTATCAAAACTACTGTGAAATTTTGTTACGTATCAATATTTTGAATAAAATGAGGACATGCTGGTATCCTAAATTGATGTGAACAAAAATTTGTTGTTATTATATTGCAATATTGCTGTCCATTGTCATGATTGTATTATACATTGAATCCTGACATAAAAAATATGGCTGATTTACTATGCGGGTATATAGATTTACAAATTAAAGTGCATATATGGTCAGTTTTGGTAATGCGGTCAAATAGTTTTGTTGTAAAGTCAGCTGGAGGTATCAAAACTACTGAAATTTTGTTACGTATCAATATTTTGAATAAAATGAGGACATGCTGGTATCTTAAATTTATGCGAACCAAAATTTTTTGTTATTATATTGCAATTTTGCTGTCCATTGTCATGATTGTATTATACATTGAATCCTGACATAAAAAATATGGCTGATTTACTATGCGGGTATATAGATTTACAAATTAAAGTGCATATATGGTCAGTTTTGGTAATGCGTTCAAATAATTTTGTTGTACAAGTCAGCTGGAGGTATCAAAACTACTGAAATTTTGTTACGTATCAATATTTTGAATAAAATGAGGACATGCTGGTATCTTAAATTAATGCGAACCAAAATTTTTTGTTATTATATTGCAATTTTGCTGTCCATTGTCATGATTGTATTATACATTGAATCCTGACATAAAAAATATGGCTGATTTACTATGCGGGTATATAGATTTACAAATTAAAGTGCATATATGGTCAGTTTTGGTGGATGCGGTCAAATAATTTTGTTGTACAAGTCAACTGGAGGTATCAAAACTACTGAAATTTTGTTACGTATCAATATTTTGAATAAAATGAGGACATGCTGGTATCTTAAATTTATGCGAACCAAAATTTTTTGTTATTATATTGCAATTTTGCTGTCCATTGTCATGATTGTATTATACATTGAATCCTGACATAAAAAAATATGGCTGATTTACTATGCGGGTATATAGATTTACAAATTAAAGTGCATATATGGTCAGTTTTGGTAATGCGTTCAAATAATTTTGTTGTACAAGTCAGCTGGAGGTATCAAAACTACTGAAATTTTGTTACGTATCAATATTTTGAATAAAATGAGGACATGCTGGTATCTTAAATTTATGCGAACCAAAATTTTTTGTTATTATATTGCAATTTTGCTGTCCATCGTCATCATTGTATTATACATTGAATCCTGACATAAAAAATATGGCTGATTTACTATGCGGGTATATAGATTTACAAATTAAAGTGCATATATGGTCAGTTTTGGTAATGCGGTCAAATAATTTTGTTGTACAAGTCAGCTGGAGGTATCAAAACTACTGAAATTTTGTTACGTATCAATATTTTGAATAAAATGAGGACATGCTGGTATCTTAAATTTATGCGAACCAAAATTTTTTGTTATTATATTGCAATTTTGCTGTCCATTGTCATGATTGTATTATACATTGAATCCTGACATAAAAAATATGGCTGATTTACTATGCGGGTATATAGATTTACAAATTAAAGTGCATATATGGTCAGTTTTGGTGGATGCGGTCAAATAATTTTGTTATACAAGTCAACTGGAGGCATCAAAACTACTGAAATTTTGTAACCTATCAGTATTTTGAGTAAAAAGAAGACATGCTTGCACCCTTAATTTAGGCGAACAAAAATTTGTAGTCATTATTTAAATGAATTAAACTATTGCTGATTGTGGCTGCATAGTTCAAGGATGTATAACTGACAAGGACGTATACACCTAACATCAAATATACTTCTTTTCAAAAATATACATAATATGATTGAATTTGATCTCGGAATTTATATATATATTCAGTGCCTGTTATCATTGTAACCGAGATCGTTTTTATAATAGATAGATTGTCAGATCACAGATAAATTTGTGTTACGTTCTGTGCGTACTTATTTTCAAAAAATTGTATTTAATCCTGTTCATAAAACGGAAGTATTAATTTTCAAATTACTTTATTTTCGATGTTTATACTACGAAACAAAGATATTAAAAATATTTTTTGTTAAATCAACGAAGAGCGGTCCTGGTTACAAGTTAACTTAGTGTTGAGCAGACCAGTCAAAAGTTAACTTGGGAACAGGTCTGGTTTTGATCGGATTTGTCCAAGCAGAAGTTAACTTTGTGGCAGGACCGGTTTACAAGTTAACTTATGTTAACTTTATGACAGGACTGGTTCCGAAGTTAACTTATGTTAACTTTATGACAGGACTGGTTCGAAGTTAACTTATATCAATAGCGGACCTGTTTCCAAGTTAACTTTTTGGCAGACAAAAAAACAGTCCTAGGACCAAGTCCGCTTTTCAAGTTAACTAGATTTTGGTCCTAGGACTGGTCAGAGCAGTCCTATATTCGGTCACAGGTTAACTTTGACCAGTCCAAATGACTGGTTATCAAGTTAACTTGCTGTACAGGTTAGGAGTGCACCCATCTGTAGCTGCATAGTTTGATGAAAATCTAAGTTGATTTGAAAAAAGATATTAAAAAAAAAATTAAAGTGTACTATCTCTATTTTGTCTGAATTGCAAATTCTAGCTTTTTTTACCTAGATAAATTTAAATCTTAAATTTGACAGTAATACAACAAAAAACAACATGACCTGGCATTCAGTAAGCTAAATGTATATCTAAGATTGCTGCAAAGTTTGATGAAAATCTAAGTTGATTTGAAAAAGTTATTAAAAAAATTAAAGTGTACTATCTCTATTTTGTTCGAACTGCAAATTCTAGCTTTTTAGACCTAAATTACTTTAATTCTTAAATTTGACAGCAATACAACAAAAAACTAAATGACATGGGATTCAGTTAGCTCAATATATATCTAAGATAGCTGCATCGTTTGATGAAAATCCAAGTTGATTTGAAAAAGTTATAAAACATTGAAGATGCCTATCTGAATTTATATATTATTTTTATTTCTACCTATTGTACAATTAAATTCTTTCATTTCACAGCAATAAATCAAACTACCTAATAAGCTTGAATTTTGTAAGATCAATTCTTAATTTAGGTAGATGGGCTGATTTACACCAGTCAAAACTAAATTTGAAGGTCAAGACTAGTCGAGACAGGTGGAGACTAGTCAAGACAGGTCGAGACAGGGGGAGACTAGTCAAGACAGGTCGAGACAGGTCGAGCCTTGATCAAGACCATTTCAAACTACACAAAGACCACCAAGTACTGAATCAAACTAATTAAGTAAAGTCGAGACCTAGTCGAGTACACTTTGAGTACAGTTAAGTACAGTCGAGACAATGTCGAGACTAGTTGAGTAAAATGTGTGCTCGATTTTACTGTTCGAGCACAGAAACTGGTCAATTCAGACTCTGAGAAGTTTGTAGTGGTTGCTCAATCGTTCATTTTCTGTGTTAACCATAGCGTTATATGGTCTCCTTCGTCTTTTCAAAGTATCTTTTTAGGCATGGTTTTGTCACCTGTTTTACTTCTAGTGGGTTTATGATTTTCTCTAAAGTGTCTCCAACATGTTTAACCATTCTTCTGGTCTGACCAAGTCTTTATCGACTGTGTATACTCCCCGTTATAAAAAAAATCTGCAAAGATTAAATTATGTTCTTTTGTGGTATCTACATGTTACATTAAATATTTATTTCATTTAATTATATAAACAAATGAATTATCATTTAAAATTTTATTTATTATGATTTTTTTAAATACAAATTTTTACATGAATAGTAGTATGAGTAGCAGCTGCAATTTCTTTGATGTTTTATGAGTTGAAAAAATATATACACCAAACACGGGTGAAGTTGGTATATTGCTGCTATGGTTAGACACAATAATAATTTCAAATTGAAATCGTCATGTTTGTCATAGATTCAAGTACTGAGATTGCGATGTAAATGTCCCGAACTGACGAAGAGAAAGCTGTATCTGTGAATTCTTCAATATCTTGTTCGAGGGGGATATATTAATGGGATCCAATTAGAAAAGTTTGAGTTGTTAATAGAAAGAACATCATCAATATACATGCATGTATGATGTTATGTGAAATTAAAAGATCTATCGAGGAAAACTTTGTCGATTGTTTAAGGATGGGTTTTTAATGTACCTGCTGTATGTTTGCGAAAAGGGGTGTAAAATCAAAGGTTTTGATGAAATATTTAAAAAATATTTATTGTTACATCGTATGGGTTTCTTTCGTATTTTCTAAGGGGAGTTTCTTAAATGGAAACTGATGCAAGTCAAGTCACTTAAAGGATTTATTTACGTTTTTTATTATAATACCCTCGACAGTATCAAATTTACTTATTTTTTCAACTTAAACAAATTATGAGAAGCTTTAACAAGTTCTGAATCTATTTGAAAAATGTAGACTCAATCAAGAGCATCTAAATTGGGATGAAATATTCATGTTTACCTAAGTTTGTCTCAGCTATTAATTCACATATTCCTCACTCATTCTTATAACATATATTTTCTTTCTTTCTGGAATACCACTATTGTATTAAACACACTAAACTATCTTCACGGTTCTGGTGTCCGCTCATAGTAAAGTAGCATTCCGATTTTCATATAACTCAAATTTTGCTGTAATTTCACACACTATAATTTTACACATTTAATATGATCTATAACATGTATAAGAATCATAAAGAATGTTGTTGTGAAACTATTTTTTATAAAGGGGTCAAGTATCAAAGGTGTAATGAGATGCGTTGTTTACAATAAAAAAATCAAGTTTACAACCACCTTCGTAAAATTAATATTAAATAATAAGAAGTGAATTAGTTTGATATTATTTTTAAGAGACAAGTAACAACAATAACGCTTCAAAGGCACTATACTTTTTTGTTTATGTTTTACGATAATAAAAGAAAAACGGTGTCACCGACCTTATTTTTTTGCGACAGGTAAAAATGGACAAACAAACACAAGATTTGATGATTTAGTCTGAATAATATAATACATATCTTATTATTATACTATTTTACAATCCAATATAATAGCAATATACAGCTAATCTACCTTGAGTTCATAAATAACAATCATTACCTATTCTTAATATTTATAAACAACTTCACATAATCCAAGTAAACAATATGCAATGCAGCAGTTTAATTGTATTTGAAAAAGACATTTGAGATGCATGAATGAAGCATATATACAAATGGAAAAAGTATTGCAGTACTAAAGTGAACCTTTTTATTTTTTTGTGATATAATTTGTTGAAATAAAACTAGTTAAACATTATTTATATATCACCTGAATTTAATCAATAAATATCGACTCGATAAGTTTTTATCTGCACATGCTGTACTGTACTGAAAACATATAACACAGTTATTTTTATCCTCATTGTTTTCAACACTTTGAATAACCAAATTTATCAAGTTATGTGATTGACACCTTGTAATTAGTCATCCACAACTCATAACTGCAGCAAAATGGCAGATAATCAGCTGAGAGAAGCAAGTATGTCGCTGTGATAATTGCACGTATTGTTCGTTTCCACTATAAGTCGTTTTGAGAATAAAAGTCAGGCAACAAACGATGTTAAAGACCTTCCGAAATCAAGAATACTCCCTATGACATCTGCTAGGGAAAATCAAGCATGATGAAGGTTGGTCAGAATGAAACCCATTGCAAACAATACAATCCTAAAAAGAGAGGGATGACCATACAGGACCCATTAAACAGGAACTTGTCGAGATCGGCTCATCGCTACTGGTTATTGTGCAATATGACCATTTTGGGGACCTTTGCCTACGAACAGACACACAGTTGTCCGTATCCAATATAGGGCAGAGCTCGCAAAAGTTGGAAATAAGCATCGTGGAGGAAGATCCATTGTTCCAATGAAATTCGGGTTATCTTCCTTGGCCCGATCGTAGCCCGAATTAAAACCATATTGAGCATATATGGGACAATATTGGGCGTAAAGTGCACGAAAGGACACCCCGGTTCAAACACGTCATATAATACACAATACCCTTCGGTAGGAATGGTTGCTGTTACCTCAGCAATAAATAAGTCGACTTATGGCAGGAATCAGAAGACGTTAAGATGCTGTTATCCGTTTGAATGGAGGCTGCACACAAAGTACTAATTCTTTAATTTGGCGTATAACGATTAACCATGATGTGAACAATCATCTAAAGATTAACTTTGCAATGTCCGACATTGTAAAGTTCGACTACAGTAAAAGTTGTAAAATGCATTTTTTTTCTTTCAAAAAACACTTTATTTTGTTTTAAAAATTTTGGTTAGATAAAACATTTTTTTTTCATACCTTTTTTGTTCGTACTTTTCAATATTATATTACAAATATTTTATCATATTCCATCAAAAATAAGAGGCTGGTTTTTCAAGTTTTAAAAAATCAAGGTGTTGCAATACTTTTTGCCATGTGTATATATTCATAAAGTAAACCAAGTTCGATCTGAAGCGGTCAATTTGATCGCATAGTCTACCATTGAAGATAATGTCCTCAATGCAGTTTATCGAACATGAATAGGGCATAAATAATTATTCAGTATACCACAGTGCATACCTTTGTAGTAAAGTATTTGACTAATTATATAGAAAACCGGAACGTTTCATAGTATGTTTGATTTTCCCTTTTCTACTTATATATTTAATATTTTATAATAGTAACCTAAGATATGTCGAACTTTTACAATAACACTGCAGCAAACTAAGTTTGTAAAGTTGTGGCAAATGATTATCGGCCACAATACAGGAAGTCGTTTCAATGCCAAAATATGTTGCGATAGGTTTTTTTGCAAACTGATAACAAAATATATATGGTTCCCTGTTAATTACTTTTAAAAACTTATGACGTTGGACTTAAAATTGCAAATCGGGTATTGGGTAAACCTTTATAGGAACTGTCATTTCAAGTACTTAGGGCTCCCTATTTTTGATTTGGTAGATTAATTCATTTGCATGATTCAGAGATTGACAAGAAAATGTCTGCTGAATCCTTGCCTCAAGAGTATAGCAAACAATTGCGTCCGAAGATGACATGACATTTACGCGTGTCAAACTTATAAGTTTATATAATATATAATATATGTATAAGTAATATGGTTCTAAAAGATAATACAGGGTGGATGAAGAATAATTATAACTCGATTTACAATATTCATCTATGTTTATTTTATGTTTTGTGTAGATACTTTAATTTTGTTTATCGATTGAAATCCGTGTAAACTAAACATTGGAAAGATAAACTCTGTGAAGCTTTGCATCGTCATTGCTCCCACTAGTACGTTTTTTTACGAGTTTTGATTATTTTTATATTTGAATGGTATATACTGTGAATGGTATAATCTGTGCATGTTATGAAATTATCGATCGATCATCAGATTGTAAATTTACTGTTTTGGGCCTTATTTGGTTTTAATTTTGAAAAACATAATGGTTTTTGATGAGAAATTTAGTCGCGATATTCAAAGGGGCAGTGTTTCGTTAGATGTAACATATACTATTATAAACTATTAAGGTGTGCGTTTTAAAGAAGATATGATGTATAAGTACCCGGCCACGTCAACTTGTATTTTTGTCCATCTGATGAGTTAAGCCTTTTTCAACCGATTTTTATAGTTCGTTCTTATGTTGTACTGTTATACCACTGTCCCAGGTTAGGGGGAGGGTTGGGATCCCGTTAACATGTTTAACCCCGCCACATTATTTATGCATGTGCTTGTCCCAAGTCAGGAGCCTGTAATTCAGTGGTTGTCGTTTGTTTATATGTTACATATTAATTTTTCGTTCATTTTTTTTTACATAAATAAGGCCGTTAGTTTTCTCGTTTGATTTTTTTTACATTGTCTTATCGGGGCCTATTATAGCTGACTATCCGGTATGGGCTTTGTTCATTGTTGAAGGCCGTCCGGTGACCTATAGTTGTTATAGTCTGTGTCATTTTGGTCTTTTGTGGATAGTTGTCTCATTGGCAATCATACCACATCTTTTTTTTTTTTTTATATCATTACAAGTATTAATCGCGAGTTTGTTATTATAAGGGTCCTCAATGTGAACACTGGAGGAAAATAAAACGAAGTAATTTGCCAACACATTGTCCTAATACCCGTAAACCAATTTAGACATGTTAGACGTACATGAATAAACAATGAAAACAACAATTTATAAATTTCATATTACCGACGCACTTTTCTGGATTCACGTTGATCACGAACACTCAACGCCTGAACGCACAGGATGCACAAACGCCAAAACGGCTGAAGCACGCCTCCGGGTGCGAGATTTTCTTGTTATATTAAAGACCCATTAGTGGCCTTCGGCTGGTTTCCGCTCTTTGGTCGCGTTGTTGTCTCTTTGACACATTCCCCATTTTCATTCTCAATTTTATTGAAGAGTTAATATGACCAGACAGGACCTAAACATAATAACCAAATCCAGGAGTTGAAACTCTTTTTTTTAAATGATTTATAAATTTGTAAATGACACCTGTAGAACAGTTTATTATAAGTCGCATCAGTACCGAAATACAGACTACTGAGCTGATAATATACTCGGATGCTGGTTGCCCAACTTCAGTGGTATTTTTTGTTTATGTCTGGCCATTTATAGATTTCTTTGTGAATTGAGATTTGCTCCTTGCTGAATGCCGTAAAGTGACATATTTTGTAAACATCTACCTCATTTGGGTCTTCTGAATAATTGTGTAAATGGCAATCATTTCACTTCTTCCTATTGCTATACTTGTCCCGTTTCGAAACTAGATATGTATTACATTAGTAATTTCCCTCTTACGCCAGTTCTCCTTAAGGAACAAACCCACGAAGACATGAATTATTCGAATTTTTCATGTCTTCGTGAGTTTGATCCTTATTTTTTTTTACAATAACCATTGAAATCTTTCAAATAAGCATCATTTTTGTCAGAGAGTTACTTCCCTTTTATTGACTCTTCTATTTAGAAGCAAATCCATCTATATCCATTACAACATAACAGACGACACAAGAGTCCTACAAGATGGTAATATGTGTGCACCTAGTTTAAAAATAATTAGATAAGAGTGAGATGATTGGTATTTTAGTATTTTTGACACATCTGTGTGTTGTAGTAGTTCTTTTGAAAGCCTCTGTGATATAGATAGGAAAACGTTAGTCATATTATTGTCAGAAGTTGGTCTGCTTTTCTGTCAAAGATCGAAAAACTTTTCAGTTTACAATGTTCATTTGGAGAAAATGTTGGTTAAAAACCGGTCTAAGAATAAATATATACGATGATATATACCTACACTGCTTTCACACCATAAGAAGACAATTCCAAGGGCCGAGAGTCATAACAAAGGATTCAATGATGAAGATCCACAGCAGTACTGGCATTGTACTGGATATTGGAACTCGTAAGTAATATAAAAAGTCAACATTAATCTGTTTTGGCTGATCAAGAGCCATGTATTCAAATAATAATATATATGGATGATCTGTATTTTAATAAAAATAATTCTGACCCCATTTCATCTTGCAAAAGATCTTGAAGAAGAGGTGTTGAATCACCAAAAATATGTTTTGGAAATTATGAATGAATTTACAGTGATACTAACACTTATTTTAAAAAGATACTAGGGTGATAATAAATTGTACAACATTACTTAAGGCTTCGGTTATATCTTTTTTTAAAACAAATTACCTCCCTTTACATATGGAAGCCAACAGGGTCAAAATTCATAATTCGTAAATTGTTAATTTTAAATTGTCAATGTGTAAATTGTCAATGTGTAAATTGTCAATGTGTAAGTTGTCAATGTGTAAATTGTCAATTGGTAAATTGTCAATTTGTAACTGTGTAATTTCAAAAGTCTTAATTCGTTAATTGTTAATTTGTAACTTGTTTCTTTGTCATTTCAAAATTCTTAATTCGTAAATTGTCAAAGTTTAACATATTTATTGGTGTTCGATAAATTGTATGAAGTGAAACAATTTCGCACATCAATAAATATGTTAAAACTTTTATTCCAACTTTATGTAGTTATAGCTACAAACATATATTTTTTATAGAACATCCATAAATATGTTAAACTTTACCCAACTTTTGTGTAGTTCAAGCTACAAAACTCATGGATCCGATTTCATCTTGAGAGATGCACACGCCGGATGAGGCTAATTTGTTTACCGAAATATTGTGTATTTGTATTTGAATTCTAATAGAACTTCTAATGTATTAATTAGCGTGTTTAAGGTAAGGTTTGCATGACACCTGGATTTTTTTCTTAGTGATATTACACCAATATGATACATCATTTTGTTCAGGGAGGAGTACCCAATCATTTAATGAAAAAAAATCAAACATCGCCCGTCCAGTTTTTACATGTGAAAAGCTCAAAATTCCGATTTTTGACGATTTTTAGGGAAAATTGTATTTGAATTCTTCTGAAATAATAATGTATGCGAGTGACTATAAAAAAATAAAACTGAACAAAACATGTATAAATAATTGTGGTCCATTCATTAATAATAAATTTTAATTAAAAAAATCATAAAAAGTTCCTTAAAACAAGATTTTTGAATTTTTGGGTTGAAAAAACCTGTTGCCATGGCAACAAAAAGCCAAAAATATCCTTTTTCCGGGTCCACTGTTTTTGTAAAAAACTGTGAACTTTAGGATTTAACTATTTGCATTATAATGAGCTAATAAAATAAGCATGTCCCCGAACTCGTTTTTACGGAAATGGGCGTTATGTGTTCATCTTGTCATTCTGTAAAACACAAAAATATTTTGTTTGTTGATCTCCAAAGAAGAGAGTCATCTTTAATAGCATCTTTTTACATAGAATCATTTTGTCTTGTTACACTTTGGGACTGACCATAGTCAATGAGAGAAAACAGTGATTAACTTGGGGATGACATCAAAAGATCAATGTAGGATAAAAAAAAAAACTGAATTCAAATAGTTTGGGGGGGGGGGAATAAAAGTTGCTGCAAGTTTTTATTAATTTGACATCGATTTTACATATATCCATATTGGTCAATCAAATTTTTCCCAAATTAAGTTAAGAGGGGGGAGGGGGTCAGTGAACAAACTATGTGAATTAAGTTTTTTTTTTTTATTCTACATTGAACTTTTGATGTCGTCCCTTAACTTTTATGCCCACAACTATCAGTCGGAAGGGGAGGTGTTTAAATTTGGTCATACTTGTGTACTAATACATGTACAAGACTCTGAGTTTGAAGGAATGTGTCCATGGGACATTGATGATGCCCCCTCTTTCATAAATATAAACCATTATAAAGCATTACGTATAAATTTTATAACATTTGGTTGAAGTAAACTAAAGGTAGAGAACAGAAACGAAAAATTCAGAAAACGACCTCATAAAAATACTCCAAGCGTCGTCACTACTTCATTATGATCTCTTATATATATACGGAGAAAGACTAAAAACTAAAAAATTCCCGGATTTTATAGTGAGTCCGTGCATGTGTAGAGACACATGTTACCATCCTTGTTTTTAGATAAATTAATTCAAAGTTGACTGATATGCATATAAGTTTGTTTGATTAGGGGTTGTAAAATGTCCGGTGGCAAATACTTCAGGTATGTTCAGGACGACACAATACAATAGTTGTGTCTGAAAGACACAATTTAAATGCATCCATAAAAAAAATTACGATTAGAAACATTCCGTCAGTTGTAAAAGTGATTGATAAAATAACATATATTTCGAATGATGTAAACGTGTGGGTTGTGTGCGTATTTGCGGATAAACCTTGCAAACTGTACATTTGAAAGACCCAAGTCAACATTCTGTCATTCGTAAAAATTATGCAATAAAAATATCTGAGAATATATATATGCATCCTCTATAAGTAAAACACATCAGTGGCGCATTATGTAAATTCCAACCATTTTAAACGAAATTGACTAAAAGTGTCACAAAAAATGTTCCGTTTTTCACTCAATCCTGCGTTTCTATAATTTGTATTTATACTTTATAAAAAATCGGAAAAGGCGTGCATCAGACTTACAAATTCAATGAAAGAGACAGCTTAACAGTCAGTGAAAAAATTATCGGGGTTCTTGAAGCAGAATAAACAACACTTCTATCTTGTGAAAGGACAGGACGGGGACAAGCCATCAAAACACAAGATATTAGATCGATTTCTGTTGAAATGAGCTCCCCATACATTAGTTTTTTTTAAAGGTTTTACGGCGGGTGACAAGAGAAAAGGGACGGGAGAAAGGAGAAATGTGTACCCTGTCCGACCCCTCATAAATCTAGAACTGTAAAAGTGACGACATCAAAATTCAAATTTATTCTGTGATTTTGTGGTAAAAAGCATTATGCATAAGTTTTATATATCAGTTGGTTGAGGCAAACTAAAGTTAGAGAACGGAAACCAATTTTGTAAAAACGGACGTACATTCGGATGGACGTACAAACAGACAATGATAAAACTCAATACCCCCTTGCTACGGCGGGGGCATGAAAATGTACATTTATGAAATGAAATAAAAGAAAATTCGGCGAAACTTTATAAATGGTTTTTGCACAAAGACGTTACGGCTTAACGTGACGTCATATAAATGAAAACTAACAAACTGAAGGTCATAACGTTACTTATACGATTCAAATTTTGATAAAATTACATCAAAACGGCGATTTTGAGGTAGGTGTTGTTTTATTTTCGATAATATTGTAGTTATCGAACATTGGTTAATCAAAGCAATTCAAAATGGCGGATCCCTCCTTTTTTCAATTATTTGAATTCGAGTTATCTCCCTGTGTATGCAAACCTTACCTTAAGTATTATTCTTAGACATTTACAAGTTTATTTCAATAACTGTATCAGTTTATTTTCACAAACCGATCCACGCGTAAACAGATTGAGTGTTGATTGTTGCTATTTTTAGACATTATATATAGGGGAACAACTCCGAGGAGAATAATCTAGTTGTTAATCTGTCGTCAACAGAATTAACCAACTCCGAAGATTTTTTTTTAGTAGAGGTCTAAACTTCTGTCCTATAACAGCCAATATTAACAACCTGTAATTAGAAACAGATGTAGATCAATTTGCTAGACGTTTTCGCCTTTCAATTGGCTGCACAAAAAAACCTTACAGGAAGCCGGAATGAATGATTCGGAATATTAGAGTGATAAAGAGGACAAGTGCATCCCAAGATTTAAAAAGAAAAGCGAATGGAATCCACCAAGAAGTAAGAAAGATAATTTAGAATCATTTGTATCATCTATTAAAACTGAAGTAAAAACATGAGTCAGTGTCAAACGTATACGGAATCTCACAGAACAGGAAAGCCAAGCCATGAACAATTTAAAACACCGTGTTGATATTGTTATTAAACAAGCCGACAAAGGAAGTGCAGTTTTTGTGATGAACAAAACCGACTACATTGAAGAAGGGAATCGTCAGCTTTCAAACACCAATTACAAACAATTAGAATGTGATTCTACAAAAGAAATAAGCGAACAAATTAATCAGGTCCTTTCAGATATGAACAGCCAAAACACTTAGATGACGACACGTACGACTATCTACGCTCTGATTAAACAAGCACAGCCGGTCGTTTTTACTTGATTCCAAAACTTCATAAAGAAGGGATTTCAGGAAGACCAGTAGTATCTGCCAATGGCCATGCAACCGAAAAAATATCTGAATTCGTGGATTATCATATTTCAGAACAATGTCATCCTACATTCAAGATACAACAGATTATTTGAAGAAACGCCTTACCAATCAACACAATTTTTGTATCGATGGATGTGTCTTCTTGATTCACCAATATTCCTAAAAATGAACAAGTATGGAACAATCATAAGGCTAAACATCCCCCATCAGACTGTCTGGCACAGTAGCTGAAACCAGAGCTCCAAAACAAAACTTTTATATCACCGGCCAGCACTACTTGCAGATTGACGGTACCAGTATGGGAACCAAAATGGCACCTTCTCTTGCCAACATTTTCATAGGGAGTCTAGAAATACGCATTCTTTCGAGTGTTCCATAAAAATTCTTGTCTTGTCTCCGTTATATTGATGACATCGACATCAAATGGAACGAAACTCTAGAACGTATGCAAGAATTTCTCGATTTCTGTAATAACTGTCATCAATCTATAAAGTTCCCATATGAAGTTTCAAATGAGAAAATTGCTTTTCTCGACACCACTATAACTTTAGAAAACGGGGTCATGACAACCGACCTTCACACTAAAAAAAATATGATAAACACCAATTTTTCTCTCCGAAGAGTTGTCACCCAAAAACACTGTTACCGGAGCATCCCGTACAGCCAAGCCATCAGGTTAAAACGGAATTGTTTATCGGAATCAACATTAAACCACCGTTTGGGACAACTCAGAAAGCAACTTAAATCAAGAGGTTAAAAGAACAGAACTATTTCCGAAGCTTTCGGTAGAGCAAAAGAAAAAGACCGAACAAATCTACTTGAATACAAAGATAGGACGGCTCAGGCAAATAAAATTCAATTTGTTGTCAGTTTTCATCCTGACCTCACAAATATTTCATCTATTGTCCACAAACACTGGCGTCTTATGGAAATGATCCTTCCTTAAAAGAGATTTTCACATCACTTCCCGTCGTGGATTACCCAAAAACCTCAAAGATATTCTAGTAACATCCAAATTATCTAAAAAGGAGATATAGACAATAGGAGGTTATAAACCATGCGATGGGGCAATTGTAAGTGCTGCAAAGTCGCCAACATCGAAACCCATCAGCACAGTCACAAAGAAAAATACAACATATTTATAACATCAAATTATGAAACACAAAATTGTATTTATGTTCTAACGTGTGAAACTTGCAAGTTGCAATATGTTGGTGAAACAAAAACATCATTTAACATCCGACTAAATAACCATCGGTCATTTGATACATAAAAAAAAAGAAACTGCCCAATCTCAACATGCACAAGACATCTTTTAAGAGCAGGGCATGATTTTGAAAACGTCACATTGAGAAAAACCAAGGTAGACAAAAGAGAGATGAATTTTAGATGCACCAGTTACGGACTCTTGAATCTGATGGACTCAATGAGAGAGACGAAAAAAGATTAAAAAACAAACCTAAATAATAATATTGAAATCATACATTTATTTATAGAAATTCACACAATTTACCGAACATCAATAAACATGTTATACGTTTACTCCAATTTTATGTAGTTGTAGCTAC
The DNA here is from genome assembly GCF_963676685.1 of Mytilus edulis. Lineage (NCBI taxonomy): Eukaryota > Metazoa > Mollusca > Bivalvia > Mytilida > Mytilidae > Mytilus > Mytilus edulis. The sequence continues at coordinate 44,467,130 of NC_092349.1, read as the reverse complement.
AAACATATATTTTTTAAATAATTCATAATTCCACGTCTAAATAGATTGAATGTTTATTGTTGCTATTTATAAACATTATATATTTATATATGTATAGTTATATAATTCCGTTTGAATATATGTACTTTTATGTTTTTTTTGGTAATTCTAGTATGAACATTTATCGCCAAATCTCATTTTGTCAATGCAAATACTTTGACCAAGACCTTTTCACAGTTGTCCTGAAAGTGTGATTTGAACCTTTCTTAACCTCTAAATGACATTGTGCTGATTTACTGACTAGCTTAAGTAAAGAAAACAATTCATTAATACCTTTTATAATACTAGACTAGACAAAATATTTTTTTTCTATAATTGAACATATAATTTCGCCTTAACCCTTGACATTGAATTTTGTGGAAATGACCTTGGTATTTGACCAGTTTGATAGATAAAAACTATAATGTCCTTCAAATTATCTTTGATTTAATATAATCCTGTTGATTGAAGGTAATATAAAGAAAGTTAAAACATACATGTATTAGGAAGTGGAGTATTTTTTGTAAGAAGTCTAGTTTATTTTTTTTTATTTTGACCTTGACCTTTGATCTTGATTTTTTTAAAACTGGCAAGTTTTATTTGGATTTCTTTCTATATAGCAATAAACATTGTAAACATATTATTAACATTAAACACAGCCAGAAATATCATAAAAAATCTACAAATTTTGTCAAAATTGTCAATATTTTAGATCTTTGACATTGACCTCTGACCTTGACCTTAAGAGAATGATCTTAAATTCCTTATCATAGCATCTCATTTGCCTATCCTTTTTGAACATTTTGGTTGATAATTGAATGTAAAAAAATAAAGAAAAAACATTACTTTGATATGTGTCAAATGCAACTGCTTAACCCACTTTATTATTTTTTTTTTATTTTGGACAGCATAAAAATAAAGTTCTTTAAAAAGAAAAAAAAAACATTCAAAATTTGACATTTCAACACTATGAAAAGGGTGGGACCTTCTATATTTTTTTATCGTAAGATAGATATATTTATGTCATGATTAAACTATATTAAGTTCATGTTTTCCTTATTACTGCCCTATCAGTTATGCATAATGCGAATTGAATTACAGAAAAAGGCAAAAACTAAGGTATTTTTCCGTGTAAAATGGACGCAAAAAAGCATAAGTGGTTACAATGGCAACCATACTGAAACTTTGAATTTGTATATCATTTAAGTTATTGTAGTGTTGTTATAGATTCTGTCTACAAGTATGACCCAATTTTGAGACTATGCATGTCTGGCCCCCTCATTAAAATTCTGGTCCTTACAGAGAATTCTTCTTAAATATTATAAAATTAGTCCGTGAAAAGTTGCAATTGACATTTCCTAATTTTAAATGCATGCATCATTTAGAAAAATATAAATGTAGAAATCAAATTCGTGTCATGGCTATTAGTAATCTTTCTCGAATCGCATGCACATTCTTTCAAAAACTGGTCCCAGCAAACAATATTATTTCGTGCATTCAGTCAATTTGTGCAGAAATGTTTAGCAAAATGACGAATCAAGCCAGAAGAGTAGATACATCTTTATTCACCTGTGAAAAAACATCAAAGAGGGTGAGCATAAGGATCTAGGTATTTTTATAAACATAATGCATATACCTAACTTACACGAGTTCATGTTATTTGTACAATTCTTATAATCCGACTGTTTGTTAACTAGTACCCTTCAAGCAATAAAAAGTCCTTTCCAAGGTGTCTTCCAACATTTGATAAAAACATATGCGATCCATGCCCACATGTTACATGTGCAAAATACAATAGATGTTGTTTTAACGATTAACAATTGATAACAGGTAATATACAGCCATTTTTTTTTCTAGCATTTAAAAAAGTCACCTATAGTTTACTTTATTTGAAAACAGTGTGTATCAATAAATACTTAATTTTAAAAAAACCAAGACAAGTCTAATTCAAGCAAACTTGTTGTTGTAAATATTAAATAATAAAATTAAACACATTCAATAATATTAAAAAACATTAATTCAGATACATTGTAACTATAAAATAGAAATAAAAAGTTAAAAACAGTATATTAATTGTATTCTTCATATTTAATTTCAAGTTTAATTTAATCAATGTTGTTGTAGGGAATGTGAATGAATGAAAAGAAAACACTTCAAATGAATGAACAGTTCTAATTCAGAATAACTACAAAATTGTTAAAGTTACTACTATATATGAAAAAGAGGTCATTAAGTTACGCAATCTAAAATGGAATGACAAAATTCAAGAAGTCGTAGGAAACATGCCAACTTTTGAGTCCTGTAGATGTAGCTTCTACAACAAGAGAGCTACACTCATATCAGCACTACCAAAAAAAAAACCGGAATGATATCTTTTTTAACTTTTTTGGATTCGAGCGTCACTGATGAGTCTTTTGTAGACGAAACGCGCGTCTGGCGTATATACTTAATTTAGTCCTGGTATCTATGATAAGTTTATATCAACCTGGCAGATTCCTTGAGACGCTCTACAGTTCCTAAAGGCAGATGATAGTGAACAAGATAGAATTCACTAGTGACCCGAATTTGGCATGAACAGCCAAAAAGTATTAACGGCATTTAAAAAAAAAGTGATTATCATTTAATAACGATTGACAAAAATTAAAAATTGTTTTAAATGCATTTCAATCCATATCAAATTATTTTAGTACCAGTCAGATAGATTCCCTTGCAGTCATTCAAGTGAGTTTCAGATGTGGTTAAGCTGTGTCAAACTAATAAGCCAAGCCCCCGTTAAACGAAATCGTACTGGTGTTTAATCCTTTTAATCTTAAAAGTGTCCGCTTTTTGTAAGGTAAATCACTTAAGCAGAACAGCATATCCGTTTATCTATCATTAATCCGTTACAAACATTATCGATTTTAGTCAGAAAATACCTCCAACAAATATTCATAATTAACGTGTAAGTAAATTAAAGTGTGGCCGCTTACAAATACCAGGGGATTTCTTTTAAATGGGAAGATATTTGCGAATGAGAAGGTCCTCATTGCACCCATAGGCGCGAGCCTAGCAGTGAAGGATGTTTTAAAAACCATTATTATATGCATCGAATTGCTGTATTCCTGTATATTTACCTATACTTTTTTTCTCTTTTCCTTTTTTATAATATTTATTTAAATAGAGGCACGTATGTATAAGAAACAGTTATTATTTTTTGTTAACAAAAATTTAATCGATAATAATAAAATTGTATATAGATGTTCTATTCCAGCTGGGTAAAATTAGTCTACTTGTCACTTGCACAAAACGTGCGTTCATTTTCAAAAAGAAGCAAATGTCAAACGAAAAATTAAATTGTTGTTAAGAGATTGCTGTTTGCACGTAAAACAGTGTTTGCATTATTATGTGTATATATCAGATAAATTATAGTTTGAAAATAATGATGGCTTGGTTTAACGACCTTTACTGATTATAACGCCCTCGGTCGGCACGGTCGGCCCTGGCTTACACCCAATGGGGGCTTTTAAGTAATATTTTTTACCTAAAGTTTGTGGAATTAATACAATTATACAGACCAGAAGTCTTATCCAATTCCATGCCTTGAAAAAGTTTGTCCGGTGACCCCCATTTTTCTTTTTGTAAATCTTTAACACGTATAATGATAAGCCATCTGTAAAAGTTTTATAAAATTTTAATTACTTTTTAACAGTTTTTGAGAACTTCAACTCGTCAATAATAAAGCTATGGAAAGTCAAGAGAGAATATTTTCAATGGCTAATATCTCGAAAACAAGCACGTTGGCCTATATATTTTTTTTTGCTCTTTGGATTCCTTTATTAATCTCCTATCTATATAAACTAGTCTTTTGAAAAGTTAATTACTTTGAAACTGAGAAGCCAACTCCCTTATATTATTAACTATACGTTAGCGGTAATAACTGACAAATAAATTGATTGACTGATTTAAAAACAAAATCATTTAAGAGTTCTTGTTGAAGTTCGCGTGGGTACATAATCAAATAAAGGAGTAGGTTCAGTAAGACCCCTTTTTGGTCCCAAAATATAGCAGTTTTACAAAATTGTGAAACTGTAATCTTTTATCTATTTAATGGAAAGAAGAATGATTCTGCTACATAAATATGTGCTGTTTTTTTACCATATAATGCACATATATCGGGTACTAGCATCATAAAGTCATGCTAAATTACTGCAATCTTCACAATTTCAGCATTATAGTTAAATTTTAGACGGTTTCCGTCTAAAATGAAAGTGGCCGCATTCGTGTTCATTCATTATATTGAGATGTAAGTTATATTTAATGATAATACATAACATATACAAAGGTTGAGGCTGAACACGGATACGGCCACTTTTATTTTTGACCAAAACCAACTGAAAAGTGACGTGTTTTGGTATATTTTATATATTTGTCATATGTTACCTCGAATCGGAGCGTTTGTAATAACTAAATCAGTTAAAATCTTTCACAAAAACTTATTGAATCAATTGAAATAGACACTTGAGTGATACAAGAGTGTCCAAAATCTTTCGTTGATGAACCTGAAATTTGAGGCTTAAATCGGCCCTTACCGGATCCACTCCTTTCATTGGTCGGAATGTTTGCATACTTTCAATCCATGTGTTCTCATTGAAGTTCGCGTTTAATTTTCTCTACGAATTGATATCCACGTTAATAAATCGAATTTAGAAAAAAAACAGCATTTTTATGATTCTTCCCACATAACGGAGATGTCTTTTTCGCAAGTCAACATTACTTTCCATTTCTCATGAACAATATTACTACTATATTAGAATAAAAAAACAAGCATACAAAAGCCTGTATTCGACACTAATGCATGGTCGATTTTCAGTGTACTATACTTATATCACAATAAAGACTTATTAACTTATTTATGTTAAATAGCAATAATATCAGCCATAGTCTGAAACAGTATCATAAAAAAAGATTAGGTAGCCTGAAATAATTGACTTTGAGTACTCAATCCTTGTCATGGTTGTTCTGTGCTATGATACACATGATACATGCAGTACAGTACAGCATGTACAGTGAATATTAGTACCAGTAATATTTGATAACTTAATGAGCAATCACACAACATGCCATATATGCATGTTTTTTTTCAAAAAAATATCTAACTTAAGTAGCATTATATACAACCCTCATCAGTTAAGAAATAATTCATGGAAGCCATAGATTATTGGAAATTTATACATGGCCTGGGCCGTGATATTCGAATTTTATCCTGAGCGTTAGCGAGGGAAAAAATTAACGAATATCACGGCCCAGGCCATGTGTAAATTTCCAATAATCTATGGCTTCCATGAATTATTTCGATTCTAATAGGACAAATACGGTCATTCAAAAAGCTGAAGCGAGGGTGGGTATGCTGTGTGTGTGGTTGTTCTTATTTACTCCCTGTTAGATAAAGCTCAAACATTATTATAAATCTGTAGCTTGCATGGATTTTTTTGTGAACAACCGCTGAAAAAAAAAATCTGTTTCATTCACCAAACCAGCAATTGTCATTTTGATTTACATGTTTTTCTCGTAAGCTACCGTTAAATCCAAAGTTGACATTCGTAACTAAGGAGCCGCCATATTGACTTGCTGAAATCAGTAAATATGCAAATAATGCAATAGAATAGAAAATCAAGCAAAACCTACCTTGATAATCAATTTTAATACAATATATAGTAAATAACATTGCAATGGTTCACGTAACAGAAAACTTTCAACTCTAGTGTTTTCATTTGTATGACGTCATGTTTTGAAATGACTTAAATGCGCCAAAAAAATTAATAGAGATTCGCGGAATTTTTTTTAATTTTTAGTTTGTTGGTTTCTCCGAGCTCTTGTGCATTACTTCTTTTTATTATGCATCCGAATAAGAGTAACAGTAATTATATCTTTTTTTAATTGCAATTTTTAAAACAATAAAATCGGCAAAGGGTTTCCAAATAGGTTTCAATACATATGGATTTACGTGGGAAGTATATTGTAACAGTCATTATTATTTACATCTCAGAGTCTGCGCTAAGTATAGATATATCGAAAATTTTATCACATTGTTGTTTACAAAGCGAAAGAAGCACGTCATACTAAAATATCAAATAAATCTATATACATGCATTTACACACACACACACACGCACACAACCAAACATAAACATTCACGCACCGAGTTATAATTGAGGTATAATTTAATCATATCAGCCGCGGTTTAGGTGTATCAGTGCAAATGAGCGTACTTCATATAACATGTCAAGGGGAAAATAAGTTAGAACACCCCTTTGATTTATCCGCCACTGCTGTAACCAGTTACGTTGTTGTACTTTGTTACTGTATATTATTTTTGTTTTTCGGTGGTTTTTTTTTACATAATAGTATTTTACATAAATCAGGACGTTAGTTTTCTCGTGTGTATTGTATTACATTTGTCATTTCGGGAAGTTTTACTATTATGGGTTTTGCTCGTTGTTAAAGTCTATAAAGTTATCTAAATTTCTATACTCTTATGTCACTTGGTCTATAGTGGAGAGTTGTATCATTGACAACCATACCACATCTTCTTATTTTCATATGAACATTTGAATCGATTTTCGATTTAAAAATTGAAGTTATAAAGGTGAATGAATTACCAGCGCTGCGTAATGTTTCTCAGTAAACTATCCAGATGGGCATTCGTTAAATAATCTGTATCAAGCCAAACAAAAAAAATTTAAAATGCACTTGTGATAATTAGTAATGGACTTTTGATAATATGAATACCATGAATTGATATTTGAATTGCTAAATTTGTTATATATATCTTCATTTTTATTCAACATGCATGTAGATGTACAACACGATATTACTTTAGCTTACAGATGAGACAAACATCTTTTTGAAAAATTCCACCAATTTTAATTCTTTCAAAAATAATTGCGGAAAAAAAACGTTAAAGTTAAACTTCTTTATTTTTTCCAGATGTATTTAATGTGTAATTTTTATCCCCTCGCTTGCTTTTTGTGGCTTAAACATGTTGAAATAAATAAGGACTGTTTATGGAAGAAAACTGTCCAGTTACACACTGTCCACTATACGGACTACCAAGCTATATTTGTGTTCCCGGGCCTATACATGTATGCTCTAAAAAAGAAGATGTGATATGAATGCTATGAGACACTCTCCACAAGAGACCAAATGACACAGAAATTAACAGCTACAGGTCACCGTACGGCATTTATTCAAAAATCATAAATTGCAGTAAATTCTGGTTTAATTAGACTGGGGATCCGGATATATTGAACTAACGACCTCCCACATTTCAGGCCGATTTTTGCAATTCGATAAAGGTCACAAAAAATTGTATTTAAAGTAAACAAAAACATTTGAATGACAGAAAAGAATTTCTGACTATGCAGTATGGGCGTTGATCATTGTTGAAAAATTGGGACGAAATAATTTCAATCAAATTTGCTTAACGACCACCTATTTTTAAACATTTTCCCGACGAAATTACATGGGCAATTCAGTCTTTTGATCTGACGATTCCTTTATATAGATTGATGTTTCCGTACAACTGTAGTTTCAATTATCTACCATGTTCAGTTCGCCTCAAAATCAAACCAAACATTTTGTTTTTAAATCAATTTAGTTCGGTTTATGGGTCGAGAAAGATGGTGGGTTAAACATTTAACAGACAGTTAACGAAGAGGTATACAGACCTCGTTGGAAAAATATTCCATAAACCAAATTCTCAGAATCAAGCATCACTTTTAAAAATTCTTTATTAATTTTTTTTTGAACCAACTTTTTGCCCAGACTTTTAACAAATATAACAACTTTGACGGTATGGGTTTTACTAATTGTTGAAGGTCTAACGGTGACCTATAGTTGTTCAGTAACTTCTATGATGGAGAGTTTTCTCATTGGCAATTATACAAGTAACGCATCTACTTATTTGCATATGCAACAGATCTAACTCTCCATGCAAACTGATGACGGAATAAACTCTTAAATATGAACATTTTCATGATCGTAATATTTTCCATTTAATAAATCGCCGCGATATAGTCCTTTTGCGCTAAGGGGGCGTAAAAGCAAATACTAATCATCCATTTAATAAAAGCTTTCAATTTAGGGTTTTAGATAAATACTGTTTTATTAGGCGGTAATTGAAATATATATGTTCAACATAAAAGATCAGAGATATCGATTAGAATGGTGTAAAAATTGATACTTTCTGTTCCTTGTGCATTGGTCCCTTTATTGATTATTAAATAACAAATAAATTAAACCAGTATTCTTGATCGTTTTTATCTTTTACAAAATTACTTAGATGACGCTAGTTTTCATATCAATTATCACCCATCTTACTTTTTTATAGAGTTACTGCATTTGTACAATTTTTTTTTATTAACTTTGTATTTTTAACTGATATTTTTTCGCTGCATTTTGAAAATGTGGCATCATTAACTTTAAATTACTTAGTTTACAAATGTAATATTAATTATTTCATTTAATTGTGAATATTTGTTGGAGGTACTTATCTGACTAAATTCGATAACGTTAGGAACGGATAAACGATAGTCAAACGGAGATGCTGTTCTGATTGAGTGATTTACCTTACAAAAAGGCAGACATTTTAAAGATTAAAAGGATGAAACATCAGTTTGATTTCGTATTCTTGATCGTTTTTATCTTTTACAAAATTACTTAGATGACGCTAGTTTTCATATCAATTATCACCCATCTTACTTTTTTATAGAGTTACTGCATTTGTACAATTTTTTTTATTAACTTTGTATTTTTAACTGATATTTTTTCGCTGCATTTTGAAAATGTGGCATCATTAACTTTAAATTACTTAGTTTACAAATGTAATATTAATTATTTCATTTAATTGTGAATATTTGTTGGAGGTACTTATCTGACTAAATACGATAACGTTAGGAACGGATAAACGATAGTCAAACGGAGATGCTGTTCTGATTGAGTGATTTACCACTAACTTTAAATTACTTAGTTTACAAATGTAATATTAATTATTTCATTTAATTGTGAATATTTGTTGGAGGTACTTATCTGACTAAATTCGATAACGTTAGGAACGGATAAACGATAGTCAAACGGAGATGCTGTTCTGATTGAGTGATTTACCTTACAAAAAGGCGGACATTTTAAAGATTAAAAGGATGAAACATCAGTTTGATTTCGTTTAACGGGGCATTGCTAATTAGTTTGACACAGCTTAACCACATTTGAAACTAACTGCAAGGGAATCTATTTGACTTGTATTAAAATAATTTGATATGGCTTGATATGCATTAAAAACTATTTTTAATTTTTGTCAATCGTTATCTAAAAATATTCAATCTTTTTTAATGCCGTTTATACCTTTTTTGCCGTTCAAGCCAAATTCCGATTACTAGTAATTAAGATGTTTACAACCAGGCAAAACCTAACCTACCTTGCAGCAACAGATATCATATATTGTGATGGTACATTTTACACGTGTCCAGATATATTTTATCAACTGTATACTGTCCATTCTTTTGTGGACGTAGCCATCTACCAACTGGTGTACTCATAACTACATGAGAAGAGCCAAGTCACCTACACAAGCTTCACTACACTACTAAAAAAGGTATGCCAACTCCATAACATACAGCTACAACTACTACTTTTTTCTCTGCAGTATTTAACGCAGCATATCAGATATTCCCAGGTATTACTAGTATATATATATATATAATAACCATCACTGGTGATAAAATCTGTCGTATCTGTCTAATCCCGGCGAGAAAAGAACACTGATTCAGATGTACTTATAATATAATTACAATCTAACATTATTGGGCTGGTATTTAGACGAATTATATAATTACATGTAGATAACACCTTTATTTTCTGTGACTGTATCTTACATTAATTTGTAGGATCCTTTACTTTAGATAATTTAGCTGATCTGTAAGAATAACATCTTCATGCCTTATATAGCATGTACTGTAGTACGACGCTACATTAAAACTGACGTGGAAAGGTAACACCTGGCCACCGAAAGCTTCATTTTATGAAGCCCAGGTGGTCGTGTAGTCTAGCGGGACGGCTACAGTGCAGGCGATTTGGTGTCACGATATCTCAGTAGCATGGGTTCGAATCCCAGCGAGGGAAGACCAAATAAATTGCGACAGCAAATTTACAGATCTAACATTGTTGGGTTGATGTTTAGACGAGTTGTATATACATGTAGATATATACATAATTCGTCTAAATAACAGCCTTACAATGTTAGATCTGTAAATTTGCGGAAGCAAATGTTTTGTTCTTCCCTGGCCGGGATTCGAACTCATGCTACTGAGATATCCTGGCACCAAAACGCCTTGCACTGTGCCCGACGCGCTAGACCACTCGACCAACTAGGCTCTACGAATAATAAAGCTTTCGGTGTTACCTTTTCTAGTCAGTTTTAATCTAACGTCGTAACACAGTACACGATATAAAAGGCATGAAGATGGAATTTTTACAGATCAGCTGAATTATGCATCGTAAGGGATGCAGTCACAGCAATATTTATATTTTAAGTACGTCTGAACCAGGGACAACACTACGATATATTTCATCCATCGGATCACCAGTATTAATGAACTGATGAACTGTTTGTTATGTTTAAATTTGTGTAACTTTTTAATATAATAGTGTCATATCTAATATTTTCAAAATTTGAGATAATTCTATCAAGTTTCATCAGTATTGTATAGTATGTATGTGAATGAAATTAGTGTTAATTATATGAATTAAAGATTATTATACCTTGAATAAATTAGTAAATTCCTATTTCTTTATTTCTTTTATTGTGTATCTATACCTATACATCTAATCACTTTATTTCATACAGCACTTAATTCATTCAACCTATGCCAACATATTTTTATACAAGTTGATACCTTAATTTCTAAATGTGCGCATAGGTAGAATGTACCATATCGAAACCGGGTTTATTTAAAGTTGTAATGTGTTATTATTTCAAATTCCAGAGTTGTCAGACTTCATCAATTTAATTTTAGATCAATTAAATATTACAAAATGTAACACGGTTTGTAGACGGAATAATGGTAATTCGTCTTGTTTACATATGTTTTGTTTTGCAATAGGACACAAACGAATAAACTTGAAAGTACAAAAATAACAAAACATAAATTCAATTTTTATCCCCGCCCCTTACAAAATTTATAACTGCAATATCTTCTAAACGAGAACTGATATCTCAAATCTGAAGACAAAGTACAAATCTGTTAAAAATAATTGGGGCACAATGTATGATACAATATATGATTCATTACTGAAATTGAGAACAAGAAGTAGAATAGACATGGGCCTACAACCATTTATCAAAGTCAAAGTTATTGTACCCTTTGAAGGTCAATTTAAATTGCCTTATGACTTTGACATTGACCTTAAATTGAAGGTTTTAAAGGACTGACCATTTTTGCAGTTAAAAGTAAGTTGATTTATGTTACCATTTCAAAAATATACACAAATAACTATATTTTATAAAATTGTATTGTACTTTTTTTCGGGTGGTCGAACAGCTTTTCTAGAGGAACATTGTATACGCGTGTTTATATAGCTATCTCTTATCGTTTTCTTAATATTCAAGCTTGAAATGCAAAGGTAAAATAATTTTCGCATTCAAGACCTTGTGTGAAATGAAAGATAGAATGGTCTAAAGATTATTGTTGAAAATCTCAGGTTTTATGACTGTCGGTTCTCAAAATAAATATTTTTTTCAAAAATTGTGCATAATATTTCAAGAGAGTAAATAAATTGTTTATAGATATAAGAAGCCGTGGTATGAGTGCTAATGAGACAACTCTCCATCCAAGTCACGATTTGTAAAAGTAAAGCATTATAGGTCAAAGTACGGTCTTCAACACGGAACCTTGGCTCACACCCAACAGCAAGCTATAAAGGGCCCCAAAAATTGACTAAACTAGTGTAAATCCATTCAAACGGGAAAACCAACGGTCTAATCTATATATCAAACGACAAACAAGAAACGCTTATGAACCACATCAACAACGACAACTACTGAACATCAGATTCCTGATTGAAGACAGGTGCAGACAAATGCAGCGGGTTTAGACGTTTTAATGGGTATCAACCTTCACCATTATCTGAACCAATAGTGTAACAGCATAACATAGAAAGACACACGATAAAATATCAATTGAAATAATTTAACTCAATAAAGAGACTTATTTACACAAATGAACATACACTGAACAAATAAATTTGATCTATGATACAATGTAAATACAAATTCAATAAAATAAGGGGTGAATAAATAAAGGCAACAATAGTATACCGCTGTGAGATGTTAAACAATTTAAAAAAAGATAACAATAACCTTGAACAAAAAGCCGCCAAATACAATATTATACACAGGTAAAATAAAATAATTGTGTTGTAAGGTATACAGTTTAAATGTTGAACGGAAATATATTTTTTTACAAAATAAATAATGTTATTGTTCATAGCACGAAGAAGTGAAAATTTATAGTCATACCAAACACTTAACAAAGCTGATATATAGACGAGATATAACCCTGAATAAGTAAACATTAAATAACAAAAAAGCATTACAAATAGTACCAACCGGTCAAATTAAAAAGAAAGTACGATTTGAGAGTACTCGAAGTTACTGACAACTAGTAAAAGGTAAAAAACAATTGATAATAAAAAATCATTCATCAGAGAATAATTATGTTTATTAACATTGCCAGGTGTTCTTATACATGTTACCAATATCGATTATATCTGTTAAAATGTGTATTCAAGATTTATGCAAGATTTATGCAAATAACAGAAATCGTTTAAAGAAGATACAACTCTTAAAGGGGATGATAGAATTATATTTTTAAAATATGTCAAAAGTTTTCCGCGTTGATAAACATCACTTGCGAATAAAAAATACAAACCTTTTCCATAACTCGATTTACAATTACTTTTAAGCATGTCAAAATTGCCCGTACATTTTCATGTAACTGGCATCAGTATTATTATAAAACAAATAACTAGATAAAGTCAATGGATGAATCATATGTAAAACAAGAGTATATTAAAAGTTTTGAAATAAAAAAAAACTCGCATATCTTATTCAAAAATATGTTGGTGATGATATAGCTACGTCGTAATTTAGCACAGGTGTGTGTATTAGAAGATGATAATACATTTTTTGTTTCAGAACATGGAAAACACTGGCTACTTGTATGCTAAACAAGTTCAACAAATAAAAGGTACATCTATTGGAATGGCAATAGTACAGCTAACTGGAATTGAAGGCGCTGAACGGGATGAAAGACAAGAAAAACTACGGAAGATATTACAATCTCTAATAACATATATAAACCAACATCCAGGCCGACGTATTTGGGAAAATGCTGAAGTTACAGTGTATGATTGTGAACTTAATGTTGTTAAGATCAGTAGTGGGTCCGAGAGCAATAAATTCATTGTCAATGAAAAAGTTGATGGCAATATAACTATAAAATATGTTGTAAACAACAAAGAAGCAAATTTCCCATTAGAAAAACCCGTTGCAGATCGCATTAGACATGCATATCAATATCTGAAGAGACATGCTCCTTCTATTCCATTTTTTGGGAGTGCCAACGAAGCAGAAATCCATATGATTGAAAATTGAAACACTAACAGCATCAGTTGTTTAAAATATTTATTAAATAGGTGGAAAAAAAGACAAAAGTACAAAATTCAATGTAGTGTTTTTCACTTATCGTCCCTCTTTCACTTATAAAAGAATTCATGAAACCTATTATACAATACAACTTAAACAACATTCACGTATTAAACATCTTAATCGATGACTATAATCCTAAGTTCACACTAAACCTTGCGTATTGTATGTAAACCTGTTTACAATTGGTTTAATGTAATGAACACTTTCGTCTGGTTAAACATTAAATTTATTCTCATCTGTACTGTTAATGAAAATTATGTACACCAATAAACTTAATGAACGTCATGTAATTAGAAGTGGGACATTTAAAGACGTATCGTATCCGTTTCTGATGTATCTGAGAAAATATCTTCTCTATGTGTTATTGTTAAATAATTTAATTTCAGGTTTAAATATGTGTTTTTCTATGTTAGAGATATTTCTTTAATTGATACCCATTGATACACTCTTTTTATTACATGATAGTTTTCAATATATGAATTCTCGTTTATATCTAAAGAGTCGATATTTAAACCATCACCACTTCTCCGTCGTGAATTTAAGATTGATAAGTCCTTCTGTATTATGAAAATGTGCAATAAAATAAAAACAGCAATGGTACAATAGAGTTTACCCATATTGTGTGTATATACAAAGGAACATTCGTTCAGAAAATCGGGACTTTGTGGCAAATATATTAAAATCAACAGACTTGAATAACGAGATTTTTATTATAAAATTTAAGATATAGTTTACTCTCTTCTTAATGTGCTATTGTTTATTGTTAACAAAAAGTGATTAACAACTATTCAAAGACACAACTCGTATTAAGTCACTGAAATCGAGCGCACCCTAGAAGGTGTAATTCCCTTCATATTTGAATAAAGGATTACCTGCTAATTTATAAAGGAGTAGGTCCGGTGAGGGCCGATTTTGGCCTCAAATTTCAGGTTCATCTAACGAAAGATTTTAGACACTTTTTAAACACTTAAGTGTCTACTTCAATTGATTCGATTAGTTTAAGTGACAGATCTTTACTGATTTAGTCATTAAAAACGCTCCGATTCAAGCTTAAATATGAAAAATCTATCAAATATGCCAAAAAAACGTCACTTTTCATATGGTTTTTGTCAAAAATGAAAGCAGCCGCATCCGTGTTCATCCTCAATCTTTATATATGTTTTGTATTATCATAAAATACAACTTACATTTCAATATTATGAATGAACACGAATGCGGCCACTTTCATTTCAAACGGAAACCGTCTAAAATCTAACTGAAATGCTAAAGTTGTGTGAAGATTTCAGTATTTTAGCATGACTTCATGATGCTAGTACCCGATATATGTGCATTGTATTGTCAAAAACAGTCCATATTTACGTAGAAGAAGCATTCTACTTTCTAATAAATAACTAAATGATTACATTTTCGCAATTTTGTAAAACTGCTATATTTTGGGGCCAAAAAGGGGTCTTACTGAACCTACTCCTTTATTATTATTGGTATCAATTCGACTCATATGATGTGGATGATTCAATTCCCTTTTATTTACAAATTGTAAGTACGTGTATTAATATTGTTAACGTTAACTTAATTTGTTTTAAAATTCAACTTCACGCCTGGATAGTTTTAATGATTTAAATATCAAGTTTCAAAACATATACAAGTATGACACGAAAATCACGTGATTGTTAAATGTGTGTCGTCCATGCAATGTTTTCATAATTGTATTATAAATGTAAATAAAGTAGAAACCTCACTTTATGGGTAATGAATATAATTAAGTCCAGATTTTGACATATAAGAAGCAAGTATGTAAACACAAATAATATACAAATTAAACAATTATTAAACAGTGCAGTATAAAACGAACAATTTATATATTAAAAATGAAAGAGAACAAAAATTTGCCCCGCCCTTTCCTTTTCCTCCTCTCTTTTTCATTTTCTCGATTACTATTCAAGTACGTAAATAATCAATTGAATAATAACCAATATATCTACGTTTAGATACGTCTTTAAATGTCCCACTTCTATTAGCAGTCGGAAACCCGATTGAAGTAGAACAAAAGAATCGAAGCTCTTTGTTAGAGAAGGCGATAAAATGCTTACTGTAATGTTTACTATAGTAACAAAATTTTAAAAAGTTAATAGAAACAAACAAAATTACAATTGTCTTCTCAATTACGAAGTGTTACATTTTAAAAACATCATTTGCATAAGTTTTCAATTTATCTAGTGCATAGTTAAGCAGAACAATTAGATATCAAATCGACGACGTGGGTATCTTTCAAGTTGGATGTAGAAAATGCATAACCTCCGATTTAAAAAAAAAATTACCACGGACGGAAAACATATCAATCTATTAGTTCAGTAATTTGCGTGTCTACCCTTTCATTATGTGACTCAAGAAAAAAATCCAAAAAATGGGTAACAATTGTATCGAAAAGTGAAAATCGAGTGCACCTTTTTATGTTAGGACGTATTTGAGTTGAACATTTTGTCTTGATATCGTACAAAGCAAGAATATTTCATACATCGTCTCGCTTCAGATTCTATCATTTTTATATATAAAAGTTCGAGTTGACTTTATAACATAAAGAAATCACAGTACTAAAAGATGAAATATATGGGTCAAGTGAAATACCTATCTAATGAATCACAAAAAAAAGAGTAGGTGAGTTCGAATAGCTATTTTTTAACTGAAGGTACTTGACGACAGTCTTTTAAGTTGAATGATGAAAATGCATATCTTCAAAAAATGATAACTTTTTGTGTGTGATAACTAGGGTTTATAGTCTTCAACCACTTAAAAAATCTAGTCTGCCCTTCCACGAAATATTTAATTAGATTTTTTTTTAAATGTTTATGAATTTTTTGAAAATTCCACTTGACAACCGATCAGACAATAGTTTTAAGTTGAATCAATGCAGACATGATCATTAACTGATGCTCATTAGCTAGTTGATACATGTGTCTTTTAAAATACAACTGACATATAAGGATCGTAATGGTGCAATGTGGATAAATTTATCGGTTTCCGAGAGCAAAATTGGCAGCGCGTCATCCCTACAATGGCTTCAATTTCTACGATTGTGAAAATGAACTGGCGTAATGGGGAGATAATTTTGACGAAGTAGAATCCTGACTGTTAGAGGTTTCTCAACATCTTACGAACGAACAAAAATTGCCTTAACTTGACGTAACTTGCCGAAACGAGAAAAGAGGGAGCACTCATTTATTGAAATATTTTTGGGCTATTGGACGTGCACTTCTTTTCATTAAGATATGCATGCAAGGTTCTTTTAAACCATTTCGAGTTGTGGACATATTATTATATTGAATGCGAGTTCTCTCTGATGTGTTCTTTTTGACAAAGTGTCCTTTTTTAATTTTATCTAGGCTCAGATCAAAGGTAAAAGGTCATGCGCAAAAAGAGGTAAATTGAATCTAGGAGTGAACGACTCTTGAAATGATATTCTGTAATGTATTGTAGATTTTTGTTTTATTTTCAAAGGGTTTCTTATCCTTTTTGTCTGTTTTTATTATAGTACACATATCAGTATATTAGTATAATTAAAAAAAATCAATGAACATTTTTGATAACTGTATTACAATCAGTTTTGTTGATGCTGTTGCACTAATACTTGCCATTAGAATACACACAACTTGATTACTTACGATATAATTAACCCCCCCCCCCCCACCCCAAAAAAAATAATATATAAAAAAAAAAAACTTAAAACATATAAATAAATAGCAGTTTAACGACATATATATCAAAGATACATAAAAAAGAGTGGTTATTAACACTAATCAGAGTATACGAAAAATGGCTTATGATTTACGAGTTTTTGTGTTAGACCTTTCTTGCCACCTTTGATTTGTTTATGATCAAATTTCATTTCTCTGTGACTTTCGAAATTCAATCTGTAATATTTGTCCTCAAATAAGTATCGGAAAAGATTAGATGAGAACTAGCTAAGCCCATATTCATTGCTTATATATAAGTCTGTGTGGCCTATGAATCCACGCAAAATATCTCTATAATACACTGATCTGCTGGTTTCACGCAGATAAAGAGTTGTGTTTTTAAAATCCAGCGCGCTGGGAGTGTAAAGTCTAGCGCTGTAGATCTTAAAATGATTAGTTAAGAGTTGGAGATTTAAATACAAGAACTAAAGTTGTGCCCTCTCAATCACTTTTCAATTCTTTTTCAAGTGTTAATATCGTCGTCAAATGCATGGAATACTCGCCACTGAACGTTTTATTTAAAAGAAAAAAAAAACATCCAACAATCACTGAGTCAAATGCAAACCAAATGCGCAGATTTTTTTTTAAGACTATCAAAAACTTTGTTCTTTTTAAATTGATAAGGGAGATAAATCGAATGCATATTCGACATGTAAATAAACGAAACTCAACGTAAGATTACGCAACATTCAACAACACAAAACCAATTGTAACACTAATGTGTAATCACAACAATAGATTACAAGGTTGCAAAATGAATATTTGATTATTTACTGTTGTCTTTAAACACGCTGCAATATCGGAAGTAATTTTTACTGCATAAAGTAACAGCTTCCTAACGATACGTTCGTCGAATTTCGTCCGTTCGTAAGATGTTGGGAATCCTCTAATAGAGGTAACCAGTGAGATCACGAATCACGTACGAATCACGAACCTATCACTACCTACTTTGCCGTATGACACGAAGCGGGATCATTAGTTTCAAGTTCGGATGCATAAGTGTTCATGATTATCTCGCTTTGATTATAAGTGCATTTTTTATTGATTGATTTTTTCTGTCTAAAATGAAATTAATATTAAGATCCATTTTGTAACATTTTGTGATCAATTTATTTGGCAATCACCAATGGCAGTCAGCAAGGGTTAAGAACATCAGTTGTTCGACCTGTTAGTCAACTGCGTTTTGCTAAAGTATACCTTTTCACTTTTTTGGTCTTTTGGAAAATGCTGTGTGTGCTGTATTTAGATCCTTCTTCAACGATTTTTTTTATATGCACACGTATAAACATTGCGGTTTCTATCCAACGCAATCATAGATTTGAACGTAGTTTTCAATTTAGATTTGATTATATATATATATGTCGTGTACATGTCACTTTTTTTTTACAAATTATTAACTGTACAAAAAATGTGTAATAGTAATTACTTGTACGATGCCATCATACAAGTTATTACTAGTACAAATATAATTGTGCGAGTAATTACCTGTACAATTTTTGATGAGAAAAAAATAATAACTTGTACAACACGCTATCTTTGATTTGTATTTTTTTCTTCCTTTCTTCTGATTTTTAAGAAATAACTTCAGCTAACAGGACACCTTGAGCAAATTGGGCTTAGCAACTTGTTGCCACTTTAATACGGACTATTATCCAATTATTTTGATTTATAATATTTACAATTCAGGGAAATATTCAATTGTTCTCTGATAGTTGAGTTTTAATTATTATTATTCATGATTAGGATTATACTTGTTTTTTTATGATGTCCATGTCATGCATTTGTCCATGACTTTTTATATTAGCGTTCTCTCTTTAAACGGACACCTGACTTTCAGGGTTTAATTCAAGCCCTGGCCAAAGAGGTTTAGGTTCTATAATTACATTATCGCGCCGAAGAAAAAAAGGCAGCACCCATTTTTTTCCCAAAATAAAAAAAGCCGGATAGAAAATTCACTCTATCCGAATGGATTATGGCAGTGAGGTCGTAAATACAAATCAGAATTAAGAAACTGAATGGGTCCATCAATGTCCATGCTACGTCAATCTTTAAAGACCCAAATGTTGCTAAACACCTATCCGACCTCCATGATAAATATGTTGTTGTCCCCGCAGACAAAGCCCCTAATAACATCGTTTTTGTCTGTAAAAGTCACTACAATAATTGCTTGATAAACGAATTAGGTATAGACAATTCACTTGGAAACTCAACATATACCCTCACGACACTTACCAAAGAGGAAATCCTGAATAATCATAGGTCTGTTCTTTGTTCCTTTGGTATTTCAACCAAAGATAAAGAACTGGATCTTCCATCACTGTATTGGATACCTAAACTACATAAGTTTCCTTACAAACAAAGGTATATTGCTGGGTCTTCCAAGTGCTCCACGAAACCTCTTTCTAAATTATTAACATCTATTTTATCAGCAATCAAAGACGGGCTTCAAAGTTATTGTGAAACTGCCTATTCTAGAGGTGGCGTGAATCAGATGTGGATACTTAAAAATTCCAAAGATCTTTTAGTCTAAGAGTACATACAATCTAACTTTCTTTCATCTTGTAACAGTATTAAAATATTTGACTTTTCTACTCTTTACACAAGTATTCCACATTCCTAACTAAAAGACAAATTGAAAGAGTTGGTATTACTTTGCTTCATAAAAAAGACTGGCCAACGTAGATACAAGTATCTTGTCTTAGGGAGGAACAAATCATACTTTGTAAAGAATCACTCTGACTCAAACAAAAAATTCTCTGAAACCGATATTATCAAGATGCTTGATTTCTTGATTGACAACATATTTGTAACGTTCGGAGGACGTGTTTTTCAACAGACTGTCGGCATCCCAATGGGAACAAACTGTGCCCCTCTACTTGCCGACTTGTTTCTTTATTATTATGAGACTGACTTCATGCAGGAACTTCTTAGGAAGAAAGATAAGAAGTTAGCAATGTCCTTTAACTCTACTTTCCGCTGTATAGATGACGTTCTTTCACTAAACAATTCAAAATTTGGTGACTATGTGGAACGCATCTATCCCATCGAATTGGAGATAAAGGATACTACAGATACAGTTAAGTCAGCTTCATATCTTGACTTACATCTAGAAATTGACAATGAGGGTCGGTTGAAAACAAAACTTTACGACAAGAGAGATGATTTCAGCTTCCCAATTGTGAACTTTCCATTTCTAAGTAGCAACATTCCAGCAGCACTTGCATACGGGGTATATATCTCCCAATTGATACGATATTCCCGTGCTTGCATTTCCTATCATGATTTTCTTGATAGAGGGTTATTGCTCACAAGGAAGCTATTAAACCAAGAGTTCCAAATGGTGAAGTTGAAATCATCCCTTCGTAAATTTTACGGACGCCATCACGAGTTGGTTGATCGTTATGGAATAACCGTTTCACAAATGATATCGGATATGTTTCTTACGTCGTAACTACAATCCCCTTCCCTTTCATGAATGTGACCTACCGAATTAGACTATTTACCGGATTTGTAATCACATAAGCAACACGACGGGTGCCACATGTGGAGCAGGATCTGCTTACCCTTCCGGAGCACCTGAGATCACCCCTAGTTTTTAGTGGGGTTCGTGTTGTTTATTCTTTAGTTTTCTATGTTGTGTCATGTGTACTATTGTTTTTCTGTTTGTCTTTTTCATTTTTAGCCATGGCAATGTCAGTTTGTTTTAGATTTATGAGTTTGACTGTCCCTTTGGTATCTTTCGTCCCTCTTTCATCCTAGACCGACCCACCTTGATTTTCTACATTGAACATATAGCAGCGAAAAAAATTGTGACCCGTATGAAAATCATAGCCCCGTTTCCAAATAAGCCAATGGTTTGTAATTGACCATCATAAAGTTTGTTATTTATGTATGTAAGAATTGCTTGGCATCTTTTTTGTTCGAAACAAGTCGCATGGGCTGTCTTGAAAAGGGCGGCTTCCAAGACGTGAACATTTGTATTAATCCGGATCATTATTTACAATGAGCTAAATAACAAAAAAAAGGGGGGGGTAGATTCCTTGTACCGAATACTTTAACAGAAAACTAATAAAGATATGATAATATAATTTTATAGTTCCAGCGTATTAAGTTTCAATTTTTTTTCTGCGTACTATAATAATAACAGCAATACCGCATACTAAATGGGGGTTAGAGGACACCCTTTGACTGTAGGATCGGAGCTGGCAGATTTTGTAAATCAATTTATTGGCCAGGAATAAAATAGTAGTAAATATGATGGCTTCTACCTAAAAAAAACCTGGCCTACAAATTGAATTATATTATACAGTGAAATGATACATGTGTTATAAATAATCTTGCATGTAGCAGTTGAATTTTTTTTCCTGAAATAAATAATTTGAATGACCAAATCTGCCAGGCCGGGCCCTCAGAATCAAATAGTTATCTCCTTATACCATCCTAAAAGATAGAAGATCGATACCCGCTATAACTGCCATATAAATAGGGGTGGGGTGTCAAATGATTTTTTTTTTATTTGTTGCAAATTTCTTGTAAGGGACAGTCCCTTACAGTCCCATGCAAGAAATGTACAACAAACAATAAAAAAAAATCATTTCATTTAACACGAAGAGGGGACGGGGCATGTTTCTTTCGGAAATAATATATAACATTCTGAATTTTGAGTAAACAATTAATCTGGCCAGGTAAGGAAGAAAAAATCTTATCTTGGATAATTACCACAAAAATAATGTTAAATTTGAAAAAAAAATATTTGTCGCGCCGCATAAAAAACCTTCAAGGTAAATGGTCGGTCCCTAGTTACTAGTTTACATGTTTATTTTTGAACAAATATATATATTCAATATCTTCTATATGTTTTTCTATCAAACACATACACCGTGGTATTTAAATGATTGTCCCAAGGATTAAATCATGCTATCATTCCACGTGACTATTAAAAGTGTAGAAGATGATCATCACAGGTATCCATTTATACGTACTGTTTCGTTTTCATCCGTACATAGGCACTCCCGGTATATAAGGCCACACCAATTTGATTCCTTGTTCGACGGACCCGCCCGCACCTATTTTTTTCAAAACAATTTTTTTTTTTTTTTTTTTTATTCCCGCATATCGCATCCGGAAATGTAATCATGTCCATTTCCCCGCACCGTTTTTTTTTGTAAATATTATAAAAAGATATCAACTTTTGTTTTTAAAATCACAGTCTAACCTGTATATAACGATTTTAAACATAAAAGCACCCCACCACACACTGTGTAAATATATGTGAGAATATTTGTTTCAGCATGAAACCTATTAAGTGCTCCGATATAAATTTATAACACCGGAAATACCTGTAAAGAACAAAAAAATGGTTTCTTCCCCCTTTACTTATATTCCCTTTTGTAATAATTATAAAGTACAAAGAACTTCTGAAGAATTGTATGCTGACGAAACAAAACTATCCATAGCCGCTGCATGTTTATGCATCTGTCCTGATTGATTCAGGGGCCTGTCGTTCAGCAGTTATCGTTTGTTGATGTTGTTCATTGGTATTTTCCCGTTTGGATATATAAATTAGATCGTTGGTTTTCCTGTTCGATTTGTGTACGCTAATAATTTTGGGGTCCTTTATAGCTTACTGCTTGGTCTGTATCAAAGCCCTGTGTAAAAGGCCGTACTTTGACCTGTGTTTGTTATTATGAGGTTGAGAACAACCCTCCCTCAGACAAGGGGTAATTTTACTGATGTAGAAAAGAAAATAGAAATACCAAGGATTTGTATAGTTCTTCTATACAAAACCTTTAAAAACTTAGAATTTTGTACTCAAAAAGAGGAGAGTTACATCATATTTTAAACAACTTTTTCTAAAAGAGGGGTCCACTTATTTTGAATAATATTAAACTGTTAAAGTAAATGTGTTATTAGTAAAATCACAAAAATACTGAACTCAGAGGAAAATCAATTCGGTAAGTCCATAATCACACGGCAAAATCAAATAACAAAACGCATCAAAAACGAATGGACAAGAACTGTCATATTCCTGACTTGGTACAGGCATTTTCAAATGTAGAAAATGGTAGATTGAACCTGGTTTTATAGCTAGCTAAACCTCTCACTTGTATGACAGTCGTATCACATTCCATTATATTATCACCGATGCTTGAACAAAACAAACAGACACAATAGTTAAAAATGTCAAAAATAGGGGTACAGCAGTCAACATTGTGCTATCATATTAATCACTATAAAAACAACAAATGTAACGAAGAAGCACACATCAAATTAACATCATCATTTTGATTATATTATACGATTTTATTTGTCTATGTAAAATGCACCCATCAAGGAAGGAAGGTTTTGAGTACTAGTGTAAAATTGCGCGTTTGAAATTCGCACAGGTAGACATGAAATAATTTTGTCGTTCAAAGTATGACGGGATGCATAAATACAGTCAGTCAAAATAGATATAACAAAAACTGACTAAACAGTATAAAGTAATAATAAATAAAATAATAGTGTGGTTCCAAGTATGACGGGATACATAAGTACAGAGTCACGTCAAATGTATATCACAAAAAAGTGGGTTAACAGTAAAAGTAATATTAATAAATAAAATAAATTTGTCATTCAAAGTATGACAAGATACATAGGTATAGAGTCACATTATAAAATAATTTTGCCGTTCAAAGTATGATGGGATACATAAGCACAGAGTTAAGTCAAAAATGATATCTAAAAAAAACCAGACTTAACAGTAAAAGTAATGTTAATAAAGACAAATAAAAGAATAATATAACACGTTATTAAGATGATAAACAACGTCAGTACGCAAAATCTATACTTCAAGACCATCGTGTATTATTTGTGAAGTTGATACGGAATATTTATCAACAAGTTCTGGGTACCTTCCGATGAACTTTTTTAGAAAAAGGACGAGACGTTCTTTGACATATCCCTGGTTCATCAACTTTCTGCTCAGACATTGGTGACGTTTAACAAAGTCTGAGTAGGAGCTGCAAGCTCTTGAATACCGAATAACTTGGGAAATGTATATTCCATATGCAGGTGAAGTTGGTATATTGCTACTAAGGTGGGGTAAATTGATAATTTCAAAATCAAAATCGTCTCGTTTGTCATAGATTCTGGTACTAAGATGACTGTGTATGTCAAATTCGAGGTATAAGTCTAAAAATGAGGCGGAGGAAGCCGTGTCTGTTGTCTCTTTAATTTCTAGTTCTTTAACATTTTTTTTTTTTTTTTTTTTTTTTTAATTATACATACTTTATTGAAAACTTTCACATTTGTTAGTTTGATACAGAAAGTACCGGTACCTTATCCCGGCCTCGTTAAACATTAGATTGTATATTTAGAAAAATTGTTAGTAATTGTTAGTACTCAAAATTATAAAACATATATACAGTATATTATTGTGTATCGATTATTTCAATATTGATCAATAAAGTGAGAATGTTATTTAAGAGAGAATGTGAGAAGAGAAGAGAAAATAATAAATAATTAAAACACAAATGGAAAACAAAAACCAAAAAAATAACAAACTAGAGAAAAAAAATAAAAATAAAAAATAGAAAGTCCTTGAAATTTGGAATTTGGCAGCAGTATTTTTTTCTTAAGATACAACATTAAATAAATTTGGCAAAGTTGGTTTTCCATTGTAAATAATTCATACAAACACAAAACAGATATTAGAGAATGTATATGCATTTTAGGCACAAAACAAGAACAAAAGACAATAAACAATAAACAACTTTTAACAGTATATTATATAAAAACATATATGTTGGTGTGAGAAGGCTAAAATAAAATGCACAATAACATTACATAGGGTAATGCTTATTAAGTTGCTTAAGTGTAAATTATTCTAATAATGGAAGCCAGGGGTCCCAGTAGAGGTTGGCAATGTGAAGAGGCTTTGTTTTAAAAAATATATTCTTTTCTAGTATTAGATTTTCTTTTAGATAGTTTTTCAGCCCTGCAAAATTTACTTGATTTTCACACAGTTTTGTTCTATAGATAAAGAATTTTGATAAAAGTATTATTAAGTTTTTTATTTTATTATTTTCTGTTTTTCCTAAATTTCCGAAAAAATTAAAATATCCATGTTAAATGGAATAATTATTTGTGTTTGGTTATAAATCCAGTCCATGAGTCTTATCCACAGATCTGCTATTTTATGGCATGTCCAAAATATGTGTTCAATATCTTCAGTATAAACTTCACTGCAGAAAGTACATTTATTGCTTTGTTTTATCTTTATCTTAAATAAAAATTCATTTGTGCCCAATATTCTGTGTATTATTCTATATTGGAACCAGTGGAGTTTTGAGCTTTTTGTGGAGTAAAAAGACATATTATGCACAGTTTTCCAATCAAAATTTTTGTTGAGTGTTAAGGACCATTTTTCTTCACATCTAAGTTTAGTACTGCTTTTTTCAAATAAAACATTATACATATCTTTCGAGCCTTTTCTTGATAAAAAAAATATTCTTATATTATTTGGCATAATTGGACCTAGTGTTTTATAACAATTGTTTGTGGATATATAGTTTTTTAAAGCCTTTTTATATGATTTTATTGAAGAAATGACCCCATTATAAGTAAGAAAATTTGACTTAATTTTATAAATGTTTTGAAAAGTCATTAGTTTTCCCTCATCGTTTAATAAATCATTTATCAAAAAGATCCCTTTATCTATCCAGTCTTTATAGAAAATGGATGTTGTTCCTATTTTTATGTTTTCATTATTCCAGAGCGAATCTGATAAAAACTCCTCTTCATTTTTTAGTATGAATTTATTTTGTAAATCTGTCCAAGCTTTAAAAACTTCTTCCCAAAAAGGGTTTTTACATCTTTTTGTTGGGCCTAAATAAACTAGGTTTTCAATACTAATTTGTTCAGTACTTTCTAATAGCTTATTTAGTTTTGGGTTGTTTTTCAACAACCGTCTTATCCAAGTTAGTTTCAATCCTTTTATATATTTGTCAATATCTATCATTTTCAGCCCTCCTAATTTGTGTTCAGAACATAATATTTCTCTTTTTATCTTGTCAGGTTTGTTTTCCCAAATAAATGAATAAATGTTGTCAGTTAGTTGTTTTAAAGTATTTTTGCATGGTGCTTGTAATGTTAAAAACAGATGGTTAAAGTCCAGGAATATTACAAAATTCTTGGACATGTTTTGACCATTTAATACCAGATAGATAGATAATTCTTTGAGAAAATGTGACCCCTTTTGTACAAACAAATATATTATAACTTATAAAACATGTAAAAGGGATATTTATAACATTAAGGGGTTGCCCCAAAACTGATTATGACTTGGATTGAGAATTGTCTCATTGTCAGTCACACATACATAGACCAGATTTAATTATTTCTTGGTGAACAGGGAAAAAATACTTCAGAAATTAAAGAAATGTCAAAGTACAAGTGATAAATCAAGTTTTAATATTGTCAAAACCTACTAGTTTATGTTTACAAAAAAAAATTATAATCGGTTGCCTTTACTTTTCAAGCTTCGCCTCAAAAATTTGCAAACTAAATATTTTTTATTAAAATTTTCAAATCGCCCCATATTTTGGAGTCCAAAAATCCGTAGAACAAGAAATTAGATCGGTGTGGCCTAAGTTAAAAATACATAGTCTTATATATCCATCCTTATACTTGAAAGCTCGTATTTTTATCATTGTTTTCTAATAAAAGAAACTTTGTGAGGTGTCAAGGGTTGTTTCAGTCGATTATTTGATCTTAATTAGCTTTACCAAATATGCAAATCACTGCTACCAATACGTTCGTTCGTCATTATTCGTCGGTTCGTGGTCTCACCGGTTACCTCTAATAGACCATTTGCATTATTCACGTATCGCGATACGTGCACGGATCGACGTATTCGTATTGGGCAGATTTGTGTAAATAAATGATTTAGCCCCGACCTCAATTAAAATAAATGCATAATAAAATATTTTTATCGGGACCAACTTGACTTAATTTATCATTTCCTCATATACGTGTTATACGATACTTCGATACGGATACGCCAGTAAATACGTGAATAATGCAAATGCTCTATTTACATGTACATTACATAAACGTCCTGCAATTCTATATAAGTACTAAATGTATAGTACATTAAAACAATGATATATGCATTATTGACTACAAGGTATGGGCTTTGCTCATTGTTGAAGGCCGCACGGTGACCTATATTTGATCATTTCAGTGCCATTTGGTCTCTTGTAAACAGTTATCTCATTGGCATCATACCACAGTTTCTTTTTTATATTGATGAATCTGGTTTGCAGTTTGTGTGGGATACCCAATATTGTGTAAGTTATATATATATACATACCGTTTCGATCCCTAAAATCACTGAAGAGACATTAATTGTCGAAATCTGGATATAGTGTACACATTTTTGCACTTTATGTTTGTGGTATACCATCTCTTCCGTAAGTTTATTGTTTTCTGTTTGGTATTAAATTAATATTAGGATCTATTTCGTTAAAATTATCGATCCATGTATTTGGCAATCGCCAATGGCAGTCAGCAGGGTTTAAGAACATCATATACTTTTTCACTTTTTTTGGTCTTTTCGAAAATGTTGTTTGTGCTGTATTTAGACCCTTTTACAACGAAATTTGTTACAAGAAGACGTATAAAAATTGCGGTATAAAATCTTTCCTACATGTTTATTGTTTTCTATTTGGTATTAAATTAAATTACAGATCCATTTTGTTACACCTTGTGATCAATATATTTGGCAATCGTCAATGGCAGTCAGCAGGGTTTAAGAACATCAGTTGTTCGACCTGCTAGTCAAATGCGTATGGTGAAAATATATTTTTTCACTTTTTTGATCTTTTCGAAAATGTTGTTAGTGCTGTTTTTAGACCCTTCTACAACGAACTTGTTACATGTACTTGATAAAATTTGCGGTTTTTATCCAACGCAATCATAGGTTTGAACGTTTTTTTTCAATTTAGACTTGTTTATATTTATTTCGTTTGGGCTTGTATTATATTTTCTCTCCGTTTTATATAATCCGTTCATCCTATTTTGACTCTTTAAAATTCTAGCGTCTTCCCTAAATTGAGGTTAACTAAATGGCCTTCTTAATACTGTTCGATCACTAACATCACTGAAAAGACATTAATTGTCGAAATCCGGATATGGTGTAAAAAAAAAATAGCACCTCATGTTGTGTTTTACAATCTTTGCCGCAAGTTTATTGTTTTCTACTTGGTATTACATAAAATTACAGATCCATTTTATTTCACCTTGTGATCAATTTATTTGGCCATCATCAATGGTAGTCAGCAGGGTTTAAGAACATCAGTTGTTCGACCTGCTAGTCAAATGCGTTTGGTAATAATATATTTTGTCACTCTTTTGTTTTTTTCAGAAATGTTATTTGTGCTGTATTTAGACCCTTCTTCAACGAAATTTGTTACATGCACACATATACAAATTGCGATTTTTATCCAACGCAATCATAGGTTTGAGCGTTGTTTTCAATTTAGACTTGTTTATATTTATTTCGTTTGGGCTTGTATTATATTTTCCCTGCGGTTTATATAATCCGTTCATCCTATTTTGACTCTTTAAAATTCAAACGTCTACCCTAAATTGAGGTCAACTAAATGGCATTCTAAATACTTTTCGATCCCTAACATCACTGAAGAGACATTAATTGTCGAAATCCGGATATGGTGTAAACAATTTAGCACCTCATGTTGTGGTTTACCATCTTTGTCGCAAGTTTATTGTTTTCTAATTGGTATTAAATTAAATAAGAGATCCATTTTGTTACACCTTGTTATCATTTATTTGGCAATCATCAATGGCAGTCAGCAGGGTTTAAGAACATCAATTGTTCGACCTGCTAGTCAAATGCGTTTGGTTAAAATATATTTTTTTCACTCTTTTGGTCTTTTCGAAAATGTGGTTTGTGCTGTATTTAGACCCTTCTACAACGAACTTTGTTACATGCACTTGATAAAATTTGCGGATTCTATCCAACGCAATCATAGGTTTGAACGTTGTTTTCAATTTACACTTGTTTATATTTATCTGTTTGGGCTTGTATTATATTTTCCCTCCGGTTTATAGAATCCGTTCATCCTATTTTGACTCTTTAAAATTCAAGCGTCTACCCTAAATTGAGTTAAACTAAATGGCCTTCTAAATACTTTTCGATCCTTAACATCACTGAAAAGACATTAATTGTCGAGATCCGGATATGGTGTAAAAAATATAGCACCTCATGTTGTGTTTTACAATCTTTGCCGCAAGTTTATTGTTTTCTACTTGGTATTACATAAAATTACAAATCCATGTTGTTTCAACTTGTGATCAATTTATTTGGCAATCGTCAATTGTAGTCAGCAGGGTTTAAGAACATCAGTTGTTCGACCTGCTAGTCAAATGCGTTTAGCAATAATATATTTTTTCACTCTTTTGGTCTTTTCGAAAATGTTATTTGTGCTGTATTAAAATTTTTAACTTGGCATGCCATACTCGATGGCAATTGCGGACGTGAAAGAAAGCACTTCATCAAAGCGTCAACATGAGATTACTTTCCATGGAGATATATTTCGACAATTTTGTCTTTATAAAACAAATTAATATGTGTATCTATAAAAAGGATATTTGCATTAAATTTTAATGTTGGCACATGTTAATAACATTGAGAATGGAAATGGGGAATGTGTCAATGAGACGACAACCCGACCATACATATATTGTATTGTGTTGCAAACCCCCGCCGTGTTGGCGGTTTACAAAGGAAAAACAAAGACTTGCTATTCCGCTTTATTCTTTTTAGTTTGTAATAAATAAATTTTACAAATATTCATAGACTTTATTTCTATGTATCACGTTTGTAGCAATATTGTACAAGTTTTTGGTAGAGTTAATTCGTCAGAGAATGTATCGTACCTCGGAAATGTCGGCGTTGAATCAGGATTTACTTGTTGTTAGCTAAAGGTAGATTTTCGATGTGGCCACAGGCCTCGACCAGGCTAAATATTGTTGCAAACGGAGTCAAAATGTCAAACAATTAAAAGTAAAATTACTCTGGTCGATGCCTGTGGCAAATGCGAATTTCAACCAGGAAGTGTGAAATTCTTTAAGAATTTGGACATTTTGAGCGTTCCGGTTCGATTTCGGGTATTACGTCACATTTATGACGTCTCAAAAATATGATTTTTTACTGTAATAAAAAATAACAATATACATGTACATAGATATGTTTTAGCTATAAATGATCCACCTTATTTCACTTTCATTTTTTTGTCATCTCACAGGGCCAATATTGGAACTTCGTGGCCACACTCCTTTGTTACATGCACACATATAAAATTGCGGTTTTTATCCAACGCAATCATACGTTTGTACGTGGTTTTCATATATATATATATACTATTGTTCAACAAAATCTTGTTCATCAATTTAAACAGAAATGACAAACTAATGTGCTTGAATCACAAAAATAAACTATCGTACGTATTAAGAGAACTCTGAATTTAAATATTATTCAAAAAATTTAGATGGTAGAAATATAATTACACAATGATGGTTGAGAACAGGAAATCATAGAATTCTTATTTAGACTGTTAGAGAAAATAGAAAAATGTTTACTTTGTAACTCTGTAAACATCGAAGATGAATTTTATTAATTTAGTCATGTTCTTTAATGATAATCGTCAGTAGTTGTAGAGTTGTAGAGTAGAAATTTGTGTTATTTTACCTCCTATAGAATTCCAAGAATATGATTGATTAAAAGCAATCGCTTGTATGCATGGTATATTTCATATGGGGTTTATAGGCGAGGTTTATTTCAATACAATAGTTAGTAGTGGTGTTATGTCCTTTGAAAAACAACATCGTATTGAAGAACAATCTGAAAGGTTTTAACAGACGAAGAAGTTGATGATTAACGATTAAAATTCCAAAAAATACATTTAAAGCTAACAAGTTGTTATTGGTTTTGTATATTTATGTTCTTTATATTGAAGACTTCATCACTTTGATAGGCATTTATTATTTGTTAAGATAGTCGGTAAGATAAATTCGTTACACAGTGTGCTAGTGACCTAATGCGATATATATGGGTTCAGTAAATTGAGAGCGAAGTATTAGCTAGGCCACTAGCACATTGGTCTGTGCCTAATCTGTCTTGTTTCGTTTACCTATTGTATATCTGTACATATACACTATGTAATATATATTGTGTGTATTTTTATACCATTGTAATTGTTTTTTTTAGAAGAAAAGATATAGATAGACCTATAACTGGATTGAAAATTTTTATGTAAAGTTTTGTATCATTTCGGCGCAGATCAACTTTTATTTTTTACATTTTCATTTTTTTTTTTCTTGGAAGGCTTAGATAAATTGTTTATAAGAGGGAAGTGATAAAATAGTTTGATTCCATTGACAACTGTGCGAGGCATTCAACCGAGGTTAATAAAATGTTTCTATAAATTGGAAGATGCGGTATTAGTGTCAATAAGAAAACTGTCCATCAAAGTAAATTTGAAATTGAAATTGATGATTAATGACAATCTTGATGACAATTTTGGAAAATTGGACTGCCATAAGAAAATGAAAATGTATTCGATAGAGATAGAAATTTTGCAACCCAATAGGTCACCTCAGGAATTGGCGCAATGATTTTCAGCATGCAGATAGCGTATCACTATCTCTTCTCGAGGCATTGGATTCTACGTCCCCATTGACCGGACGAGGTTGCAAACTTTTACATCCAGCACAGCTAGCCAAATGAACATTCCCCTGTGGCATATTTTATCAATTCTCTGTAATTATCAAACAATTTCAATACTGGCTGGCCACACTACCTTTTCAAATTTCTTTCAACTTATTGTGTGTAGTCACATTACATTACCATTAATGTTTTCAATAAAAAAAATATAACCAAAATGATGGGTTGCTATGGAAATGGTGTTACCTATTTTTCATACAATGGCCTCCTGAGAAAAAACACAAAAATTGCAATTCTGACAAATTTAATTGACATAATATAGTATAATATTTACAATACAGTGGAGTATGCTGCTATTTATCTTAAACTAATGTATTTTAAGTTTCTTATCATATAAAAAACTATTCATAAAAATAATTCTGCACAATTCAAAACAGCTCTTTATTTATACAAATTTTGATATTTTACCAAATCAAGAAAATTCCCTTAAGGAGCCTTTTTTGAATAGATTTTTTTTTACCTTTGCACACTGATTTGAAATTAAACTAATGGTAATATATACGTAGAATATATATAGTTGGATTTAAGCCCCCCCCCCTCCAAAAAAAAAATGACAAACAATTGCAAAATATGCATATTTCCATGGAAATGATAGTTTATTCCAAATTGCTTAACATTGTCTCTTGGCAAAATATTTTACTAAACAATCAACAAAAATAATGATACCCGGCCACATTTTGTAATGGTTAATTAATTTTCCGGTTTTTATTAAGAAATCGTTAAAAAAAAGGGGAGATGCAAAAACTTGAAAACTTGAAAATAGAATAATTCTCAAATTTTTTGTTTAATTTAGCTGAAAATTGAAAGAGACCTTTGTTTTGTAGTACTGAAACACTGTGTAAAGTTTTAAATAAAAGGTTTGTCTGTTTTCCAGTTGCCATCTGGAAACTTTCAAAAAAAGGGGGGGGGGTCAGATGGCATAAACTTGAAAATGGCATAAATCATAAAACTTTTTGTTGGATTTAGATGAAAACTGAACTTGATCTGTGGTTTATAGGATTAAAACACTGTGTAAAGATTGTTACACATTGTTTGATTGGTTCTCAAGTTATCATCTGGAATCATCAGGGACTGACAGACAAGCCAGACGTACAGATAGACACAAATTTGGAGGGTATCACATAATACCTCACCAATAGGTGTAGCGTGGTATTAAAATAGGTGAGGACTCAGGTGTGTACATTTCAGAATCTTATAAAAAAAAATGTATATTCCCTAATATTTTTTTCAGAATCATATTGCCATCATCTTGCATGAAAATCCTATAAAATGCTATATGGAAATGTGCCAAAAATTTTGGTATACTTTTTAGGAAAAAAAAAATTATATGTTTTAGAAAGTTTGCAAATGATAGTAATATTAAAAATTGGGTCTTGATTTTTGCATTTACAAGTAAATATTGATATATTTATGTAAAATAACTTCAATTAAAGTTTGTCTTTGTCTAAAAACATATGTCTTTCCCCGTCCTGCAAACTTCTAAATTTCTAAATTCAAAGGGGAATAACTCCAATAGAAAATAGTGGATCGAAATTCAGGGTATTATGCACAACTACATATGATTTCCTTGATACATACACAGTTTCTTATTCAGTTCAGTATTTTAAGAGGATTTGTACTGACAAACTAGTTTATGACTATTTTGACAAATTTTTAAGTTCAAAAGGGCATAACTTCCACAAATTTAGCTGATCAAAATTTCCTGTTAACATGCATAACTACATATAGTGTCCTTGCTACATACCAAGTTTCATCATAAAGTTCAGTTCTGTAGTTTAAGAGGAGTTGCACTGATAAACTTTGTGACGGACAGGAAATAAGCCAAAAACAATATGTCTCTTAACCAAATTTGTGGTAGTTGGGAGACATACAATGTAATATATAAATTTCGGTTTTTTTTTTTATCTTTCAGTGCCACTTCCCTACCCAAAAATCAAGGTAGTTAGCCTACCAGGGGAATGTCATGATCAAGGTTGTGTTTTTGATGCATAAGTGTTATAAAAGGTATACTGAAAATCTAAAAAATATTGGGATGTTTTTATTAATGCGAAAAATGTGAAAAATGTTAGAATCAGGTTTGTAATAACCTAAATTTGCATTGACATTTTTAGTGGCGATTTTCCTATACAAAAAAGTTTCAATGGCATTAATAAGAGATCACATGTATGTCACTGGTCAGGGATTTGCAATAATAAATACATTCATTACTTTCTGAATTTACACTTAATATAAATATTAAAACAAATAAGTATTATAAAAATACTTATAAAATACAGATATTTCACTATAAAATTGTTCATCCTATTCTAAAATTATAAAGAACATTCTTTCAAAACCTTCCGTTTCAAAACAGAACATTTACTGTCTGCAGTTGCAGCTATTAAATCTGTTTCATTTATCTTCTTTTCTTTTTGCACAAGTCTTGAGAAACAGCTAGCTACTTGTTGTGAGGTTAGATATTGAGATCTAGTGAACCTGTTTTCTCCATTTTTTAAGACATATCACATCTCCTGAGCTACTGTTGATGGATCCTCTTTTCTTCCAGTTGTTTTCCCAATCATAAATTTTTCATGCAAGTAAGCCTTTTGGTCTGGTGTGAAAATTGTTTTTGGTGTGTTCACTTTTAATGCCCATCCTTTGTTTAGTTTGTCAGTAGCAGCATTGTTGTTGTTGTCAGATTGTTTGGTAAATGACACTTCTAAATTCCCATCTTCCAACTTCTGAGCATATAAAACCTTTGTTCTATCTGCCAGGCTAAGTTTTTCTTCCTTTACATTACAGTTACCCAATATGCTGTGTTTATCTAGTGAGGATGAATGTTTAAAAGAACGTGTACATCCTTCATCAGGACAAGTAAAGATTTTTTATATTGTCCGTCTCTTCTTAGGAACTGGCTCTGTATCTTTATCATTACTATCATTTTGTGTATCTTAATCATCATCATCATCATCATCATCATCATCATCATCATCATCATCATCATCATCATCATCATCATCATCATCATCATCATCATCATCATCATCATCATCATCATCATCATCATCATCATCATCATCATCATCATCATCATCATCATCATCATCATCATCATCATCATCATCATCATCATCATCATCATCATCATCATCATCATCATCATCATCATCATCATCATCATCATCATCATCATCATCATCATCATCATCATCATCATCATCATCATCATCATCATCATCATCATCATCATCATCATCATCATCATCATCATCATCATCATCATCATCATCATCATCATCATCATCATCATCATCATCATCATCATCATCATCATCATCATCATCATCATCATCATCATCATCATCATCATCATCATCATCATCATCATCATCATCATCATCATCATCATCATCATCATCATCATCATCAAAAACATAAAAAGAAAATTCAGTGTGTTTTGTTATACTAAACAAAACATAGTTCATGGAAAGACATCATGCAAAATAAAATGGTTATGAAGGTGTGAGTTTTTTGAAGGCTTAACTCTATTACAAAGAACAACAATAAAAGCACTGTTCATCTGCTTTTTTTTGTCGTGTATGTACAAGGATTCTGTATCATGAATTTATATGTTAAATCTTTTTTTTGTATCTTTTGAAAATAATTTCACAAAAAAACACAAATTGTTGCATATACACTGTTTTTTTCTCAATAAAACATAACTACCTCTGTCAACAACTGTTGAACCCACTGTATCATTCAGGATTTAAGACCAATCATGATGAACAAAAATCAGTATCACAGGAATTTTCTTATCAATAATGCTGTTCCATGATATCAACTTTCGTAAAATGTAAAATATAAGCAAATAAATTATTTTTTATAAATTAATTAAAAGGGATCTTGTATGATTGCTTATTTCAATATACTGAAGTACATATAGCCAAGGTGGTCGTGTGGTCTAGCGGGACGGCTAAAGTGCAGGGGATTTGGTGTCAAGATATCTCAGTAGCATGGGTTCTAATCCCCGCTAGGAGATATCACATTGTAACAAGATACATGTATCATTACAGATTAACAAAATAACATTATCATGGGAGGCAACATATTGTCGTTCACTTAAACTATAATCTAGAAACAATTATGTGGGTAGCAGAAATTAATACAGTTGAAAATCATAATAGAAGGAAACTTTTTTCCATTCTCAGGAGTAATGAAATATTCTTGAGAAATGTTAACATTGATATCCAAAGTGACTTAAATGGCTCTTCAAGCTACAGTTGAGCTGACAAGTAAATCATACAATTATATCACCTTGACCAATATCATAAGCTATCCAAACTTGCAATCCATTATCGGTAAACTTAAAATTGTGGAGCATAGAAATCAATGGAATACGTTTAAGTGAGACCTTATCATCATCAGCATTAATAACAGGACTTATCACTTTCACCCTATATTGGCCTCTTTGTTGCGAATCAATTGCCTGAAAAATAATAATAAAAGAAATAAGATGATAAAAATCATAATTTAGAGATAACTGTATTGTATTTAAAGCTTTAAGGACGTCCATCGGTAGTTTAACTGTCGCAAATTTAGTTTACCTGGTGAGGCGGAGTATTTGCGACAGTAAAACTACCTGTAGACGTCCGAGAAGCTTCAAATACAATACAGTTATCTCTATTTTAATGCAAAACAAGTTCATAATTTAATTTCAAGCATTATTTCTCTTTAAAAAACTTCATTAAAGAAAATTCAGCGAAAAGATGTTATCTTCTTTGGTCCCTACACTAGGAGACGTCATATGTATGCTTCCGGCGTCAAACATAAACACTGGGCATTTTCTGGCTTCTGTGCTGCTTCAGAATGTAATAAAATTTTATAAACAGAAGATTTTTAGATGCAACATGTGAGTTTTTTGCTTATTATTGTACAAATTACATGTCAATACATTCAGCAATTCAAAATGTTGGCTTCCTTAGTTACAGACAAGGAGATAGAGAATTTTACAGAAGGAACAGAGTCCAAAGCTAAAGTTACCTTCAACTTTTTTGGTAGGGGACTAAAAATTAAAAAGTTGAATAATTCAAGCTTTCTAGGACTATACTTTGAATATAATTGCATATCAAATATTCTTAAACTCATTGCCTTTAATATTATTAACATACCAGTTTCATTTGGTGTGCAGTTGTCACATTATTGCCCTTGTTTACCTATCTTTTTATAGCCGACTTGATATGGGATGCCTTCCCATCCCTAGATTTTCCATCATCTATCATGGAAAACTTCATGGAATTCCATGGAATATTTTTCCATGGAATTCCATGGAGTATTGGAAACTGTTTTCCATGGAAATCTATGGAAAATAAAAAGAGAAAAAAAGGAAATAATAATATTTCCATCTGAAACATTTTCCATGGAATTCCATGGAAATATTTTCCATGATGTTTTTCCATGGAAGTCCATGGAAATATATTCCATAGAGTTTCTTTTTCCATGGAATTCCATGGCAATATTTCCATCCTCAAATTAACCTTTGGCAATATACCCTGTTTAACCGTATCTGTAATAATGAAAGTATAAAACCTAGGTGTCATACTTTTTTTCGGTTTGGTAAGGTTTTTTGAGTGCACTGGTCAGTAATAAGGAATAAAACTCAACCATCATTTTAACCTTTAATTCAAATTTATTTGATGTATTATGATAAATACAATAAACAAGCAAAAACTTTCAAAATTGGTATATGTTTGCACTGCCTTTATAACAAGAAATTAAGGTTATAAATGTCACTTTTGTCAACACCAGGCTTCAGTAGATTCATCTTGTAGAACAGCATTAATCATTTTATTTGGAGTTTCATTTCTTCCTCATGATACCTAAAATAATTTCACTGTTATAAATAAAGAGATATTCTTTAAATAATGTCCGTAAAACAATAATGGTTAACAACTATAGTCTTTGTCCTAAATATTTTTTTTCTTCATAATTATTGTATATAAATTTCTTCATTGGTATTGTCTATATCTTTAGAACTTAGTTTTTATCTGCAGTTTGCTGTAAAGATAAAATCATTTTTACTATTATGGATCTATTTATCATTGGCAACCAATTTCAACAGATCTTAAATTTTATAACCAAATTACTTCATTAGTATTATAATACACTATATACAGTTTGTCTTGTCTTAATATCCAATCATTATAATTATAAGTGAAAAATCTACTATGGGTGTTTTTATTATGTTATTATGTTAAAGGGAAAATTCACGATTTTTTACTTATGGTTTAAATATGTTCATTATGACATAATATCTATATTCACAAAGTTTTATCGCTATATGTGCAGTAATAAAGGAGAAATTCAATAATTAATGAAAAAATATCAACTACTTCCTGTAGGTCGTGACGTTTTCTCCTGATTTTTGCATGCCGGGATTTAAAATACAATCATTAAAAGTCTTGGTTTTTAATCATATTTTAACGTAATCGTAAGCGCGCCGATGACTTATGCTTTATCTAATAACCATCCGATAATAAGAAGATAAAACGCACAGACGTTCAATTGTACTCATTCGTGAGATAAATTATCTATGTTAAACGTATATATTCGAATTATGTTTGTAGACAACACAAAAAGTTATAAATTTATTTTTAATAAATGCATTTTCGGACTGATAAGGTGAACAAATTAAAGTACAATAACCTGTAAAGACAATATGTTGGTGTACTCATGATTATTGACCTTTTACTATCTCTGCTATGACTAGGTTTATACGATGTGTGTATTCACGGTTCTGTGGCAATACTCGTAGATGGCTTGTTGAAAGGTAAATTGTTATTTGCACTTCGGTATTTAACCACGCCTCTAGGGCACACCTTGCCAGGTGTGACTGTCTATTCGGATCAGTGGGAGCATTTAATACACACATTACAAATACATATTCAAGTTGATGACAAATAAAAATTGGTCGCCGTGGAATTATTTAATTATATTTGGTGCTATTATTTATTTGAATTCAAATAAGTTAATTTACTAAGAAATACACAATTTTCGGTTAAAGACGGGAAACTTAATTCATATGTCAGAATGAAATGATATACAAGTCTTGTCCTTGATTTATGTCTCATAAAAAAGGGGGACTTAGAAATTAGAAATAGCTTTACTAAATCATTTTTATTTATCTTTATTGGGCGAAAAAATGTACGAGAACACTTACATTTAGACTTTTGAAAGCCATGTATTAATTAATATATGAAACTATCTGAAGATAACTCTACCGAAGCGGAAAATAATATGTACGAATAAAGAAGAAATACTTTTGTATTGGAATGGAATCGAAAAATTACAAATAGATATTCTTTTCAAGTGTGAAAAACGTCAACCAAATTTATTCATAATCGGGAACGTCCTTATTAAAATCTGAGACTACTATAATAATCGTCGTCTCCCAACGTATATATATACTTAAATAACTATTTGACCAACGATGTTTAAAATTAAAAGACAACGAATTTAATGTTATCATT
The DNA here is from genome assembly GCF_963676685.1 of Mytilus edulis. Taxonomy (NCBI): domain Eukaryota; kingdom Metazoa; phylum Mollusca; class Bivalvia; order Mytilida; family Mytilidae; genus Mytilus; species Mytilus edulis. Next base: position 44,427,347 of record NC_092349.1, on the reverse strand, counting down.
CCCTATTTTTGAATGTTATTATGAGTCTGTTCAACTTGCAAGAATACCCCTAAAGCGGACAAATATCCGACAAGCAGTTTATTTTTTAAATTGCTGTCATTGAATATCAAGAAAGAAAATAAATCCCGAAATTGATACTCAATAGTTTTCCTAGAAATATTCACATCCCTTGGGGATTATTAGTGTACGTCCAGTTGCATATATTTTACATGAATGTTGGAACAATTGTGATGATGACAAATTTCGTCCTTTATTCGAGAACAATCTAATTGATATATAAATCTGTGAGTTTACTATGTTCTTAACTTCGATGAACCAAAGCAAGTTATAAATTGACCTGTATTTAAATCAAATTGTTTCTTTTTTTTCTTCTTCTTCTTTTGGTATACAATAGTCTATCGAATTCGTTGATTACATACTGTTGGCATACGTGGACTAGTCTATAATAATTTACAAAACTTTTACCACAATTTACACAAAATGTATGTTTCTTTCTTATGTTCAATGTATACATGTATACATATTTTAAATTGCGCTACTGACTATAGTTCCGTAACTTTCTACCCAGGCGTATGTATACACGAATCGTCGACAAGTGCGCACATTTTTTTAAATCAATAATTCTGGTATGTTCCAATCTGTCCTAAACTATTGACAATGAGTATATATTACATTTTCCCAAATTAACCCTTGGAAAAATATGTAAATAGATTTGTATTTCTTCAATTTTTTTTTTTGTATTAATTTTTTTTTATAGATAATATTCTTTACACCAGAAATGTTATTTATAAACAAGCGTATGAGTTCAGTAATGACTAGTATAAATATCACTTTCGGACACGCAAGACAAAAATGTATATTATACATGCACCTGATAGTTCAAAATGGAAAGTTATAAGTAACGGTCGTGTACACTGATCAATACCTACAGAAGTGAAACGATGCATGAACTTGCAAGCCAGCCGGACAGGAAATCGATTGAATACCTGGACGTGTCACCTTACACCCCTTCCAATACCTTTGGGAGTAATACCTTTAGCCATGCTGGTGATCAGATGAGGGAAGATCCGAATTTATTTAAATAAAGTTTATTACTTGAAAGAATTATGAACGAATTAGATTTTCGAAAACAATTTCCACGGAAGACTTATTTATGATTTGAACTTTGACTTTTTAACTAATTACAATATTATCAGTTTAAAAATAACAGACTATATGGTTATTTAAAAATATAAGACCATTTTCCGTATCAAGTTAGTCAGTCAGATAAAACAACCGTACGATTGACAAGATATCGACACGCAATTACGACTACATCGTTTACTGTAGTTTTGTTCCTTTGTGGTTTATAGACATATCGGGATTTTTCATCGGAGAAGGTGACAAGATGGCGGAGAGCAGAGAACTGATACTCAAAATTTAAAATCGATGGTGATCTCTTATTTAGCGGAATAAAACTTTAATATCTATAAATTTGAGCATTTTTATACAGAATGGACATAATATCAATTTTTGATTTTTTTGCGAAGTTTCCCTTTAAAGTAAAAGAGCTTGTACACATTCAAAATGGTAGAATCTAATTCAGTGTACTTACCAAAAAATATGCTCCTAAATCCAACAGTCAATGCAAGGCATCAGAGAATAAATCTGCACTATTTGATGTCAAGAACTATTTGGAACTATTTAATCTACGTCCAATTTGAATTTTGCATTTGGTTCAGGAGAGAAGACATCTTTGTTTGTTGCCTGCATATCCATTGCAAGTTCAAATTTTCAATGTGTTGGGTGTTGCATGAGGAGTTATTTGATTTCTAGTAAAAGAGCCCCGATTGAATACTGTTATTTACCTATATCTTGAATATTTTATATATATTTTAATAAAAGATTATCCATTTATTGTTTATTTACCATTTTTATGTTTTAAGTAATAATAATTGCACAAAAATGTATAAATCAATGTGCTACCCTACGTTTGGCCTCACACTGTAAGGTCATATCACTTCCTGTCTTCTACACAAATTCTAATGAAGAACAGATGACACTTTAAATTTCTTTCACTGGCTCACATGTCTAATTGATGATAAAGAATTAATGTGTGTAATTTGTGTGTACATTTTTCCATGACTTTCCATCTCAAAAATATTCTAAGTTAAGATTCTATAACTTTTCCATGTTAAAAATAGTCTAAGTCAAGATTCCATCCTCTTTTCCATTTCAAAAATATTCTAAGTCCACTTTCCATCCTCTTTTCCATCTACAAAGTTTTATTAGTTTACTTTCCATCCCATTTTCCATCCAAAAAGTATTTTTTCCATGGAATTCCATGGAAAGTTTTCCATCTTATCATGGAAAATGATGGAATAAGTAACACATATAAAATTTCCATCTGTGATAGAATATTTTTCCATAAAATTCCATGGAAATCCATGCAAAAAAAACCGAAGTTGCCATCATTTTCCATCATTTTTTCATGAAAAAAGTTGAATTGCATGGAAAATCTAGGGATAGGTTCCTGTCACATGCGCCCTTCCCATCCTGAGCCTCACAAAAATTGTAGGATTTTATTTTCTTGCCTAGCTCTTGATGAAAAGTGGCTATGGTCAAGGTACTTTTGTAGCAACCGACATTATCTGACCATATGTTGACCTTTTTGACAGATGGAATATTTTGAACCACATCGACAAGAATAGCTCCAGTTGTAGCTGCATCTTGAGGGGTTGGTTGTTCAAATATATGCACATGTGTAAGAAATTCCACACTTTCCTCTGATTTTAACATAGTAACAATGATGTGCCAATTAATGCCTCTCTTTCCAAACCAATCTGTCTGGCCCTCTCTAAATTTTCGCGTTAAATATTTCATGGCCCAGTCAGCTACCATGAAAGCCTCATTTTCCCCAAGACAGTTCACAACAGCTTGTCTTGCCTTTTCTTGATTTTTTGATCGAAGGATATGACTCTTCCATTAATAAAAATCAGTTATTACTTTTTCCACCTAAAACAAAAACAAATTTTGAACTTTTTTTTGTAAATAAGAACAAAATACAATAAAACTTGTGCTTATGTTCAAGTTCATTTTCACCTCACTTTCACAATTATATCTAGAATTTAAACTAGAGGCCCTAAAGAGCCTGTGTCACTCACCTTGGTCTATGTGCAAGTAGCATATCAAACAAAGGACACATAATATAGAGGAGATTAGAATTCATGATAAAATTTTGTTTTGGTGACGATAATAACAAAAAAACTGAACATTTTCTTAAAATTACCAATTCAGGGGCAGCAACTCAACAACTGCTTGCCTGATTTGTCTGAAAATTTGAGGGCAGATAGATCTTTACTTAATGAATAATTTTACTAATATCAAATTTGCTCTAAATGCTTAAGCCTAAGATATACTAGCCAAAAACTGCATTTTACACCTATGTACTTTTTTTAGCCGTTGTGGCCATCTTGGTTAGTGGGCAGGGTCATCGGACACATTTTTAAAACTAGATACCCAATGCTGATCGTGACCAAGTGTGGTTTAATTTGGCTCAGTAGTTTCGGAGAAGATTTTTGTAAAATTTTGTGGACGACGGACGCCAAATAATGAAAAAAGTTCACTTGGCCCTGTGGGCCAGGTGATAAAAAAAACAGAGAAATGTGAGATGTAGGTTAAATTTACATTTTTTGGAAGGATGCTCTCAGACTCTCGGTGCTGCATCTCCTATACCAAGTCGCATACATGTAACTGTTATTCATTTAGTACTTGAGAAAAGAACTTGGATCTATCTTCACTGAAACCAAAAACTATGAGCAATGAAGTTTGGTAAGATGTTGTCTCTATTCAAAATGCAAATCACATCTGTATTAGTCACACAGTACCTTATTAATGAAGTAGGACATACAATTTTACCAGAATTTAAAAATACCTTAAAGAGCACAGCTTCAGGATTATCCCAGTGTCTTTCAATTGCACTCTTTGAAATAAAAGATAATGTTTCATCAACAAAACGACACTGTTGGCATTCATCAGTATGTGAGTGGTCATCACATTTTTGGCAGAAGGGTCCTTTTTCTTCACTCAAAGCATACGAACAACAGTGGTCTGCTATGTATGATGATGTATTTACATGTAGCTGAAAAAAAACATAGTTTATTCAATCTTTGGAGTGGCTTCTGAAAAGATATATATATATATATATATATATATATATATATATATATAAAGAATAATGGTTGCTTTGAAGGTCACATTTCTATATACCCATAAAAACTTTGTTTTGAGGGAGGGGGGATAACAAAAGTACTGTATCAGACCTTTTTTGGCACTTTGTTTTAGAAACATGTGACACCAGAATCCCAAATTAAAAAAATAAGATAAACTTAATAATAAGATAACATAGACTGTCTTACTGAAGCACTGCAGTCGGTCAAAATCTTGTACATAGTACTTGTGCCTGAAAATGGAATTAAAATTGTTTAATAAGGAAGGTCTCTTGGCCCAAAAAAGAACACCAATCTTTTACAATATTTCACATGAAGTGTATGTATGTAATGAACATGAACATGAAATGAAGCCTACTTTGTACTTGTCGGACACGCTGAACCCGATCTTTAACTTGCTACCACACAAGGTAACAGTCCACAGGAAGACATGCCACCCCAAGGCGAGCATGCTACCACCAGACCATCAGGGCGGTTAAAAATTAAAAGGTTATGAAATGGGATTAGCCAGAAAACCTCAAATTTTGTTAACAAAATGTCTGACGTCACCAGCAAACATACTTAATTCATAAAATTCGAACTGTTTAAACAAAATTGTATTCCAAATGAAATAAATACCTAAAGGCTGAATGTTTTCATCCTCACATAGCTGTGTATACTGCCTGATGATTGTTGCAGGGGCAATACTTCTGATTACATTTGGTGTTTGAATGAGTTCACCAGTTGAAAGCTGTAATGTTTTTTCTCCAATTGGTAAATCTTTGATCAAGTGGTTTAAAGTAATGAAGTCTAAAAAATTGTCAAGCTGTCCATCATTTATTTTTGAACGAGGAATCTTTGATGTTTGTGCAGGAACACCTAAACCAATATTTTCTGCATGCTTCTTAGCAGAAAAAACTTGTAGTGTGATAATCCTGGTATACTGGCACTGACTTCTGCAAAACTGTTATCATTTGTTGCTATTGATAATGAATGTTTCCTCAAAGTTGAGGTGTTTGCAACCATGTATGAGCTGACAATAGCATCCAACAAAGAGCTTGTGGTTTAATTTTTGTCATTTTCTTGCTCTCCAAATAGAGACTTTTTGATGAACTCAGAATCATCAGGACAAATAGTGTTCAGTAGAGCAGTTATACAAGTATTTGCTTTTGATAAATATCTTCTTTTTGTTTTCTCACTTGACTTCTCTAAAGATTCAGTTAGACACTTTACAGGGCTTATGTCACATGTTTCCAAGAATTCATTGAATTTTCCAAGTCTATCAATTCTGATAACAGATGCTTCTGTACTCTGACTATCAGTATTGCAGCAACTTTTAGTTTCAAAATAAATGGTTGTTTCCTGACTTGATGATGTGGAAGCATGTACAGCAAACTGAAAATAAATGTTATTTTAAAAATATATATCAGTGTATATAAATAAAAATTCACAAATTTTATTAAATGTGTGCCTTTGATAACTGACAAAATAATTGTGATGCTATATTTATTTAATGGGATTTGAAAAACCACTGCTGAAATAACAAATGCATGCTTTTCTCACTATGAAGCTTGTATACAAATTTGAAGTCAATTAATTTACAAATAAAAAAGCTAGAATGTTTACAAATGAAATTCATTAAAAAAAACAATTCATGGGGCTATAACTCCTATAAAATAGGAATTTTCCCAAATTTGAACTTGGCCAAGAGATTTGTAGACACTCTAGACAATTATTAGAGTGATCTCTAATGAACAAAATTATTAAACATGTAGTTAGTACATTGAAAGTTCTTGAAATCTTTTAGTCTTTAGCCATGACGACAAGGAGATGCTTCATCCAGCTTGTATGGGGCTACGATACGGTCTGTGGCCTTGTAACGTAGCAAAAAAATTCAGAGTAACATTCAACATATAGACAAATTTTTATATAAACCTATTCAGTAGAATCGATTCAAACATCATTTATCGAAAACACGATGTCAATCCGTTAACCTATATCCAACCAGCGTAAGGCTGTGATTGGGCATACTTTATCGTATCTAGCTTTAATACTGCAAATTTTGATATAAATGAAATTTTCAATGATACTTACATTATAACCACTAGTAAGTCGATGAGGTCTGAGATTATACTGTTCTTCATATTGATAGCTACACATGTCACCAAGGTTGTCACTGTTCATCAAACACTGCATAAAAAAAATGTTTACTTATATCAGATGATAACGCAGTCTTTAAAAATATAAACCACAGTAAGCTTATCCATTAACAGGCTATCAGGACTCTCTGTGAATTTTACGTTTGTTTTTGTTCATCATATGTCATGTATGTTTTCATCCCTCATAGGCAAGTTCAAAAAAAATATTTGATGAGTTTATTTGTACTGAAAAAATGGGACAACACAATTTGCATAATGATATATATATATACAGTATATATATGACTAGAGGTTTTAAAGTACTGAACGAACCCACATATTCAATAATAATAATGTTAATATTCTATACTTACTTATTGCACAAATATTGATTGTAATTTGTACACACATAAATTTGAAGTATCATCATTTTTTTTTCTCAATATATATTAAAAATGCTGAAATATACTGAATGACAATAGAAACACAACACTTACATGTACATGTATTTTGCATTGAATAACAATTCACTGTCAGATCTTCTAACTGCATTTGTCTGTATCTGTAATATTGCTCAGTTCAAAATTGATCAGAAAAACTAACCAAACCAAATTTTTGTTTAACTTTAATTTAATATTTAACTAATATTTTAATATTTTTTTAATAAAAATAAATTGGGAGAATCATTATAAATTCTTTTGGTATTCAGACTTTCAGTACCGGGGTAAATTATTTTAATGTATCATGATGTTTGATATACTCCTTTATATGACAGTCGGACTGATAAAATTAAGCCCATTAACAGATAGAGATACCATACATGTACCTTGACTCTGAATAAAATAAGAACATGTACTAGCATTATAACTTACATTTTTATTTGCAAAATTTTCAGCCAGGCTACAGGAAGTGGATTGCCCACAATAAAGGTCTTTCTGCATCTTGGACATATTGCTGAAACATACAGTTCAAATTATTTTTTTATAAAGAATTAGAAACATTTTTAGTAATATATGCAAACACATTTGTACTGATAAAATAAGTATCATTCACCTTTCTCTTACATTCAAAACAATTTATTTCCAACTCAATTACCATCTTACTTTTCATGCTTTTGTTTATAATGCTAAAATTTTGTAATATCAAATAATTTTTGCAAATTTGAAGTAGAATATCCAGGAATAATAGAAATCACTTTCATTCGTTGTTTCCAAAATATATTGTAGTTTCTGATTTTAAAATAAAGGTAAAATGTAATGCTCATTTTTTTGGGGGGAGGGAGGGAATTCTTTTTGATAAGAATATTTAGATCATTTTATCAGTAAAAATAAAAAAAACTTTAAAGGATAAATGCATGTAACAACTCTTATCATTTTTCATACCTTGATTGTTTTGTTTTATATGTCAGTTTCATTTATGATGATTTTTATGTACATGTACATGAGTTTTTAATATAAATAAAAACTGGTCCAAAAGCTGTGATTCTGTAATGCCCATTTGCCGAAAATTTTTCTGTTTTAAAAAACATGGGCATTTCTATACATATTGTAGTAAGGGACGACAACAAAAGATCGATGTAGGATAAAAAAAAATTAAATCAAATACATTTGTAGTTTGGGAGGTTAAACTTCTGCAAGTTTTGTATATCTAAAATCGATTTTTACATATATATCCCTATTGTTCAATCAATTTTTCCCAAATTAAGTTAAGAAAGGGGGGGGGGTCAGTGAAAAAACTATGTGAACTAAGTTTTTTATCCTACATTGAACTTTTGATGTCGTCCCCAAGTTGGTTACTAAATATAAATAACAAATTATTGATACTCAGTTACAAAAAAAATCATTTTAATTATTTTACTTACGAGTTCCAACTTGAACTATGATTCCTGTTCTAGCATGAATCTCTTTCGCTTTTTCCAAAGATACATTTCTGTCTGCCTTTACCCCATACCATCCTCCATATATTTTATTGTCTTTGTTGTGAGACGAAATCATATCAGTTATCCCACATATCTTTGATTTACAGACTGCTTTGTTTTTATTCAAAAACCTGTGAAAATTTTCACTGCACACTTGAAACTTCTGTGTTAGATCACTTGGCAGTAGACCAGCCTCAGTTATAATAATGGACTGCAATTCTGATGACAAGAAGTCAGTGGGGAATTTTCACCTACGCATTCACATATCTGTGAGCTTTTAAAGCTACAGAAGGACATGGTTATTTACAGACCATACTGTTTTACCACCCTGACTGTTGATCACTGATATATCGTCTGCCAAGTTTCTCCCCTTCCTGTGTACACCATGTGTGCTTTTATATCAGAAGGGTTCTATCAGGGGAGATAACTCTATATTCTCAATAATGAATAATGAAGATTTTCTTAATACTTTTTAAGAACATGCTTGAATATCCCATTCAATTTACAAGTTTATTTGATTATTTATATAATATAGATTATATTGAGGTCAGATAATACTTTGAAATCAGTGTGGAAAGGAATGAAAACATCTACAGATTTTTAGGATCTATGGAACCACTAAATTCTTTAAAAAGTAGAAAACCTTGATAAATCTGCATATTGGCTGATTAAAACTTTTGAAAACATTAAAATAAGCTTGGAGAAAATTTTTCATGACATTAAGCAGTCTACAAACAAAAATTTAACAAGATTTTAATTACCTTTATTTTTACCTGAAAAGTCATGTTTCCATGGCAACAACAGGGTGACACTTTATGATTATGGAGTGACAAATATTTTTTTTTTTGAAAATTGAGACATAAAATGTATTGCCAGAGGTCAAATTTGGTGAAATTCTGTATCATGTGATGGCCAGCTCATTTTTATATTAACAGAGAATTGATATTAAAGCACAAGTTAGTTAGCATCAAAATGAGTTATGAGAGACTACAAAACATGTTTTTAAAAATAAAGTATCATGAATACATGTTCACGTCAATAAAATTTCATTGCAGATTTTGGCAGCATAAAATACCATATTTTCCTTTGTAGAAAGAAATATCAATTAAATTTTTCAATATCAGATATATATATAAAATCTCATCAAAAATACTAGCACTTTAAAAATAACATTACGGATATCTGACTATACAGGAGAGTTCAACCAAACATCTTCAATGTCATGAGTACAGTTAAAACATACTATGTTTCAATAGCAATATTTTCGAAACGACAAGTTTTAATTCTGTTAAATTTCCTACACCATATACTTTTTTGAACAGTCTATATGAACGTAATTTATTATTATCAATTGACATAATTTTGTCATACTATTATTTCTTCAATTTTTCAAAAGATACATTTTCAATACCTTGTTTAAAACAGCATCATTACCATTATTACACAAATATTCCGTATATAGTTCTTTAAACTTATTTACTCTTTTACATGCGTTACCCCATAAATACGTTTTGTACACTTTTTTATTTACTCTATTATCATTCATTTAATGTACAATGTACTCTTGTCCCATTAAAAACACTAGACTGCTGTTTGATTTTACATGGCATCCATCCCGTATCATCATACAAACACATATTAGGTGTGTATTTTTTCACACCCATGAAAAATGCATAGCTATTTTTTTTTACACTATTTATGCATGAAACATCGAATGTTCGTTACGTCATATTGATGAGTGTTTAGTACAGTGGTTTTGTAATAGTTTGGTTAAGTTTGTCATGGATAAGTGTTGTTACCTCATAGAACTATTGCCTCAGTTCTTTTCAAATGAGCAAATAGAAAGCAAATAACATGTTTGAATCTATATTGTAAGCCAAAATGTCGAAATTGGTATGGTTTGGATAAGTGATTGACATGGTTCAATCTAGAAATTTGTCATGGTTTTGTTATGGTTTAGATCCCAACCTAAATGGCCACCATGGCTAAATAAAGAACATAGGTATAACATGTAGATTTTGGCTTATATCTCTGATACAAAGCAATTAGAGAAAAAGGGTAAAATTTTGTTTCAGGTTAAGATCCTTCTGCCTTGAAATTTTCAGACAGATCAGACAACCCGTTGGTAGTTTTAAGAAAATTTTGCGGTTTTCGGTTATTATCGTTAATATTATTATAGACAAAGATAAACTATAAACAGCAATTATGTACAGAAAAGTAAGATTAACAAATAAGTCAACATGACCAAAATGGTCAATTGACCCCTAAAGTAGTTATAGCCTTTTATAGTCTATTTTTAACAATTTTTCATTAGTTCTTTTTCAAAAAATCTTCTCCTCTGAAACTACTGGGCCAAATAGCTTCAAACTTGTCCACAAAAAGTCCTTGAGCATGTCGAGATAGTAATAAAATTTACAAAAATGTGTTCGATGGTCCCTCCTGTCGACCAAGATGGTCGACATGGCTAACAATAGAACATAGGGGTAAAAAGAATTTTTGGTAATAGCTCTACCAATTCTCTATATTCAGTTAAACTGTCAGATGATCTCCTGTAGGAGTTATTGTCCTTATATAATAAATTTAACCATTTTTTGCGTTTTTTTCTCCTTTTATCACTTTATCTTGAAAACTTTAATAGATAGAGAGAAACTTTATAATGAACAAATGATCAAAAGGACAAGTTCTACAAATAAGTCTTCGGGTTGAAATCGTTAGTTGACACCACATTAAAGTTGTTGACCTATGATGCCGATTTGTAAAATTTGTTTTCCATTTTTTCTTTATATCTTCAAACTTATAATAGATGAGAGAAGTTAAAATATACAAAAAAAGACACGATCTACAATTAAGCCAAATAGCGGAAATTGTCCGAAGACTCATTACTGTAGTTATTGCCCTTAAATGACGAATTTTACCAATTTTGTTTTGCGTTTTGTCTTCTTTGATAAAAATTATAATAGATAGATGGATATGTAAGACAAGACCTACAAACAAGTACAATTTTGTTAATATATTTAGTAGACTGTAATAACTCTTTATAGGAGTTTTTGCCTTTAAATTATGCATTTATTTTGTACCCTCGTAAAGCTAGGTTCACACTGCCGATCAGATCAACTCGATCAAGCCCGATCAAGACATATTAAGCGATCGGGAGACTGATCTAACTCTGTCGACAACAATGTTCGGGATAGTTTACCTTACTCGTCATCGATCTGCCTTCCTATCCGAGAATTTATGACATGTCAAAAACATTTGAGTAAGGATCGATTTTATTGATCAGTACTCGATCATCTCGACTAATATCCGATCATTTCCAGATCAACGCCAACCTGTTTGATCTGTGGTTCATATTAACTCGACCAATGTCCGAGCGCTTCCAAATCACTGCGACTTCTATTAGTTTTGATCCCAGACCAACTCGACAAATTCCCGATCTCTACGTGATTGTTTATTTTAACTTACATCCCAGCTCCTTTGTTCTAACAGGGGTGATCTGAGCCGGATCATCCCAAACAGATCACCCCAGTTTAAGTTTCTTTGTTATGCATGCTTTCCTTTGTTCTGTAACATTTTGGCGGGAATGTCAAATCCAGTATAAAACTTATAATTAATTATACGGAGAAGACTATCTATCAAAATTCACGTAGAAAAAATCCAGTGCATATGCTGGGATTCGAACTCAAGACCTTTAGCATATCAAGCCACGGCACATACCACTTCACCAGGACGACTGGATACAAACTATCAGAAATTTAGCATACTTAAAGAAAGCAAGATATTTTTATAACTTGGGCGAGTTGGCAGACCTTTACTCAGTGGGGTTTAAACCCTTTTCGTTAAATAAATGAGTTGTCAGACTGATTGTTCAATTTGATTTTACACTTTTTTAAAGTTGGGCGAGTCGGTTACAAGAGTGGGGCGATTTTTTTCATTAAGTGGCGATATAGTGAGGGCCGATTGGCCAGTTGGGCGAGTTGACATTGTTTGATATCTACTCATCGTGTTAGGGGTTCATGAAGGGTATACATCATATAGTAATATATAAAGTATATTATAATGGTTGTGTGGCGTTCTAAACTAGATTTTATGAATTGTAATGGTTTTCGGTCTAATCTAAAACAAGTGGGATGTAAAATAGTTATCCCATTCGGACTTGGTGTGTCAGTGTAAGATCATTACACTGACACACCGCGTCCTTATGGGATAACTATTAATGTACAAAAGATTTCCGAAAAATTCCTTCACGGAGGATTTTTCGAATATGAAAGTAATGGTGCAATACAATTCATTTTTAGAAAGCTGATGACTAATTTAGCATTATAAGTGGGTTTATAATCACATCGAGATTATTTTTTCATCCGTTTTATGGGTTATTTTCTGTTTGACTGTCCGTATTTTCCGTAGGTCCAGAAATTTTTGTAGTATAAAAATAAGAAGAAGTGGCATAATTGTTAATGAGACAACTCTCCAGAACACACCAAATGAAACATAAATTAACAACTATAGGTCACCGTACGGTGAAATAAAATTGAGAAGGGAAATGGGGAATATGCCAAAGAGACAACAAAACGACCAAAGAGCAGAAAACAGCCGAAGGACACCAATGGGTCTTCAACACAACGAGAAATTACGGCACCGGGACCGGATTTCAGCTGGCCACTAAATAAAAATGTGTACTAGTTCATTGAAAATGGATGTCATACTAAACTCCAATTTGGCAAAACATATAAATGAACTGAAATATAAAAAAAAAACATACAAGACTAACAAAGGCCAGAGGATCCTGACTTGGGACAGGCACAAAAATGAGCGAGGACCTAATTAATGTTTACGAACACATTTTTTTCGCACAAACTTTTTGACGTAATTTGACAAATAATGAGACGAATGCATATGCTTTTTATTCATCTCTTGATAGATATATGTAAACAGTTTCAGAAAAAGTATCACTCCAAGGGTTGAAATTCTATTTTTGACTAGATTGTGCATATGTATGTAATCAGTTTTTTTTCCATACATTTGATATCCAGTAGTTGAATAATTGAAGATAATTTCTTTTTGGTGTATCCATGGCAAAAGCCTGCTTTTATTTGCTAAAATATAGGGGTTAAGATTTCACATATTTCCCCAAAATCTAGTCAAAAATAGAATTTCAACCCTAAGCCCTTCTGTATATAATATGTATCATATCGGCTTCTCTCAGCTTGTTGTTATCACTTTTAAACGCACAACGTATTGAATCAAAAGTACCATGAGTACGGCGGTTACAAGTAAGCATGAACGATAAGTTGTAGATATCATGAATATTAGAATCATCAGATCAGTTTTTGCATGTCCAATTGCAATTATCACATTAAACCAAAACGAAAATGAATCGCACCACCTAAAAATCAACTTCATAAATGATCGCACAAACAGTGATAATGAATCGCACTTATACTTTTAACATGAATCGCTTTCAATTGTTGATATTTAAGATTATGTTGCTTTTATTGCACATTTTTGGACTTTAATCATGTACACATGTGAGTGTACATTGTGAAGTCATATTCTAATGAAACTGTGTTAAAAAATGCAGATCAATCACGTGTTATCAAAACGTAAACAAACACATCTTTTTCATCACTTCATACCTTATTCTACGATAGCAAAACTCGCTTATGACAATGAAAAAGATCTATCGAGATTCACAAATGTTAACACTGAGTTAATTCACTCGAAGATCAAAGGAAAAATTACCGTTCATGTTACAATTGGTGGTAAATACCACAGCATGTTCTATTGTGGCATATATTTATTATGGAAATCAACTTTTAATGTGACTTTTATCTTCTTTTTTTCAGAATATTGAAGAATATTGGGTAGAACATCCACATGAATTCATAGCCAGTATTTTATGGTATTACCAGAACAGGAATATACAATTGAAACCAGAAATTCATGGCACAATAAATGACTTGTTGACTGATATTTACGTTGATCTGGATGGTATAAGTAATGTCCGTATCGATGTATATATAACTGACACCAAAGACTTAGCACCATCGATGTTTAAATGCAAATTTAAGGAAGGCAAAAGTGTAATGATTGTAACCATAAAGTATGATGGTAAAAAAGAAAGCACATTTTCACGCCTGCATTGGTGGCCGAAATTTATTAGATGTGTCAGGGAAATGGCGGGAAAAGTGTTCAAATGTCTTAAACCGATAGCTAAACGTGCGACTTGTACAGTCATTGGTGGAGGGATTGGATTTTTGACAGCAGGTCCCGTAGGTCTAGTAGTTGGTGCTTGTGTCGGCTTAGTAGGTGGGGAAAAAGCTGTAGACATTGCTAAAATTTATATTGAAAGACGAAGTATTCAGTGATATTTGAACTTGAACATAATGACAGATAATCTTTGACCTATAGTTGTTATAACTTCTTAATGCCCGCGTCACACTGTCTCGATTTTTACGCCGATGGCAACACGATTAAGGAAATTTTCAAAATCGGTACTGATCGTATCCAGATCGGGCTATTCGTAGTGCCATTTTTAACTATCTTAGAACCATCGGCCCCTTTTTCTAGCCTTCGGGGACAACTTCGGGAAGAGTTCTAAATTTTTTAACATGTTAAAAAATCCCCGAAGGTGTGTCCGATGTTGAGGGTTCGTATTGAGTTCGTATCACCATCCTCACCATTGTAATTTCACCGGGAATGCATCTTTGAACATCGTATTGCATTCGTGTTTCCATCGTTTCCATTGGGCAGTTTTCACATTACGATGTCTACACGAATGAATCACGAAGCTACCCGAAGGTCTTACGATTGCAACACGACTTCGTGAAGACCTCGTAATCCCGTCGTGTTGCCATCAAATAAAAGTACGAAGGCGACAAGATGGAACTACGACGGCAATAAATCCAGCTAAATGTAACTTAATTTTCTCGCTAAAATACATTTAAAGTGCCATGCGCGATATGCACTGGTCAGTCTAATACGATAGTTAAGAAAGACGTTCACAAAACATGGAGCTCATATCATATGATTATATGAGAACAAGAAAGGCGACAGCGTTGTTTCTATTAATTCAAATGGAACAAGAAGAGCAGCTATTCAAGCTCAGGATTTACTTTTACAAGTAAAATATTATTTTTTGTCAATTTTTCATATCAAGTAACATAATGAAAATCATAAACGCGCCTCGTACACCAACACTGCAGGTACACGTATATAGGGAAACAAACTTTTTTTTTCATTATTCTGATTTTTTATGTATCGTCTGAGTTGTTGTCACACGAATGTTTACTCCATAACCATTTTGTTTTCTATATGTCATATTTTGCCGCATTTGTTGCTTTCCCCACATCCTTCGTCTTGTCTATATTATTATGATATTCTCCTGGAAAGAGCTCTTTTTGAATAAAAGGGATCAACGAACCCATTACCTTACCTTTAAGATGGATCAGTAAACATAGGCATAATTATGGTGTCAACGGTTTTACCCTTCAAGCCCATGGTCTTCCGTCTTATGATTAAACCAGAAATTAAATGTACAATATAATATATATTCAATATTGATCAAACAATTTAAAACGCGTGATGCCTTCGGCATATAATTTAAATGCATCGTAAGCTGTACACGTCTTTTAGACATCGTATGGCCATCGCGCCATCATCGTAATCCATCGTGTAGCCTTCGTAATCCATCGTGTAGCCTTCGTGATCCATCGTGTAGGCTTCGGCTGAGATATGAAGCTTAAATACCCGTCTTCGGTTAACCTTCGTATGTCCATCTTTTGCTATCGTATATAAATTCGGCACCATCGTATAGACTTCGTTATTCATCGTACTTGCTTCGGTCACTTTTTGGTATTTTAACGAGATCGGGACCAACTTCGTACGAACTTACAATTTTCGCATTCGGGTGTCCATCGTATATAAAAATCGGGACAGTGTGACGCGGGCATAATTGAGGTTTTATTCGATTTGGTCTCTGGTGGAGAGTTGTCTTTTTGTTGATCGTGCCACATTTTCTTATTTTTATATTTGACATACAATGTAGTTTTTAAAAAGATTTAGGTCAAACTTATTTTCATATAAAAAAAAATCCATTGACGAACAATTTGAATGCTATGTGGGTTTTATATTTGTTGGAACACTATATTGGAGAGTAAATTCAAAACAATAGCTACCAAACAACCCGGATATTATTCAACCCAATACGATTAGCCCTCCAAGTTTTTTAAATTTTAAACTGTGGTTAATGGTAAAGGAAGAAAGTTTATTCATCCTATGGTATAAATATTATTTGTTATCCATCTCTCATCCCTACAAAAAATCAAAGTACTGAAGTACTGAACATCGGGTGAACGCAAGTTCTAGTGGATGGTCACAAGCAATTGTCTCAGAAAAAAATCATGTCTCTATACCCGAAAGTAAGGTTAAGGTACATAAACATATTTTTTTTCTGAGACAAGTTCTTGTGTGTATGATGAAGAAATGTCAGGGAATTCAACCTCATCGTAATTATTATTATATTGAATTGATATAATTATTTGTTATCATTATACTCTTGTACATGTTGTATGTTGATATAATTACATTAGATGTAAATGTCATATCAGTCTTAAATTCTGATTGGTCGATATCATATGAAATCTAAATTTTATCAGCCAATACAATTTCAACTACGGGAACTCCTTTTTTTTTGATCGATTATGTACATAAATGCACATAAATGCCGACAATGTAATTTACATGTTTCCGAGTTGTAGTTTTCATTATTAATAAAGATTGTTTTTAAAAATCCAACACAATAATAAATATATAAATAACCGAAATAAAGAAATGTTGTCGTATAGATCGTTAGTAAAAATAACTGATGTTTTAATATCGGAAGTGAAGAAAAAATCGTCTGCTACTGCTAATAGCAAGTTTTGGTATCAACAATGTCTGATCAGAACAGTCTAGGTAAATATCTGGTGAATCTTCCACCAGAAATTTTATTTGATGATGAAGAATACATGCTTTCAAACATTTGCCTTTTTGAGCTGCAACATGTGGAAATAATAGACACAGAACTTGAGCTATTTCCTGAGCAGATCATCCCACCATCTGAGCCAGAACTGACAGAAGAAACAATCCAGCCAGGTCCATCAACTGATTTACAGACCCTGGAATCTGTTTTGCCATCCTGCCCTAAAAGATTTAAGACAATGGAAGAGAATGAGCTTCAGTCCCTCAAGGAAAATTTCCATCAGTCGAAATCGACAAAAAACAACACAAAACGGGGAGTCAAACTGTTTCAGGGTGCGTTTAATATATTATAAATTTAAAAAACATTGTAATAAATTCTGAATTCACAGAATCCAGAGCCCAGCAATTTAATATATACTGAAGAAAAAAATACTTTAAAAACAAAACAAAACCTTGGATAACTTTCTTTAAATGTGAACCTTAGCATGCAGGGATTCGAACCCTGATTACCTGTTGATTACAACAGTTGTAATAACCATTATACTACCAAGGTGTGTGTAACAAGAAAGCTAACCAATGTTTTGCTAGATCAATAAAAAATAGAGATACATTAAAACTATGTTTTTCCCCCAATGCATTGTTGAGACTGTCATGGAGGAACATTCAATTGCTACATGTACATACAAGTGTAACGAATGATGAATTATCATAAAATTTATTTGAAGAAAAACTAATCAAACACATTAACAAATCACAAGTACTACTGAACATCAGGTTCATGACTTAGGACAGGTCCAAAAAAAATATGCAGGGAATTTAAATGTTTTTATAGGTACCATTCTTCACCCTTACTGAAAACAATAGTGTAACATTACATCATAGAAAAACACACTATTAAATATATGTTATAATGACTCAAATCTATCAATAGACATGTACAAGTACATGTACATACATTTATTTATATGAGATGAAAATTTAACAGTTATTTTTGAATACACTTTAGTACTGTACAGTATACATGTAATATTGTTCAATTTTTTTTTCCAGAATGGTGTCTTGAAAGTTCGGGTGGTCATACCGATTTCAACACAGTCACTAAAATTGACATCAACAACAAACTTCGCCATTTTTATGCAGAGGCAAAACCTAAAAACACAGAAAAAAGAGCACAATCTATGCCCCAAGAACATGCTGGCGTGTATCACAAAAATTCGTTGAAAAACGTGAGAGCTGCTCTTAACAGGCACTTGACTGACATAAACAGAGATATTGACATTGTAAAAGACAATGAATTTAGACAGAGCAATGTTATTTTGGATAGTACACTCAAAATGATGGTTGCGACTGGTGAATGATAATTGACATCGTGAACCGCTCACCACACCAATCTAAATATGATTAAAAATACATCCACGCGTGTTTAGAAAATGTAATTATAAGTATTGAATACAAAAGTCATATTTTTGTAGTTTTATTGGCGTGTAAAAGGGTTGACCGTAAGCACATTTTTAGCGCTTCATACGTGTGCTTCGGTCAACCCTTTTACACGCCAATAAAACTACAAAAATATGCATTCATTTCTTAAATATAAGATGCTAATATTTGCATAACAGTTGTGTATATAGCAGACCATCCTAATAACTCTACAGGCTAATTTTCATCCATTAAATATCATTCTATTCTACTATACTAATGATAGTGCAGTTCAAGTGCATGGTGAACACTCTTCTGTAATAATTCGTTTTTCTGATGGATTGGATTGGAGTAGGCATTCATATTTTTCCTCTTTTCTTGCAAACAGTTTTCGAGATATTCTTCCGCATGCGTTAACACAAATTTTCGGTATTCATGATTTGTTATTGATAGTAGTATAATGGTAGTCAACTTCTCCAATCTGATTGGCTGAGAGAATCGTGTCCTCGTGATTATGCAAATTAATAATGAAACCAGGCAGATATGCAAATGAAGACACGACACAATAATAAATATGTCAAAGACAAAACAAGTACGTACCCCAATAAAAAATCTCAAATCTCATCCATCACAATATCAAGTTATATCCGAAGGGAGTTTCACGTCCAAAACACATCAATCGTCTGTCATGTACTTATGATGTCATTAATGGAAATATACAAATGAACGTACGACAATAAAGATGCCCGTCTTCCACGCGATCTGATTAGCTGAGATAATGTGACGTCATAAATATGCAAATAAGTAATAATAAAACAATAAAATTATGCAAATGATCACACAACATTATAATAAAGGTGTCAAAAATGAATATTATATACAAATGAGTAGTAATAAAACAAGAACATTATGCAAATGAACGCACTATAGTAAAGCGGGTTCTCACATTCAAATCAATCAAACTCAACCCCGTCCTCTGATTGGTCACTTTCAAAAGGAGACCACACTTACCTGCATGGTCCTCACAGTCATTCCATCAAACTAAATATCGCCCTTTGATTGGAAGTACATGTAACAAAGTTCCTATAATTTGATACAAGCCTCTAATAGTTATCAAAGGTACCAGGATTATAATTTAGTACGCCAAACGCGCTTTTCGTCTACATAAGACTCATCAGTGACACTCATATCAAAATATTTATAAAGCCAAACAAGTAAAAAGTTGAAGAGCATTGAGGATCCAAAATTCCAAAAGGTTGGGCCAAAATTTTGGCTAAATTTAATCTAATAAGTACATGTCTAAGATAATTTTTTGGAATATACAGTTCTGACGATACTACGGCTTTCCCGATCTCTTAAAATTCAACACATTTACATCGTTATTGTCCTCTTATGGTCACTTTTAAAGGAGAAGTCTATGGAACGGCTCAGCTGCCTTATGATAACAATAACCATATCATTAAGGGTAGAGATATATCATGATGAAAATGTTTTATACTAAAACGGCATTTGACTATAATACTCTGTCAATTTGCTATATCACTAAGGTAAATTTATATACTATAACGGCATTTGACTATAATACTCTGTCAATTTGCTATATCACTAAGGTAAATTTATATACTATAACGGCATTTGACTATAATACTCTGTCAATTTGCTATATCACTAAGGTACATTTATATACTATAACGGCATTTGACTATAATACTCTGTCAATTTGCTATATCACTAAGGTAAATTTATATACTATAACGGCATTTGACTATAATATTCTGTCAACCAAAATGAAAAAAAAGTCACACTTTCACATACGCGAATTTTGAAATGTTTAAGAATCTTAATTATACGAAAAGGGTAGGTACCGGAACCCCAGCGACACCCCTATCAATTAATATTGAAATGCACCTCTCCCTCTTTGACCCGAAGGTGTCTATCAAACGCTATACAAATTCGTAAAATAAATAGAAAAGTAAAGATTTATCAACTTTCAGCATTGATTTGTTAACTTCATTCTACAGATCATTATGATTTTAACAATACTGTCATTTTAAACATATACCAATCTGGCTCTCAGCTTTTTGATAATACTAATATTCAAAAACACAGCTAAATTGAATTGGGTACGGGGAAAGTTGGAATGCTTGTATACATTTTGCACCGTACCTGTCAATAATTATCAAACACGTGCTTTAAGTAAACTATATAAAAAAAGGTTGCTTTCATGTCAAAATTTTGGGAAAAGAATATAGGCCATCTTTTTGTTTTAAGCTTGTATATTATTAGTTTTTAATTTGTTTATTTTCTAGGGATACCAACCTGTAAATTAACTATGTGTAAATATCTGAGTTTGATTATATTGTAACTTGTATGTGAGGGCCTCAGGGAAGATTCGCTTATTGTAACTATCGTATATAAAGAAGTCAGAGATGTGGTGTGATTGTCAATGAGACAACTTTGCACTAGAGACCAAATAACACAGAAATTATAGGTCACCGAACAGCCTTCAACAATGAGCAAATCCATACCGCATAGTCAGCTATAAAAACGCAGAAATGGTCAAAATGACAATGTAAAACAATTCAAACGAGAAAACCAACGACCTAATTTATGTACAAAAAAATGAACGAAAAATAAATATGTAACACATAAACAAGCGACAACTACTGAAATACGAGCCCCTGACTTGGGACAAAAACATACATAAAGAATATGGCACGGGTAAACATGTTAGCGGGGTCTCAAACTTCCCCTAACCTTGGACAGTGGTATAACAGTACAATTCACTACAATATAAGAACGAATTATAAAAATCAATTGAAAAAGGCTTAACTCATTCGATGGATTGAAGAAATAAAAATACTACAAATACAAGTGGACGTGGTCGGGTACTTGTACATCCCAACAACAAAAAGACGCTAAGCACAGATCTGAGAGCACTCGTAGTTACTAACAGCTAGGTCAAAGTCACTAATAAAAAATTCATGCATCTTAGACTAAGATATCTATCAGTACACATCCAACATCCAATGGATTTAGCCGGTGTAAAGACGTCATACACAGTCAGAGAAAACATGACCTTGTACAATGCCATGGTACAGGTATCGACAGATTGTAGATCCATGAATGTGTATATGTATATAACATTATAAAAATATTTAGTTTGCTTTTAATTTACAGATAACAAAATCATTATTAATACCAATAAAAACAATATTTATCGATCTAACTACAGTTTTGAATTGGTAACCTTTTAGAATAAGTTTACTAGTATTTAAAGGATCGATGAATTTACCTGAATCGTTTCTAAATTTCAAGACACGGTAAACAACATCCGTGAATATGAGGAAGTGATATCCCGTTTGAAATAAGTTTTCTAAAGGCATAACCAAACTTCAAAACCAAATCTTTAATTATATCTATGGAAGAAATCAGTAAAAGTCTAAAGAAATTTGTGGGAACAAAATTCCTGGCTTGAGTTACCCTCTTTAAAAAAAAGAATTTATTATATTATTACTGTATGTGTCGCCTTTCGTGTCTTTTCAGCTCCGCATCACTAAAGTCGACAAATTCATTCATCTTGAAAGTGATTTCCTAGGGTCCGTAAAACAATTTCCTTCACGATAATTTTTTTTATTTTTACAATGATCGATGTTGCTGATGAATTTTGCGGGGAATTTTCGCCGCTATTAATGGATTTGTCTTATGGTATGATGAAATGGTCTTATGGTATGGTGAAATGGTCTTATAGCGTAATGAATTAGTCTACTGCTATAAATATGGAACGCCATCACTGCCTTATAAGAAGAAACTACTATGACATGATGCAAATGTTTCTTACATGATGTGAATTCTCCTTTATATGATGTGAATTCTTCATTACATGATGTGAATTCTTGTTTACATGATGTGAACTCTTCATTACATGATGTGAATTCTTCATTATATGATGTGAATTCTTCATTACATGATGTGAATTCTTCATTACATGATGTGAATTCTTCTTTACATGATGTGAACTTTTCATTACATGATGTGAATTCTTCATTACATGATGTGAACTCTTCATTACATGATGTGAAAACTTCATTACATTACATGATGTGAAAACTTCATTACATTATGTGAAAACTTCAGTACATGATGTGAAAACTTCATTACATGATGTGAAAACTTAATTACATGATGTGAAAACGTCTTTACGTGATCTGGTTGTTTCATTGCATGATGCGAAACTTTTAGTTTCCTTATGTGCTGTTAAAATAATAATCCTTGTACATGATGCGAATACTTTAGTGTATGATGTGAATGTTGCAGTTCGTCATGCTAGAACTGCATTCATTACCTGATGTGAACGTCACCTTATAATTATACGTCATGTAAATTGTTTAAGGTAGATTATAAGTAAATACTTTTTGAGACAGATTTTTTTTTTTATAATTATCCAAAATGAAGATCTTACTACGCTTTTTTTCAAAAATATAACAAAAAGTATGGGTCACCGTGCTATTTTTCGAGCTATGAGTCGTTGAAAACTGCCTAAATTTGGTAAGTTTGTTCATGAAAAAACACATAAGAGTGTATAAAAAATATTCTATCAGATAGAATTTTGAAATAAATTGTGAGAAGATAGGTTTCATAATATATTTTAAGAAAATAAAAAGAAAACATGGTGTCACCGAACTTGGTTTCTTGCCACAAGTAAAAATAAAAAAAAATCTCTATTAGTCCAGTGTAAATTTTGTACTAAAAGAGTAAAATGGCGCATTTGAAAAAAAATGATTTTAAAAACCAAAAAGCTTAATATTTGTTAAAATATTTTGAATAATACAATAAATTTACAAGTTTTCTTAATATAGACAAACAGTCTAACCATTACAATGCAAATCTGTTTACAAATTTGTTGATTTGAGCAAATAACTAGACCGATTTTGTACTGTAATTGTACAATCCAAGATGGCGGTATACCATGAATCTACCTTAAGGTTTCAAAACTTGATAGAGGCGTCCTTTGTGTTTTTTTATTATTTGGTTTGGCCGTTTTCGGTATTCTGGTGCTCCATAACTCCTTAACCCAAATCTGTGCCCTATATTCACTATAAACGTTTTGTTGCACAGTCCATAGGCTTGTTAAAGATATATAGGATTTAATTGTAATTAGGCCATTCAAAGGTTCAAAACTTTATAGAAACGTTCTTGGTGGTGTATTTTTAGAGTAGTGCTATTGTAACGGAGGAGGTCGATGACGACACCTCCCGGGACGTGTAGTTGCCAGTATTGCGTCCTTATTCGATCATCGGGACACCTGATGTCAGATTATGGCTGAACAACAGACAATTAATCAAATGAAACTATGTTTATTCACAAATGTACAATAATTGCGGACAAACAAAGGTCAAAAAACTTTCTTAAATGAAGTTCAAAAATAGAGTAATTTCAAATGTAAAATGAAAAATAAAATGTTCCCAGAGTTAGTCTTTAGTAACGTAAATTGGCTTCGCGTTGTGTTTTAAGTAGTAAAATTGCACCAAGAAGAGGTAACTAACTCTAACGAACTGCACCGAAGTGTTGACTAACTCTAAACTCAAGTGGACTGATACAGTCTGGTGAGTATTTGGAGGCCTATATATATGTTCCGGACCATATGAGTATTTGGACCATATGAGTATTTGGACCATACGCGTATGGGTATATACTCCTATGGTCCGACCATACGCGTATGGTCGGACCATACGCGTATGGTCGGGGTAATTAACACTCTGTTACAGTTTACTTTTAATACTTCTAAACTCTTCATATGGTATGACCGTTCATTCAAAAGACGCTATCATATAGGTAATTTTATCGTTATATTATAATAAAAAGATAAGCTAAATAAAAATAAGAAGTTTCACATTGTTAATTTTACTTAATTGTCAAATTTAAAGTAAACACATTTTATACCGATGGTCATTACCGATGGTCATAACCGATTTGTTATTACGAGTAAATGGCAATATGTCGACTAAAAAATTAAATTCCAAAAATTTCTTAATGAACTGTTACATAAGAAGTCACTGGAAAATAGCATACTATTAGTTTATTTAAGTTGTGTTGTGAAGATGGTGTATTGCAGTCAACCATTTTAGGATATTTGAGATCTAGAGCTTCTTAAAAACACTGTAGACATCAGAATTGCCAAAGACCTCGGTATCACTGTACGCAGCTGCAAAAAAGGCTTGTTTTTCACTCGCAAACAAAATGTGTAAATGAAAAAGATCGTGCACAAAACTTGCAAATGCAAAAAAGCTATGATACCGTGTGGAAGTGAATGTCATCCAAGCCTACATGCACTAATGTAACTAGCGATGAAAACTAACTATGGCATCAATATTAAATTTTTACGTAGTTTTTTTTATTTTAAATTAAAAAATTGTCATGTTTTAAACCATCACTGTTTTTTTTAGATAAAGTTCTTGTATTATTGAAACGTTTATAATGTAATTTGGAAAAATAAATATACCTATATGGTCCAAATACTCATATGGTCCGGCCCGTTAATAACCAAACGAGTATTATACTCATATGGTCCGACCATACGCGTACGGTCGGACCATACGCGTATGGTCGGCCCATATGAGTATACGCATATGGTCATGACCATACGCGTATGGTCCAAATACTCATATGGTCCGGAACATATACAAAGCCGACTCAGACTGAAAAACAATTAAAATCCTTATATTGTCATTAAACCGGATAACTTTAACAGAAAAGGTACTGAAGACAAATTGATTAAATTAATATTCATAAAACTTTACAGAAACATCAAAAGTTAAATACTAAAACAGTTAAATTAACAGTCCTTACTTTTATCTCACTATGGAGTTTAAATCAAATTAAACTTAAAATAAACATTTAATCAACAAATAATTAATCTATCCAAAATTAAGGGGAATTAATTAGGCACATCTATTACACTATTACGAGGTTTATATTTTAGGAAACCTCAATATTATATACTAAACTTTTATGAGTGACTGTCCCTTACCAACGAAGTTGAAGGGGACTTTAGGTTTACACTTTAGGTCCGTCTGTCAGAATGTCCGTCCTGAAAATTAGCTTTCCGCATTTTTTAGTTTTAAACATATTTATTTATAGTGGGTTGGGAAACAAGTTTTGCAACTTATATAAATCCCATTCCACTTTGCGAATGCGAGTGCTGCCTTGTAGCAGCATAAGCCTACTCGTTTTCGAAATCTACAAGTATGTCTTTTACGTGCAAGAGATATTGCACTGATGTTGGCCATGCTTGAAGATATTGATTTGATATTAAGTATATAATATAATATAATATATTGATGTATTAATTTGATCTCAAAATTAGCTATTGAAGATTTTTTATAAAAATAAAATTCGGTGTTATGGGGCAAAATATTTTACCCTATAGCTTTGGAAAAAATCCAAGGAGTCTGAAAATCTGACACATATTTCCAAAACCTCACCTAAGTACTTCCTTAAATACCACAATTAGCCATTAATATATGATTTCCAATAGCATATTTAATAAAATATGTAGAACATACCATTACCTTAAATCAATTTTCAGTTATCAAGCCACAATGAATTTTGATATAGAATTTCAAAAAAAAAAAAAGTGTCATTTGATTTCTATTTAAAATCTAGCAAAATTACGACCTATGATTTTAGCTCATTCCATTTATCGTATACCCATTTAAAGGAATTTAAGTTATAAAGCCGAGAGGTCCCGTGTTTTTATAAAACTTTGGCATAATGTAATAGAAATACGACATAAAGATTTCGCAGTGATGTTAAGGTTGTTCGCAACATGAAAAAATACAAAATTGAAGTGTTTTCAAATTCAGTGTCCGGTAAATAAATAGTTGTCTCCAATCATAGTATAGTCGGTGTGTATAAAGACAACAGATGTAGATTTTGAAAAAAAAATGCAAATCAATTTTAGACCAAGGGAAAAGGTCACTTGACCACCCGAAATAGAAAGTAAAATACTGACAAATAAATCGGAGTAGAACAAGGGCATGCGTCTGTTTAAATTTAAAGTTTAAGACACCTTTTGGTAGCCTACGATCTAAAGTTCATTAAAAAATTATGGCAAAGTGTTGTTTTTAAAGATAATGCATATAAAACCAACTTCAAAGTCAAATCATTTCAAATTTCGTGCTTTTTCGGAGTTTCGGACACATTTTTATCACTACTTATAATATCTGTATTCTTTGCCATATGTTAGCGAAGTGTAATTTTAAATTGTCTTTATGGGAAAACAAAAAAATATCGACCTTAGTGGCCAGTATGCCCTTGTTCTATTCGTTTTTATAACCGACTCTTCAGAATTTCAGTTAAATCGTCGATATTAAAACGCTCAATTGACTTTCTATGTTCCAAACGAGTTAACAGAGAACGCTGATTTTCCTTCTAATAATCAAAATTAAGCTTGTTTCTCTGTCCGTATGATATGTTTTCATTTTTTATAAATACTGTCGCCTTACAGTTACTATGTATTTGTTTGTGTTTTCAGTACAGTTGGAAAAATAATATAGTTGGAAAAAAGGGGGAGGGTCCGGAGAACAACATATTTCATCAGCGAATTTTGAAATCTTCGTTTTCATATCTTGCACTGTAATTAAGGAACTGCTAATTTATGAAATTTATTGTATGCAGTTGCAGTCATTCTTTCATTGATATGCAAATATAAAAATGAGACGATGTGGTCAGATATTGACCATTCATGTTGACAACTACATGTATCCAGATAAGATATTCAAATATAATGATAGGTCATTGAACAACACTCATTAATGCAGTGCATTCTATAAAGATAAATTAGAGTCTAGGAATGCTTGAGGGGGCCTTCATTTCATACAAACTATTTTTTTAAATGTCTAGGTAACCTTTTCTGTTATTTACTGTTTTGCATGATAATCACTACAACAGACAGACACTAATCAGCACTATATTCCTTTTTTATTTTTGTGCAGTGAGTATTGGTCATTATTATCCCTTTCAGACTCTGATACATGAATCATAAAATCTTGCTCAGAGAAATGTTCAATTTATTCTGGTGTACTTGTTGCATTGTTTAAAATTCTAATAATGTCATGTTATCCCTAGATCACCAAAGAATGACCCATTGATTTGCAATTAGCTATATATTTAAATGGTCTGCTTTAGGTACATTAATGAGCAAATACATACACAAGCAGGGCACTAGTAGCCAATGCTTGTTTAGGCTTCAGACTTGGCCACTAAATATTTTTAATTGCAAATATCCATAATGCTTATACTTATCTTTCATATTTTTCACAAGTTGGGCCCTATATTGATAATATTAGTCTTTCCCCTGGCTTTATACCCCTGTTATAATATTCAGCTGGAGAGGTGTTTGCGTAGTCATATATATGTAATTTAATATCATGCTCAAATGAGAACCATTTTGATATATAAGTATAAGTTCAAAATCAGCATTATAGGAGTAATAGTGGTTCTACTCAGAATTGGTCTATCTGTATAAAGAATTGGAAATATTGTCTGACATAAGAACACTTTCATTTTTATTGCTAAAAGTAAAGAAAATTACATTCAAGTTTTGAATAAAATACATTTGTAGTTTAACTAATGTCATAGACAATTGCAAAGAATGTCACCTTTCAAACTGTTGATAAACATTTCCAATAAAACAGTGTAATATCCTAGAAGGAATAATGTATACTCCCTACCTTCTTAATAATGGATGATTTCCTACACATTTATTTTAATCACTGAATCCTTGTAGTACATGAATCACATTGAAGTTTCCTTTTCTATTCACATCGATTTATCACTGTTTATTCTCATAGCAATTTTGAAGTAAAAATAACACATGATTTGTGATGAATATTTTGGAATCAATCCTTTCTTTTTAGGGTTTATCCAGTTGACATCATAAAAGCTATGTTTTACTTCTAGTGTAAATATATAGGTCACTTTATCACAGTTTGGATATATTCATTTGATCTGAAATATAATAGTAATGATAATTAACAAATCATTGATCATTATGCATTTAACTCACTGTAAACACCATAATTAAACACAAAATTTCACACAAGTCATGTACATTGTAGATGTTTCAAATACATTGGAATATTTTAACTAATATATAAATATACTATGATCATTATAACTTCTCCAAAGATTGTGATCACCTTCATCATAAATGCTGGTTCAAAACACACTATCAGGAATTCATCTTGTCAACAAGACTTGTGAAATCAGGACCCAAGAAAATTCATGTCATAGGCCTACATGTGTAATGAAACTGTTTGTGAAATCTAATAATGTACAGCTCTAAATTATAAAATGTCTTGATTGTTTTGAAGTTTCTTAAAAAATTAGCTGATCATAATTTAAAAAGTGTTATTGTAATCTAAAGTGTCTTTATAGTATATAAATTTATCTTAGTGATATAGAGTATTATAGTCAAATGCCGTTATAGTATATAAATTTTCCAAATTGATATAGCAAATTGAAAGAGTAGTATAGTTAAATGCCGTTATAGTATATAAATTAAACTTTAGTGATATAGGAAATTGACAGTATTATAGTCAAATGCCGTTATAGTATATAAATTTACCTTTGTGATTTAGCAAATGCCGTTATAGTATAGAACATTTTTTTCATGGTGTATCTCTACCCTTAATGATATGGTTATTGTTATCATTAAGCAGCTGTGGCGTTCCATAGAAGTCTACATCGATAATACAATACAGACAATACAGTGTCCTCTCTATTCTCATTTCCACACTTCCAACGAAATCTTCCAATGTCACATTGATCCATTCACGAAATTAACGACATCTGTCGGATCAAACACCACCACATCTTCGACATTTAAACCATCAGACACCCCTTCTCTTTTCGAACCAGTTACCTGCATCTGTAACAACCTACAAGTTAAAAAAGAATATATGGATTGTAACACGTTCGAATTTTGATTTTGTAATTTATTTGCCCTCCCTTTTCAATGTTCCCAGTTTTTTATGCAAATGTAAAATGACACAGATGACATCAATGGACAAAGCAATATTGGAACCGAGTCCAACTGAGGGAACGGATACATTTGCTAATAAAAATGTGTAGTTCTTTTATTTTGAATTTCAGCTAAATTTTATGCCAATAAAAATGAAAAATATGCAAATGACTTAAATTGTCACTGATTGTAAATATTTAAATATTCCATAGCTAAGATTATGAAAGTAAATTTAATCGTAATTGGGTGGTACGTAAAATTTAATATCTTGAAGTTCAAATGAGAGGAAATGTAACTTAATCAAAAAGTAAACGCTTACCTTTCATTAAGGATGCATATTTTCTTCCAAATCGTCAGATTTCGAGATTGAATCGACAATTATTTCAAATAAGTTTTCTATATCTGTGTATTATTGGTTCCGTTTTTTTCATTTCTGTCTTTGTTTACAATATGTTTTTGGTATATTATATAAGACTGTTCATGTACTTTAGTTCTATGACATTTAGGAGATAACTGTATTGTATTTTAAGCTCCGACGGCATCAATTGGGGATTTGATGGTCGCAAATTAAGTTTACTGGCGACGCGTTTGCGACCATCAAATCCCCAATTGATGCCGTCGGAGCTTAAAATACAACATTGTTATCTCCATTCTAATGAAACTGACAGAAAACAACGTTAAAACATGTATCTAAAATTTGTCATATGCCGTCTGCGCTTGCGCGTACGTCCCATAGCATCAATTGTCAATTGATGACATGTAAGAAAGTGACGTTATCCAATCAAAATGAACGTTACAACGTTGTTGCATTAGAATTTGTATTGACATGTTGACTTTCTCGCAATAGGTATAATGGTGTGTCGATTAATAACAATGACCTTAAATAATACATTATTATTTGATATGTTTACCTTGTCTTTACTTACTTTATACACTCGTCAAAGGATATTATAATAATTGTCTTACATAAATATAGATATATTTTTTTATTTTCATAACTATAGATGCACTCTGTCAATAACAGATGGTGTAACCTCGAAGGAAATGGAATCAGAAAAGACGGCGCTGATAGACGTCCAACCGGAATACATCGCGGATACAAAGTATACGTTATAGGAAACACGATTTAGAGATACACAATTAAATCATGTTCGGCAATTCAATTAAAAAGTGTTTACATCTATCCAATAAAGAGGTGCATCGCACTGACAATGTTCAGATGGCAAATATTAGAAGAATATGATAAATAAATCCGAGAATCTATCGAAACACCCTACACGCAGAGAAAACGACAACAGAAGCATATCGGGGGTGGCGTATATCTGACTGTGACGTGACATTAGAAACAATTAACGAACTGACTAAACATTTATTAGAAGACATGAAAGTAATTAGAAATTACGTACCGGAATTAAAGGCACAGTTCCATGCTTTATACATGTTATAGAAGGAGATCACCGGAACCGATGGGGATGTTGAAACTGTCAATAATGCAATCCATTTCACATTATTATGAAGTCACTGGAACATATTTTAAAGAGAAGATTGGATGGTACATTTTCATTCGATGATGATATACTTATTCATAGTTAGATTAATACAACAATTACACAACATCTATTCCAGAATGTCACAAATGCAGAAATCAAATATAATAACAGTGTCTACGTAAATGCGACTATGGCAGTGACGACGAAAACAAAAGAAAACTTTCTGACCATTGAAAAGAAACAATATATATTTTCATGTTTAAATATTATAAAATAAAAAGCTTATAATTACCTGGTTTTTCTTGTTTTGTATTTCTTCATTTGTTTTGTTTCTGCTTTTTTGTTTCTATTTTTTTTTTATTTTAATTTCACTTTCACCTTATGTCCGTTTTCATTTGTGTTTTTTATAGTTCTTTATGTTTCGCTATGTATGTGCTATGGCAAGCTATCAAAAATGAGTAAAATGTGGTGTAAGTTAAGCATTATGTTCTAGTCGGTCTATCAAATAGGATTTTTTATATATTGATACTAATGAATCATATGCTTGGCGCATTCATATCAGCGTCATATACAATAGGTGTGATTAACGGTTTTTCAGGTAATGTACAAGAGAGTTAAATGGTGCACGCACCAAATTTTTGGGCCGGAAGTATGGAGGTTTTGGGTGTTAAAAAAGTGCATAATATTGTATAAACAATCTGTATTTTGAGGGTGTTACATTGTAATCCTCATTGCCAGAACTGGTCCAATCCAATTAGTTATGATAATGCTATAAATTATAACTTCATTGTGCAGTTATTGAAATCGAATCACATGATCTTTTAAGTGCAGTTGATGAAATGGAATATCATCTAATTTATTTTCAAGACTTCATTTTGAAACTCGTGACTATCAAAGTTGCATCTACTGACAAATTATTTGTATTCCTCATCTCAGATATGAGTTTAAACGCAGCCTTTCACCTCATTTCCACATCTATGAAAATTATGTCAAGATTAAATATTTTTTAGGAACGTTGATTCTGACTATAACAGACGCATCTACTGACAAAATATTATTTCTCCACGAGTTGAATCTCAGATATGGACTTTACCGGAAACGTTAATCAGTCACTTATATGTGAAATGAAGATCAGGATAATCTTATTTTTATCAGGACCCCTTGTTTAGTCGAGACTCATTTATGAACAAAATCTCATGAACAGATTGTCATGAACTATGACTTATACTTCCAAAGATAGTGGTTAGTGCATCGGACTACTGACACAAAGGTTTCTCTCCGTTCAGGGGAGAACATTTCAGGGATTTCGGCTATCCCTTGACACCATTTGCGAGTGTGGTCTTGAGAAACGATGGTAATCCGTCGGAAGGAGACGATGAATGGCTGACTTGTGTTAAGAGAAAGACATATCTCTTGCACGTTAAAGACGCCCTTGTAGATTTCGACAAAAGAGAAGGCTAATGTCCAACAAGGCAGCACTCGAACCTGCAAAGTGGAAAAGGATTAATATCAATTGTAATAACTTGTTTCTCAATCCAGTATGAATAAATATGTTTCAACTTGATAGATGGACTTTCATTTTTTGATGGACAGATGAAACACTATATCCCTTCCCCACTTCGTTTGACAAAAGATATAAAAAAATTTAAAACAAACAAATGTCAAATTATTCCTCTTAGTAAAGGTTGAGAAGTCCTAGACAATGTTTTCATTTCTATTCGGTTTTGGTGAAATTTAAAAGTATCAACAAACAGTCACTAAAACGGGAATGTAGTTTTGTATAATTTTTAACCATGAATTCTGATCAAACCGATGTGAAGGGTCAACTTGAACTTACTACCAGTTATGAGAAATATTGATCATTGTTTAATGCCTAATGATGACTTGACAGTGAAGGACAATAATAAAAACGTTCCATATTTGGGTTTTACCATGTATTGATATAAATATTATGTCTTATGTGCATTTATTTCATATCCCCTCATATTTTCATTGGGTATACAACAGACTAAAACTGCTTCATAGTTCAACTAAAATTCAGAAAGCTTCAGACAGTATAGCAAATTAACCTCTTCGTAACAACTGACAAATCCTTGATATATTTTTTTCATTTTAATCTGTTTGGTTGCAGTAAAATTGCAAAGTATTAAAAACACCAAGTGGATCTTAGGGAGGGTTAGAAATCAATTCCAGTTATTGAAACATGTTATCCATAAAAACTCCCGAGATCGTTTACGTTGACAGTAAAGATATCTTTTATTGATTACTTTCTAAATAATGAAAACTGTATATATAATAATCAAAATGGAATATAAAATAACTATTATGACAAAATAATGCAAACTAAAATCTTTTCCCATGTTCCAACGGCGAGTTGTTGTAAGAAAATGGTACCTTGTTTACATTTCTAAAAATAACCTGGTTTGGGAAATCCCCAAATACGGGTCACGCATTCTGTGCATAATAAAACACTGAACATTCATTGTTATAAATATTTGGCATTTTCTTCTCATACAAAATTTAACCAATTTTATTTTTTTTATTTCAATTACCAAAAATCTTTAATATATCGCAGAAAATTATTATGTAAATCCGCAGAAACTCATGTAACAATCTCAAACCCATATCATATAATGGACCGGCTTAGTGCCGGCCCATAATAATCACCCGTGCTAATCGAGGCTAATGTATCAGCTCATTTTAAATAAGAAATAAGAATACATTTGGTATAGTCAGAAAGTTTTCTTTTGTTTTCATCGTCACTGTCATAGTCACATTTACGTAGACACTGTTAATATATAAATCATCATCGAATGTCCACCCAATCTTCTGTTTCAAATATGTTCAATTGACTTCGTAATAATTTGAAATGGATTGCATTCTTGACAGTTTCAACATCCCAATCGGTTCCGGTGATCTCCTTCTATAATTTATGGAACTGTGTCTTTCAATTCCGGTACGTAGTACTTTCATGTAGTCTAATAAATTTTTAGTCTGTTCGTGACTCAATTGTACTCCTTTTCAAGTGGGAACAGATTAGTCTGCATCGTCTGGTTTCTAGTGCTGTCTAATGTCACATCACATTCAGATATATGCCACTCTGAGATGCTTCTGTTGTCGTTTCCTCTGCGTGTCGGGTGTTTCAATAACGCCTCTTTATTGGATAGATGTAAACACCTTGTCTATTTAATAGAATTGCCGAACGTGATTTAATTGAGTATCTCTAAAATTGTTTCCTATTAGAGAAAACGGTACTATAACATTATCCCAGCATTAGGTTCGCCTTGTCTGTACACAAGGCAGGTGAAGGAAGTCAACTTAGGAACGTTGTGATTTGATGTAAAGGTACAATTTATTATCTATGAATAACTGCAGTGCGTATATTTACAATATAAATTTTGAAACCTATTGAAATATTTTCTAGAGAATTATTCGAAAAGACTTCCAAAATTTCATCAATTTGCTGTAAAATGACGGTGGGCATGGATAACATAAACAAGCTCCGTTGGAAGTTGGTAATGATACTATTTGGCTTTAATTTTTAAAACAGAATAATAAAGTACTAACACCACACATTACTGTTTCACTGTGTCTAAACCACACCGGCAAAATTTGCTCGGACTCGATGGTATCTAACATCCGGCACAATGACGGAACACCAATAGACAAAAGAAAGGTAGGTTTCTCCTTCTTTTTTTATTTTTTTATGATATCGAAGAATATATATACATATACAACTATTTTCTATTGTGAGATGCAATATTTTCTACAACCGTTCTATATTAACGGAGAAATAAGTCAAAATGCATGTCAAAATGACGAATTGAGTGAACCTTGCCTCGAAATTGTTTAATTTCTCGTTAAATTGTTCACGTTGTACGGAAAGAAAGGTACGGGAAGATAGATATTGACACGAAGATTGCAAATTTAGTTATTATGAGCATCTCCATAATTGTATCTCTGTGTATGGAACGAAAGAAATGGGTCATGTCAAAATGGAACTGGCCGGTTTCGTCAATGTATACAACCCGGTTTCGTCATAGATTTCAAAATGCATAACCCGGTTTGGTCAAATAAAAAAACCATAATCGCATTACATTATAATTGATTATTTAACTTCGGCGTTCAAAAGGAGTTTTGTGGGTCGTTGGAAAACAAATTCGTTCACCGGACAACGGCTTATTATTTATATGAGTCTCAGATTCAAATAAATAATAAGCAAAAACTTGAATTCCTACTCTTATAGAACACAAATATTTTAATTTACTTTGCATTCCGAAATTTTTTAACAGCATATTGAGATTAAAGCTCTCTAAATATGCGTTTTCTATATGAGTTATGGGAAAATATGTTGAATATGTTTAAACTTGAAATTAAAGTTTACGGTCTTAAAAATAAACACACAATTGATATGTGATTTTCTCGCACAAAAGGATGGACACCTTTATAAGTAATCTAATCATTATGTATGTAATCTTTTCTACAATCGTTAAAAATAAATCTTCTTAAGGATAAACGTTGATAATAAGACAACTGTATAATGCATGCATAATCGACATAGAAAATGAATGTAGGATTACAACTACCATGCATTAAAATAATTTTTTTATCCCTTATTGTAACTATACTGCTAACTATATGTACAAATTAGTATAATAGTATAATAGTCTCAGGTCATCGACAAAATTCAATAATAATCACTTTGTTAACATTACTAAAAAAAAAACGAGTCTGTACTGTCGCCGTCAATATATTTTGACAATATATACGGACAGACGGATTCAGTTTATTTCAAAGTGGACGTATTATTTAAAAATGTTTATCAACATGAAAAGTTCATACAAATTCCAAGCGACAACAACCCGACCATAGAGCAGAAAACAGCCGTAGGCCACAATGGGTCTCAATGAACGAGAAACTCCCGCATCCGGTGGCGTCCTTTAGCTGGCCCCTTAATAAATATTTATACTAGTTCAGTGATAGTGGACTTCATAGTAAACTGCGAATACATGTATATTTATTATATATAAGGGATAATTTTAACTATGATACAAGTTTTGGCACACATCGCGCATTTACTATACTGGCTCTGTCATCGGACGAGTTAAGGTTTTTTCATCATTTTTTATTATTTGTACTTTTGTTGTACTGTTTGTGTCAGCGACAACACTTTGACTCAGTCCATTCCCGAATCACACGCTTGTAATTCCATGGTTGTCTTTGGTTGCTTTATACCATATGCGTTTTGAACATAAAATAGGCAGGTAGTTTTCTTGTTTGAATTGTTTTACATTTATAATTTAGGGCCCTGTTATAGCTTGCTTTCATGCAGTTTGTGTGTTTTTCTCATTGTTTAAGGCATACGCTGACCTGAATTTGATTAATTCAACATAATTTTTGTGTCTAAAAGAAAGTTGTCTCATTGTCAATGTTTATGGGATAAGTGGTTACCGTCACTTCTTCTTAATAAGACCTAGATATAAATGGCGGTCATGTTTTGCAAACCAACTTTTATTCACATTGAAAATACATAACTGTCAGATATTGTTTCCGAAAGTTATCTTGAA
This sequence comes from Mytilus edulis, assembly GCF_963676685.1. Classification (NCBI taxonomy): domain Eukaryota; kingdom Metazoa; phylum Mollusca; class Bivalvia; order Mytilida; family Mytilidae; genus Mytilus; species Mytilus edulis. Next base: position 44,390,647 of record NC_092349.1, on the reverse strand, counting down.
GTTTCAATTGAATTTGAACTGTACAAAAAATGAATTTGAACTGTAAAAATAATGTGAAAAACATGCCTATGAAAATAAATGTGCCTACCAGAAACGGGGAGAAAGTTACAAATCTCACTGCTATGTTATGGATGCTTAAGTGTGAAAACTCGCTTTAGTGCGCAAGTAACACAGTATATATAGTACCAGAAAATCTGGCAGGACTGCATGCATGATTAATTTGTGCAGAACAGTATAGACTATAGTCGGTTTGGGACTGTTCGTCAATGATTGAATGCATAAATGTATTAATAATTGATAGTAAATATTGTAAACTAAGTGTATATAATATAGTATAGTAAATTAAAATTATGGCACAATCAAAACACATCCTTTCATTTTTCCATCTTTACATACTACTATTATAAACAAAGAAAATATAATAATGTTACAAAATAATTAGATACCAGTGTTTGCTATTCAGTATTTATATTCCATTTAAAATTAGTTTGAAGTTAAGTGAAATAAGGGATACGCCTTTTATTAGGAAAATGTGTATTATCATAATTAACTATGTCCAAAAGTGCCCGTTTAAAATAGATTTTAACACGCCAAGTTTACTTTACAATAAATATATATTTAAATTCTCGAAAGACAATGTTCAGATCCGTGCCAAAGTTTCTTTTCATAAATTGTTTGTTAAAAAAAAACAAAAAAAAACCGGGTGATATATATAGACGAAACCGGGTGATTGTGTAGTAACAACATTGACGAAACCGGTTTATTTTAATTTGACATGACCCTTTTCTTTCGTTCCATACACAGAAATACAATTATTGAGATGTTCATAATAACTAAATTTGCAATCTCCGTGTCAATATCTATCTTCCCGTACCTTTCATTCCGTACAATGTGAACAATTTAACGAGAAATTAAACAATTTCGAGGCAAGGTTCACTCAATTCGTCATTTTGACATGCATTTTGACTTATTTCTCCGTTAATATAGAACGGTTGTAGAAAATATTACATCTCACAATAGAAAATAGTTTTATATGTATATATATTCTTCGATATCATAAAAAAAATACAAAAATAAGGAGAAACCAACCTTTCTTTTATCTATTGGTGTTCCGTCATTGTGCCGGATGTTAGATACCATCGAGTCCGAGCAAATTTTGCCGGTGTGGTTTAGACACAGTGTGTTTTATCTAGGGTTTTATTATAAACAGTGGTAAATTTAGAAAATGTTAGTATTGTCGCCTATTGTCCTTCGAGGTTACATAAAATACAAAATAAAATAAACAAAATAAACAAAATGACAATAATACATAGATAACATCAGACTACTAGCAGTTAACTGACATGCCAGCTCCAGACTTAAATTAAACTGATTGAAAGATTATGTCTTCATCATATGAATATCAGGCATAATTCTTCCTGTGAGGGGTTTAGTATCATACCATCATAACATATTTGAAAAGAACATAACCCGTGTCATGCCAGCAACTGGTTTTTAAATAAATGTAATAAAATTGAGAATGGAAATGGGGAATGTGTCAAAGAGACAACAACCCGACCAAATAAAAAACAACAGCAGAAGGTCACCAACAGGTCTTCAATGTAGCGAGAAATTCCCGCACCCGGAGGCGTCCTTCAACTGGCCCCTAAACTAATATATACTAGTTCAGTGATAATGAACGCCATACTACTTTCCAAATTGTACACAAGAAACTAAAATTAAAATAATACAAGACTAACAAAGGCCAGAGGCTCCTGACTTGGGACAGGCGCAAAAATTCGGCGGGGTTAAACATGTTTGTGAGATCTCAACCCTCCCCCTATACCTCTAACCAATGTAGAAAAGTAAACGCATAACAATACGCACATTAAAATTCAGTTCAAGAGAAGTCCGAGTCTGATGTCAGAAGATGTAACCAAAGAAAATAAACAAAATGACAATAATACATAAATAACAACAGACTACTAGCAGTTAACTGACATGCCAGCTCCAGACTTCAATTAAACTGACTGAAAGATTATGATTTCATCATATGTACATCAGGCACATTCCTTCCCGTTAGGGGTTTAGTATCATACCATCATAACATATATGAGAAGAACATAACCCGTGTCATGCTAACAACTGTTTTTAGAATAAATGTGTTTAGTTCCGACGCAAAGACCTTATCAGTGACTCAATATTAACGCCAAAATATGCAATCTTTAATGACTTGACAACAGTATCGTAATTATATCCCTTCTTAATAAGTCTATTCAAAGGTTTTTTAAGTTTCTGAGGTGAATACTGACACCTTTGTGCTTTATAAAGAATATTTCCATAAAAAATTGGATGTGAAATACCTGAACGTATAAGAAGTCTGCATGTTGAGCTATATTTACGAATGATGTCTTTATACCGATGATAAAATTTAGTAAATGTTTTGACTAGTTTGTGATATCGAAAACCCTGGTGTAATAATTTTTATAGTTGGTGTTTAATTCCGACTGAGGAAAAACACCAACTATAAAAGACAAACTACGGATTTAGTAGAAGGGAAAGGGAGCAATTACCTGTATTTTTAGGGATAAATCGCGAAGAGCATGAAGAGGTAGAGAATATAAGTATTTACTGTCATCTTGGGATAACATTTCAGTCATCAGCTTCATGGAACACACATATTGATACTATTTATAAAAAGCATGATATCGTCTATCTGTGCTTCGTCAAGTTAGACATTTATTAGATAGACGTTCACCTATACGTATGTGTTATGCTTTTATAAGACATATATTAGAGTATGGTGATGTTGTTTTGGGAAATTGCTCCCAACGCGAGTCTGAACTTCTTGAAAATATCCAAATAGAAGCTGCTAGAATTCTCGACGTAATTCCTCTTGACAAAAACTTTATATTGAATTAGGTTTAGACATTGTGGAGAATAGACGAAATAAACAATTCTTATACTATTCTATAGAATATTAAATTGAATGACACCTGCATACTCTTATGAGTCAGTTCAGCCATATCTTTCTAGAAAAACCCCTTATACTTTGAGGAATGAAAATAACACTTTTCACCCAACTCTTGCTAGAACTGGTTCTTGTTTTAATAGTTTCCTCCTTTCCACTATAAGACTCCGGAATAGTCTTCCTTTGAGTTTACAAAAATCCCCAAGTTTGGGTATTTAAGAAGTGGACTGGACAAGTTTTATACGGGTGATGATATATATGTAAACCTTTCAACTATTGGATAAGGAAACCTAATATAAATCATTGTCAACTCAGAAACAATACTAGCAACCTAGAATCTCATTCGTTTAATAAGTTCTTATCTGAGAACAACTTTTTGTGCAAACTGTAATCATATGTAATATGTATTTTCATATGATATGTATATTGCTATTTTTAAATCTGTTCAGAAATATACCAGTGACACTCAGCGTTTTGTATGAACTTTACCTAATTTTCAAATTTTCGTTTAATTTCGTTTTTTTTTTTTCCTCTCCCACATTAATTCATGTATTGCACTAAGCAGGCTTAGTGTCTGTGTCAAGCCTATGTATAGTTCTAATGACTTATAAAGGATATGTACATGTATCAAGGTACTTATATAAATGATGAGTAATTGCCTATATACTTAAATATACTTTAGATTTAGTAAAAAACACTTTAAACATAATTATATATGCTAGTGTGTGTTCATAAGAAGCATGCATGTCCCACTATATTACATTATTTCACATACTGACGTCATCCTTACGTTGTAACTACTATCCCTTTCCCTTTCATAAATATGACCTATTGAATTAGACTATTTACCGGATTTTTTTATCTCATAAGCAAAACGATGGGTGCCACATGTAGAGCAGGATCTGCTTACCCTCCCGGAGCACATGAGATCACCCCCTAGTTTTTGGTGGGATTTGTGTTGTTTATTCTTTAGTTTTCTATGTTGTGTCGTGTGTACTATTTTTTGTCTGTTTGTCCTTTTCATTTTTAGCCATGACGTTGTCAGTTTATTTTCGATTTATGAGTTTGACTATCCCTCTGGTATCTTTCGTCCCTCTTTTGTACATGTAATCTTGAGAGAGCTTTAATAGGCTGCGCTTGTTGCTCAATCCTTTTCATATCTTTATGAATGAAATATGTTTGAACTTCAAAAAAAGAAAACTACGGAATATTGATGATATTTAGGTCAGATATAAAGCAATTTCTTAGGACTTATATAATGCCAACATATCTTTTATGACAGAGAATTTTCTTCTGTATGTTAGAATTTTGAGAATTTTATGAGTATGGTCCTGTCTTGTCATTGAATTTTGAGGAAAATCATGGTATGTGCTATTGGTGACATTATGATCAAACGCCAGTCAGTAAGTTGTCAACAAGAGACCTATTTCTTATTCATTGTTTTTGATTTAATTTAGTATTGCAATGACAGATTTGAAAAATATTAGCGGTATTCCTGGGCTGGACAATATTCTCGGAATGGGCCTTACTGGACAACATGGTACCTTAAGCATATTTTATCAAAAAAAGTTATTACAAATGTTGTTGTATAGTAACATTCAAAAATTTGATAGATGTAAAAATTTTATAACGATTAATAAAGACAGACAGAAGAAAATGTTGTAAACATAAGCCTACGCTGCCTTGCAGTAACTAAATATGTTTATTACAAAAATAATCGAAAAGACAAAAACTTGTCTTGCATATTCTTTTTTATTTGATTTATTTATTTCCATATTAACATGATTAAACACAGTGTGTCCCCTTAAAGATATAACAAAACTAGAGGCTCTCAAGAGCCTGTATCGCTCACCTGATTCTACTTGGGTTTTTGAAATCATATAAAAAAATATAAAATTTGGCTAAAAGTGACAACACAACCTCATTTGTAAGGAAAGGAACATGTTTAATTTCATTCAAAAGTCCCCCACTGGCGGCCATCTTGGATGACGGATCAGCTACAAAGTAACAACACTTGGTCAGTACCTCATAAGGAACATTCATGCAATGTTTGGTTTTATTCCATTCAGTGGTTCTCTAAAAGAAGTCATTTGTATGCATTTCCCATAGGGTCCTGTGTTAAACTAAGTCCCCCGCTGGTGGCAATCTTGGATAATGGATCGGCTACAAAGTAACAACACTTGGTCAGCACCACATTAGGAACATTCATGCCATGTTTGATTTCATTCCATTCAGTGGTTCTCTAAAAGAAGTCATTTGTATGCATTTCCCATAGGGTCCTATGTTAAACTAAGTCTCACGCTGGCGGCCATCTTGGATGATGGATCGGCTACAAAGTAACAACACTTGGTCAGCACCACATAAGGAACAGTCATGCCATGTTTGGTTTCATTCCATTCAGTGGTTCACTAAAAGAAGTCATTTGTATGCATTTCCATTAGGGTCCTATGTTAAACTAAGTCCCCCGCTGGCGGCCATCTTGGATAACGGATCAGCTACAAAGTAACACCACTTGGTCAGCACTCCATAAGGAACATTCATGCTATGTTTGGTTTCATTCCTTTTAGTGATTCTCTAGAAGAAGTCATTTGTATGCATTTCCCATAGGGTCCTATGTTAAACAAAGTCCCCCACTGGCAGCCATCTTGGATGATGGATCGGCTACAAAGTAACAACACTTGGTCAGCACCCCATAAGGAACATTCATGCTATGTTTGGTTTTATTCCATTCAGTGGTTCTCTAAAAGAAGTCATTTGTATGCATTTCCCATAGGGTCCTATGTTAAACTAAGTCCCCGGCTGGCGGCCATCTTTGATGATGGATCGGCCACAAAGTAACAACACTTGGTCAGCACCACATAAGGAACATTCATGCCATGTTTGGTTTCATTCCATTCAGTGGTTCTCTAGAAGAAGTCATTTGTATGCATTTCCCATAGGGTCCTATGTTAAACTAAGTCCCCCGCTGGCGGCCATCTTGGATGATGGATCGGCTACAAAGTAACAACACTTGGTCAGCACCCCATAAGGATAATTCATGCTATGTTTGGTTTTATTCCATTCAGTGGTTCTCTAAAAGAAGTCATTTGTATGCATTTCCCATAGGGTCCTATGTTAAACTAAGTCCCCGGCTGGCGGCCATCTTGGATGATGGATCGGCAACAAAGTAACAACACTTGGTCAGCACCTCATAAGGAACATTCATGCCATGTTTGGTTTCATTCCATTCAGTGGTTCTCTAAAAGAAGTCATTTGTATGCATTTCCCATAGCCTCCTATGTTAAACTAAGTCCCCCGCTGGGGGCTATCTTGGATGATGGATCGGCTACAAAGTAACAACACTTGGTCAGCACCTCATAAGGAACATTCATGCCATGTTTGGTTCCATTCCATTCAGTGGTTCTCTAGAAGAAGTTCAAAATGTAAATTGTTAACGACGACGACGACGGACGACGGACGCCAAGTGGTGAGAAAAGCTCACTTGGCCCTTCGGGCCAGGTGAGCTAAAAAGTATCAACACGTGGTTTCGACATGCTGCTAAATATATTGAAATTTACTTACGTCGTAACTACAATCCCCTTCCCCTTCATGAATGTGACCTACCGAATTAGACTATTTACAGGATTTGTTATATAACATATGCAACATGACGGGTGCCACATATGGAGCAGGATCTGCTTACCCTGTTTCATTTTTAGCCAGGCGTTGCCAGTTTATTTTCAATTTATGAGTTTGACTATCCCTCCGGTGTCTTTCATCCCTCTTTTAAAGGGCGAATATATTGAAATTTAAAGAGCGAATATATCATGTATATTGAAATTTAAAGAGCGAATATATTGAAATGAAAAGGCCGATTATATTGAAATTTAAAGGGCGTATTCAGCAATATTGCTTTTTGCAATAACAAGATATATAAGTAGATATAGGAAGATGTAGTGTGAGTGCCAATGAGACAACTCTCCATCCAAATAACAATTTATAAAAGTAAACCATTATAGGTCAATATACGTCCTTCAACACTGAGCCTTAGCTCTCACCGAACAACAAGCTATAAAGGGCCCTAAAATTACTAGTGTAAAACCATTCAAACAGGAAAACCAAAGGTCTAATCTATATAAAAAAACGAGAAACGAGAAACACGTATAAATTACAAAAACAAACTACTGTACATCAGATTCCTGACTTAGGACAGGTGCAAACATTTGCAGCGGGATTAAACGTTTTAATGGTACCAAACCTTCTCCCTTTTTCTAAAACAATAGCATAACATGGACAAAACACGATAAAATATCAATTGGCAGGCTCAACTCAATCAAAAAACGTAAATTAACACACTATAAACGAATAAATTTAATCTGCGATATATGAATGCAAATGCACAGTTAATAAAATATTAGGGACAAACATTCAAGGCCAAAAAGCAAACAAAAAAGTCCAAGCAAAGCCATGGCAAGACACCACTGCGAACTATTTAACTCTTCGAAAATAAGCACTTTTGGAAAAAACTGGTTTTAATAATACAGGTAAATCTCGAAGTTTATACAAATGTAGTACAAAGAAGTGAAAATTAGAAGACATTCCAAATAACCAAAGCTGGTATAGAGACATGATCCATATTTAATATAAAATTAAAAAAAAGCTTTATAAACAATATTAACAGGTCGAATTAACAAGAAAATACGATTTGAGAGTACTCGCAGATACTGACAGCTAGTTAAAAACCAAAAACAATTAATAATAAAAAATCATGCATCAAATCAACTTAAACACATCCCAGGGATTTAGTATTTTAACGTCATAAACAGTCAGAGATGACATGACTTGCAGCTGTGCAATGCCAAAAATAAAATTAACATTTAAAAACAATCCAACTGCCAAATTAGGACTTTAATTCCACAAGGCACAGCAATTCGTTCCTTTTTAGTTTGTATATAGCTCCTTTTGTTCAAATGAAATAAATGATACAACTTGTTTAATTTCTTTCATAATTTCTGTATTTTAAAAAAAGATGGTAATGTATAACCATTACAAATATAATCGATTATCATACCAGTGATTGTAATTAATACGTGAATATTTCAGGGATCATAAATGTACATATATGTTTGCGCCAAATATGCGTCCTTTTGAACCACAGTTCATTTGTACCGATGTTACGTTGATAATTTTTTCAAAATGCCTAAAATTATTTATGCCAAACAGTATTTCGTTAATAACGAAATTATTACGAAACTAAGATGTAACTCCCTCAAACAAAGTAGATAATACATGAATTTGGATATCTATATATACCTTTTTGCCAAATCGCTCTTCACGTGTGTAGGTCCAATATATGTTTGACTTGCATATACCTTACCATATTTATAAAACCAGGTTCAATCCACCATTTTCTAAATCTGAAAATGTCTGTACCAAGTCAGAAATATGGAAAATATCAAAATCTAGTTGTTATCCATTCGTTTGATGTGTTTTGTCATTTGATTTTGCCATTTTTTTAGGGACTTTACGATTAAATTTTCCTCGGGGTCGAGTTTTTTTGTTATTTTACTTTTTACTTGTTTTTGTTTAGTTAAAGTAACCAATACATACATAGCTCATTTAATTTTTCTTCATATTTTAGCTCCTTGTTATTCTCTATTCTTTACTTTTCCGGTCATTTTTCTCTATTCTTGATATTTTTGCCCTCTATTTGAGATATTTTGTAAACCACCATCCAGTCACTGATTTATTTAAAAGTAAGATGCATGTCTCCGCTCATACCGAAATTTTGAAATACGCATATGAATGTTCTTTTATATAATTTGGTAGATTGTTGTATCAGCAATCTGCCACTGATCGGAATTAAGAAAAAGAGATGGTTGATTTACCCTAAAAACTAGTTAAATCCTGCAACGTCAGTATGTGACTGTTCCAAAAGAGGAACAAAAAATACCAGAGGAACAGTCAAACTCATAAATCGAAAATAAACTGACAACGCCATGGCTAAAAAAAGAAAAAGACAAACATACAAACAATAGTACACATGACACAACATAGAAAACAAAGAACTTTCGAAAGAGTAATGAATGATACCAAACCAGGAATTTCTTACATGGTAATGCATAACATGCAAATAAAGCGATTCGATCTGATTGCCAATGAGACAATTATCCACTAATTTGAAGTCCAAAGGAAGTGGATGCACGCAATTTCAGGCTACCATACAGTCTCCAATTATGTGAACATGCATACCGTATGGATTGATATAAATGGCCCCGACATGAAAAGTATGAAACTATTCTTGAGAAAACTTTTGGAAAACATATATGACACACATGAACCAACGACAACCACTTAACTACAGACTCCTTACTTTGGAAAGGATGCATGTTTTATTCAAATGCTATTTTTATATTATGTAATGAAAGAATTGGAATGTGTTTTTTCTATGATTTAATTACAACTTGTATGTACTCTGGCTGATCAAAATATGTCTCATATTTTTCCCTTGTTTCTGGTTCTTGGTAGGTTATATGTGAGTTTCGTCTTAATTGATCCAAAATGGTTCGATGACAAGATTGGCAGTGTTGTCACTATTAAATCCTGTTTATTCAAACTATTCTGATACAGTGTCTTACAATAACCAAAGGCCATGGCTATTATTCTTAGAGCATCAAAAACATGTATTCTTGTTTTCTGTTAAAAAGACTAAAAATAAACATATATATACTGTAATCGAACAATTTTCCTTACTTAGAAATCAGAAAGCCAGAAAATGACCTGAAGACATCGGCATTACTGTGAACTTGAAAATTTCCACGCGACCTAATGGCGACTCCGTCTCCTTTCTTTAAATCCAATACCATATTTGTTGTGCCCATTTCATAAGTGTCATCTACAGGACTAACCCAAACACTACTTATCTTCACGCCATTTTGATACAGACTAACGAACAGCTTTCCTCCTCTGGGGCTTGTCACGGTACTCGAGATATGATACACTCCATCAGTAGGTGCGGTGAAAATACCTGTAGCTGGATCATAGCCGTCTTGTATATTTGTTACAACTTTGTCAAACTTGACAGCCGTATTTGCTGCCACTTTTTGCGCATGCGTGAGAACAGCTGAAAACGCTGTTTAGACACTAACATTCTGCGTCTGAAATTATATTGTAAATATGATAATTGAAACTATCTTTTTATATATAATGGAAGATTTTTATTTGATTGTGTTTTTTTTTTATCAACTGTTAAATAAAGGCAACAGTAGTGTACCGCTGTTCAAAATTCATAAATCGATTGAGAAAAAAACAAATCCGGGTTACAAACTAAAAGTGAGGGAAACATCAAATATAAGAGGAGACCTACGATCCAACAGAAACACAACATTAAAAAGTAACATACACAGAAACGAACAGTAATATAACAATGGCTATTAACAGTAAGAAATCAAGCATGTGCAATTCCAATATACAGATATCTACATATTGAAGAACCATAAATATGTATATGTACAAAAGTATGTATATATTGTGTACAAGTTGTAATATTGTACAAATTATAATTTTTCAATTTTTTGGTCTCAGTTATCAGTGTTTTATTAACCGCTTAACACAAATGTTTATAATTTACCGATAATACAATGAATCAATATTTAAACAAATAAAACCAATATTTAAAGACTCAGTTACAGTGTGCAATTGAATATCTTTCAGAATAAGTTAATTTATACGATCGATAAATTTACTCGAATCGAATCTAAATTTCTTTGCTCGGTAAACAACATATCCGTCACAGTTTGATTTCAAGGGTTATTGCCTTTGAATAGCAAAAAAGGATTACAAAAAAAAAACATTATTAGAAGCACATAATGGAAACAAGTTGTTGTTGCTATATTTAGAAATTTTAACTGTACCAGAATTTCTATTTAATCGAAAATCCATATTTCATTTCTATGACGGAACGACAGAGTCTCTTAAACATTTGAAATACGCATTAGAAAATAATAATAATAAATACGTGATAAGCATGAAGCACGTGAAAATGAAGGGAAAAAAACGAATTGACAACAAATGCAGAACTAAGTAGATTATGATTTCCAGCTCCGTTTGCTGTTCCTGTCCTTATCATTTTTGCATTTATGCATTTACTATAAACATGCTTAAGTCAAAATGCACAAATAAAAAAAATTAAGCTATAAAAAAAAGTCATCAAGCAAATTGTAAGCACTTACATGTACATGTTTTCTTATACCTATAGCAGTTCCCTAAATGGAAATCATATCATTTGATGCAAATGAATAGAAATGATAAATTTCTTCAGACCATTCTAACTTAAAAAACTTTATATTTGGTTTTGAATTTAGTACTTCAAAGTATATATCTTGACCACGGATTACTGTTCAAAAGATGTGAAAAAAACGATGGAAAACCAGCGAAATGTTGCTATTTACAACTGCGTAATGCTTTTACATATAAATGTTGTGTTATTATTTGTCTTTTTTAATGTTGTCTGCTGACAATCTAACATTTTGATTTACTTTTTGTTTTAAGGGAATACGATACAGTAGCAGGGGCAGATAATAACGTTTTCAAAACTATTCATGTTGTTTTCGCGACGTTGGTAACCAGGACGTTGTAATTTCGCGATGTTTCTAATAAGAACGCGAATTTCAAAAAAGTACATGCTAAAAAAAGTGGTCATGCCATTTCTAAAAGACGGAGAAATCCGCCGAAAAGCAATGAGATTAAAGGAAATACAATAAATCAAATACAATTTTGCATGACGATATTGAAGAAATGGTGATTGACACAGAAGAGAGTACTGACAGTATAACATGGAAAGACAGAAGAAGAATTGAGGAGCTTTTTAGTCTGGCACTGAATAACTGCCAAAACTGCACAGCCCAGCGGAATCTGCTTAACGTAGAGAAAGAAAAATTGCAAGGAATTGGGGTCTATCTTACTATTCGTTGCTTAAACTGTAACATACTGAAAAACATTTTACCAATAACACAATTCGGAACAAAACGACCTGCAATATTTAATTATGAGTATTTGGTAGCTGCTCAACATCCAGCGGCAAATATATAATTGCATATTTATGACATTCAAATGTTATTTTAATGAAACTTAAAGAAATGAGAAAACGTATGAACCCGTGATTAATGAGAAAAATTTAACAAAATCTATGGCGCGTAGGGTGGCCGAATCGGGTTTGGTGTTGAAATCCATACAAAAAGGCATTACTATGGCGTGTTGCACAGCTAGCTGTGTAATATTTGTCATGACGAGAACAGTTATTTTCATTTATTGATAATCAATTCGAAGTAAATAATACTAGCTTGAATTGAAAAACATCAGAATCAAAATAGTTAAGTTTGTGTCTTTTTTTTCTTTTCTTGTTTAGCATTTTGCAGCCTCCAAATTTTACGAAGAATTGTCATTGTAAGGCCAAATTTAACAGACTTTCAATGAAATAACAAAACTGACTGCATGTGCGAGACCCTCATTGGTGGACAAGGTCGCAAAACACTCCTATTCGTAAATAAAATAATAAATAAAGAGAGCGTCTCATCCTGTTCTGGACTTGAAATTGGTACATAAAAAAAGAAAAATGCCGATTTTAATTGATATTTTAAAAAACATATAATATTGTATGTGTATGTATAAAAACTGTAAATAAAATATAAATAAATAAAAGTCCGTTAAAAAGATTTCAAAAAAAATATATTGGTGTCGTTTTTGGTTTGTATTTAAGCAAAGTATAGACTGATGCAGAATTGTCACACGTTAGTTTGTTTAATTAGTTGTATTATTTTTGTATATGAAACTGGATGTAATAGACCAAAACAAGATAACGCCCGTTCACATGCTGTTAAAAGGACTTGTAATTAAATGGTGTCTTTTGGTATTCTTCATCATATTTGTATTTTGTTCATTGTTTTGTACCTAAATCAGGCCATAAGTTTCCTGTTTGAGTTGTTTTGCATTTGTCATGTACGGGCCTTTCACAGCTTACTATGTGGTATGGGTTTTATTCATTGTTGAAGGCCGTCCGATGTCCTATAGTCGTTTAGCCATTTGGTCTCTGACTGAGATTTGCCTCATTGGTAATCATACCACGTCTACTTATGTGTATAGTGTATAGCATGTCCTTATTGTACTTCAATGTATTGAGAGATACACATTGAATATCGGCAAATGTACACTAATTGCAGACAGACAGATCAGAAAGTGTACACAAGTTAAAACTCGTCGTATAGTTAGACGATCGGACAGACGAACAAAGCGTTTTCAATATAGCTCTACTTCTAGAAAAACAAGTACGCCAATATGCATACGTATACGCCGTTAAAAAAGTTATGTAACTTATCAATTGATAAAGACATCGTTCAATATTATTCTCTTATACCGGCTGCTGTACTTCCTATGAAATATTATATAACAACTTCATTTTCGGTCGATTGAGGCAATAATGGCATGATTTAAATTGCACAAAACAGCTCTTATTAAAAAACAAGAAGTACTGCTTATAATTTAAATTTGAAAGATGATTATCTTTTGAATGTAAAAAAAAGAAAATCAAAGTACGTCGGAACCTTTTAAAGTTGACGATAACAATGGTTTTGTCATTGTTGAAGGTTATACTGTTGTCAATTTATGGTATCGCCTCACTTAATGTATAGTTGGTTCACATTTTGTCATGTCAATAATGTTGTCTATCCTCTTACAGTACATGAAACAATTTAGAACTAATGTCGGACGGAGATGCACCTTTATACTTCTATCAGATTTTCTTTTTTGCCGTACATCTGATACAGCAATCTACTAGAATCATTTCTTATAGTCTTTTTTTATTATGAAAAGGTTCCTGTCCAAATTTTGTTTCGTAATTGTTTAGCACAAATGTTTTTCCTTTTGATGATTAACCATCTTATAAATTTTTATGATAAGTATCAACGCTTTGAAAAACACCTGCATATACTTGACAGCGAACTCGTGTACGGCGGGAATGATTACACGACGTTGTTGCGATTAAAACTTAATTTAACGTAATTTAGCGCCATACTGACAGAAGTCGTAAAAAATTAAGGTATATGGCTTTTATTGAAAAAACAAGCACATGGACCCCAATATTTTTCTTTTGCAATCAATCAAGTACTGTTTCAAGAACACTCCGCCAAATTTTCAGGAAAAAATCAACGATCAAATTTTTTCTGCACTTCCGAAAAGACACAAAAATGTGGTCATTTCTCTATTTTGGATATAGCAATCTAAATCCGGAACATGATGATTTGATTTAACCTTAAACTTGTTTTAGCATGTTGATGCCATGGATCAAGGGAATATTTTACAAAAAACCCGGTTAAGTTATGACTTTGCGTTCAAAGGTATTGTTACTTTCTTTAAAATTTCAGGGATTTTCTTCCAAATATGCAAATTTCGAACCAAATTATCTCAAAAAGGAAGTCATGAAGGTACTTTTTTCTTACATATTTGAAAAGTACACATTGAAATTGACCTTCTATCAAAATTACAAGAAAAAATCAACGAGGGATCTCTACTGTATCGTATGCCCTTAACAACATATTTATATTAAATAATCAAATCTTGCGTGTTACAAATTTCACCAAGAGTTCAGGCTTCTCTTGTGTAACCTCCGAAAACGATAAAACTGGCTTGCGAAAGCACAAATGTAAGGTTCATGAATTTATTATACTGGATTCATATATTCTATTCACATTATACATATATCGAAAATAACATTAATTATTGGCAACGCTGAATAGTTCAATATTTTTGGAAAAATAGAAAAATACAAAACATCATAAGACTAATAAAATGCAGATATGAATCAATAAACTTTAACTTGAAATAAAGATTGCTTTTTTTGAAATATCAATTAAATACAATAGAAACATTAATTTATACAAAGCTATAATAAAACATTTCTCAAATCAAAATATGAACACAAGAGAAAGTCTTCCAAGTAAACAACATTTATTTATGAATAATCAATAATGTTTCAATTAGAAATATCAAAAATTAACTAAACATAATCATAATATTAATCAAAGGCACATAATAACAATTCAATATACATACCCTAAATAAGGAAATGGCAGACAATTTTACTGCAATAATATCATCCTCTAGTATGAAAATCACATAGATCTACCTGTGAACAATATCTACGTTATCAGAACCTTTTATATTTCATAGTATAAATATTTATCAACAATGCCTATCAATAAGTTCAATAAAACTATATTTCAAAATCAAATGATTAAACAAAATTTCAAAATCATATTTGCATTTGCAAAACTTCAGATAAAAATATAGAATGTTATTTACATGTACATACCATATTTTTGTTCTTTTTGTATTTCATAAAACTCTTTTATATCAAACAGTCATATTCACAATCATTATAAATATTTACAAAATACACCAACCTTAAATCTTCAAATATTCTTGTTCACAAAACTGAGACACAACTACACCTGTCGATCAGTTATTTATCAATAGTAAAAACATACAATGTAGTGAACAGTTTTTACCTGTACACTAATTACTAGAATGAAGTAAATAATATTTTGAAATACCTTTAAATAATATTTGGACAAAATAATCAAACTGTGTCATAAATATGATTTGATAAAATATATAAATGCTAATATAAAAATTATCTTTTCTCTTTTTTTCCCAATTTTATTTAATTTCCGAATTTCACTTCATTTGCTTAACTCTATACAAAGAGAGATAACTCAAGAATTTCTAATGTCAATTTGACATGTTACAAAATTTCAAATGCTAAACTTTATACAAAGAGGGATAACTCAAAAATGTCGAATGTAATGTTTGACATGTTACACTTGATTTACCTGTTATCCAGGGAAATAAACAGCTGACCCAACTGATTAACTTATAAAAATAAAATGAAGGATGTACAATTGTCCTTTACAGAGACTAATTAATAGTGAATAACTTTAGACATCTTGATTTATACGTATCACTGCACTAGTATACATATTTATTAAGGGGCCAGCTAAAGAACGCCTCCGAGTGCGGGAGTTTCTCACTGCATTGAAGACCCATTGCATGGTGACATTCGGCTTTAGTCTGCTCTATGGTCGTTTTGTTCTTTGACACATTCCCCATTTCCTTTCTTAATTGTATCGTCTCTTTTATTAAATTAATTTTCAAAAATACTAAAGACATTAACAATTTTTGTTCTCTGCTTGGATACATATATAAATATATATGACTTATAAATAGAAAAACGTAGTATTGTCAAAAGAAAATTCAAAAAGTAATATTTACTATCTGTGATTTTATATCCAAATACAAGATGTTGCAATTAAATATCTAAATCTATTTTACTTTTTTTAAAATAGATTTTGATTGAATTTCAATAAAATTAAGAATTTTAAACACAGGCAAAACGACCATATATATTCTCTTTAAGATCAAAGAAAGGAACTATTCTGTCTGTTTATTTGCAGGTAACTTTACTCGAAGTTGCCAATCCATTGTAAATATTGTTTGATTTGAATATTTCTATCTTTAAAGTTTAGATCACTTTATGAATGTGACCTACCGAATTAGACTATTTACCGGATTTTTAATCACATGAGCAATACGACAGGTGCCACATGTGGAGCAGAATCAGTTTACCCTTCCTGAACACATGAGATCACCCCAAGTTTTGGTGGGGTTCGTGTTGCTTAGACTTTTTTATGTTGTGTTATGTGTACTATTATTTGTCTGTTGGTATTTTTATTTTTTAGTCATGGCGTTGTCAGTTTTATTTTCGATCTATGATAGTTATCAAAGGTACCAGGATTATAATTTAGTTCGCCAGACGCGCGTTTCGTCTTCATAAGACTCATCAGTGACGCTCATATCAAAATATTTATAAAGCCAAACAAGTACAAAGTTGAAGAGCATTGAGGATCAAAAATTCTAAAAAGTTGTGCCAAATACGGCTAAGGTCATCTATGCCTGGAATAAGAAAATCCTTAGTTTTTCGAGAAAAAAAATTTTGCAACAGGAAATTTATAAAAATGACCACATTATTGATATTCATGTCAACACCGAAATATTGACTACTGGGCTGGTGATACCCTCGGAGATGAAACGTCCAACAGCAGTGGCATCGACCCAGTGGTTTAAATAGTTATCAAAGGTACCAGGATTATAATTTAGTACGGCAGACACGCGTTTCGTCTACATAACACTCATCAGTGACGCTCATATCTAAATATGAGTTTGACTGTCTCTCTGGAATATTTCGTCCCTCTTTAATAAATGGAAAAGATAAGAAAACAAAATATTATTGCATTTCATGAAAACATCTTTCATTTAAATCATTATCATTATTGTTGTACAAATAATAACTAAAATGCATAAAAAAATATTGGTTTTACCTTTCCTTTTGTTATATCTTCTATTATGATATCCCATACGAATTCAACCAACCATCTCGACCAAGAAAATCAGTGTTAGAACGTTAACAATGCTTATAAGCTTCATGGTCTTTGTCAAGATTGAAATCTAAAAGAACAAAATAATACATAAATTTTCGATTATAGAACATTTAGTTGTTATCCTCCGCGTCCTCTTTTTGCAATAATATCCATATAAAACATCAACTGTTTGTGTTTTGTTTCCATTCTTTAAACAAAAAAACAAATTTAAAATGTCAACCTCTTTTTTTGGACTCACTCGATTCCATCAGGTTTTCATTTTTATGCAAAGATGTTAAATCTGCAAATTTTCGGAAGCACATTTTTGTTCTTCCCGTATTTCCAAAATGAATCAAGAAAAAAAATGGTGTGCATATAAGTCATAGTTTAGTGTGTTTATATTACTATAAGCATAAGAATTATCAGTGATGCGCGAATGAAAGCAGTTGAAATGACAAATCAAATAATGAAGTTGAAAAGCAACCTTTAGCGAAAATTTCGAAGTTGGGCAGAAATCAGACAACAATATGTTACGCAGATAACTGGAAAAAGATACAGACTATTAATCCAATTATGAAGAAAGGTATTTTCAGGACACAACTTTAAACTTTAAGAAAAAGAAATGTCATTCAAATATATTAAAAATAGCATCATTGCACAAACACACAGAATAAGAATAATAAGTGCGTTCCAAGGAAATGTCAACTGTAGATTTTGTAATTTCAAAAACAAAACTATTTTCTAAAAAAATATATTCGCATTACCTTATCTAAGCAACACTCAAAATGTAAGACTTTTGAAATTGAAATATATTTATACGGAAATACATGCATGGTTATATGAGCACATGCTGGGTAATTGATTTGAGTAAAATCAATTGTTTCCAGAAACTTAAAAATGAATAAAGTGCGTCAGAGTACAATAATGCAAGGAGGTACATGTAGTACATGTATACATGAACGCATGCTGATTAATCGATTTAAGAAATGACAGCTGTACACAAACATGAAAGAGTAAGTTACAAAAATACCAAATTTTAAGAAAACTTATAATAAAAAAATCAGACTCTTCTAACGAATGGAAAACAGCTGCCATATTCCTAACCTGGTTGATCGAACACTGAAAATAACATTATCATTTGCTCCACATATCAAACGAGTTTGCGTGTTTGATGTTTAAAAACACTGTACACGCTCATGTACATACTGTCCATATTACCGAGTTTACTCGATCATCTGAATTTGGTTTAAATTTACGTTTTTTTTCTCAGCCTGATGTACCATGTTGGATCCAAACAGGACTAATACCTTAGATTATCATTGGTCAGTTTTTTAAGATGAGAACAATTGCTTGTCACGCTTTGTTTTATAAGTATAAGTTCAATGATATCTTGATTCAGGTCAATAAGACTGCAAATTCAATTATAGATTTATTAACACATTAACGACCACACTTGAACATATATGACCCAACAACAGAAGTAGTATATTGGTCATCTGTGTATTTCTATCTATTTACGATATAAAAGGCAATCCGGAAACCAATGATTAGAGATTAATGTAATCATATAATTTCAAATTATAAGTTTGAGTAAATTCAGTAAATAATTTCTAAAATCCTGTCTTGAATTCAATTTATTACTGGTTTACATTTAAATATCAGAAGCTTTAGTAAATCTTTTATTTAATTCAAATATTCCCGAGGCCTTATCTTTTACAACAATAAATCAGTAGTGTCATTCGGCAATTTTGGGCCATTCAAATGGCCTTGTTTATAAGCAGTGTATATTCGAACTAAATTCCTATTCTGACCTCATTACTTTTCAAACCTGTAATAACAAAAGTCAGCATTCATTGTTTTTGTTTTTCCAACTTTAATTTTGGTCCATCTATTGACATTTCTTGTTCAAGTATTATATATCGACCAGAGGAGCACCAGACGTTATTGCTATACAGAAAGGAGTAGGTCCGGTAAGGACCGATTTTGGCCTCAAATTTCAGGTTCATCTGACGAAAGATTTTGACCACTTTTTAAACACTTAAGTGTCTATTTTATTTGAATTAATTAGTGTATGTGAAAAATTTTAACAGATTTAGTCATTAAAAACGATCCGATTCAAGCTCAAATATGAAAAATCTACCTAATATGCCGAAAAATGTCACTTTTCAGATGGTTTTTGGTAAAAATGAAAGTGGCCGCATCCGTGTTCATCCTCAACCTTTATGTATGTTATGTATTATCATAAAATACAACTTACTTTTCAATATTAAGGATGAACACGAATGCGGCCACTTTCGTTTTACACGAAAACCGTCTAAAATTTAACTAAAATGCTAGAATTATGAGGATTTCAGTAATTTAGCATGACTTAATGGTGCTAGTACCGGATATATGTGCATTGTATTGTAAAAAAACAGCCCATATTTATGTAGCAGAAGCATTCTACTGTCCAATAAATAACTTAAGGTTTACATTTTAACAATTTTGTAAAACTGCTATATTTTGGGGCCAAAAAGGGGTCTTACTGAACCTACTCCTTTCTCCTCTAAAAGAATGGTCTTTGATGACGTATATTTAGTTAATTAAACTTTACAAAAGCAAAACACAACTGATCATGCCACACTAATAATTTAGAATGCAATACGATTGTAACTATTTACGAAAAGGAAAGGATGAAGGGTCATGTTTTATCACAATTTGCCCAAAAACTTAAGAAGATAGCTACACGTAAGATAAAAGTTATTTAACCTAAACATTCGACTTGCAATATGTTTCCCTATATGTGAACAAATCATGAACAATCTCTTATTGTATATTCATTTCTACTTTGATTCTTGCTGTTTTATAAAAAAGGGGCGAAAGATACCAGAGGAACAGTCAAACTCATACATCGAAATTAACTGACAATGCCATGACTAAAAATTAAAAAGACAAACAGACAAATAATAGTACACAAGAAAAAACATAGAAAACTAAAGACTGAGCGTTAATTAATATATCAACTAAATTGCTGCTACGCTCCCGATTTTAAACTGAAAAGGCCAAAATAGAAAAATAAGAACCGTGTCCAATTCACAGTTGTGCGGACAAATTGTTGATTCGACTAATGAATTGGCATATTTGCATTTTTATTTTAGGGATGTATAATCCTGTTGTAATTGGTATCTTCATGATAAGGTAAAATAACCGCTATGCAATTTAGTATATGTGTATATACTATATGTGAGGGACTGGACAGGGGGGTATGTTTCTCCCTGCCCCCGCCTCTCTTTTCCCTTCTAATGCCCTCCTCCGTTCTCCCTCCCTTTTCTCTCTCCCTGACTTTTTCTGGCATACATTTCATTAAAATCCATAAAAAATTCAGGAAGAGTTTCGCTCAGAAGATTAGTTATGCCATACTATTAAAGTAACGAGTATCTCCCCTTTAATTAACATTTAGAACTTTCTCATGTAAATATTTCTTCAATATCCATCCAGTTGTTCAGGAGTAGATGCGCTTAAAGAGATACATTAATGGACAGATAGGGTGCAATATACCTGCAACGTGATCAGACGCATACAAATTCCCCCATCTAGGAGGGACATTCCAATGCAACCTCCCATATTTTCGATTTTTGACAAATTTTAACTGGAAATAGTCCTGTCAAGGACGGCAGTAAAAATCGTGAATGTATGACCCCAGCTTAACTCTGATGCACGCCGTTTCCGAATTAGTTTTAAAGTATAAATCAGAGGCGTAGCACTCAAATTTATATTGGTACGGCAAGAAATAATATGGGTTGCAAAGCGACTCATTCCGCCATGTTGAGGCCAATATTCGACACGGGTTCTGGGCCGCTGAAGGGCCCGAGAAATTTTGGTATAAATGGTGCAAAATCCTGCACTCTGACCCTCTCCTGACACTTAAATTCGCTTATGAAAACATCATTTTTAGTAACAATTAGAGTTATCTCACTTTTTTGAAAGTTAAATTCAAAATATAGAAAAAAGAAAAGAATTTGAAACATGAAATGTGTCAAAAAGTAAACAATCCAAATGGGTACAAAAAGTGGAATATCTTGGCTTAAATTTATACTTCCAATTTTGTGTCGGATGCCATTCAATGGGTCTTGGCATACAGGGGATTTTTCATAGTGGTACGTATAATAAATTTCGTTGCCGAGCGTAGCAACTCCACGAATCACGTCGACTGGCTTTGACATAGTTAATAATATATTATAATAATACGAGCGAATAATATCTTTATAAATAACGAATTATCGCTAAAATAAACGGGATATGGAAAAGTCAACCAAATATAGTCTGATTTGTCATATTACAGTTGTGTTTTAAAAAAATACGTAAAGGAGGGGCGTACGACCTCTACGATCCCTCTGGATCCGCCACTGGCATACCCCTATTCGAAATTATTAGAAAGAAAAATTTGTGCAATTCTTTATTTCGATTGAAGGAAATTAAAAAAAACTTATTTAAAACTATCAGATATTCGCTAAATGTAGTCAGGGGGTCAGACGTCAGTCAATACAGAAAATAATACTCCTTTAACTTGAACTTGTGAATTGTCGAAGTTTAGTTATGGTCCTCATGATGATTTTGTGACGGGGACCTCAATATCTCCCAAGAAAAAGAGTAAAATTAAAAATCATACAAGACTAACAAAGGCCAGAGGCTCCTGACTTGATACAGGCGCACAAATGCGGCGAGGTAAGCATGTTTTTAAGATCTCAATCTTCCCCCTATACATCTAGTCAATGTAGAAAAAACAAACACACAGCAATACGCACAGTAAAACTCAGTTGAAGAGAAGTCCGAGTCTGATGTCAGGATAGGTAACAAAAGAAATTAAGCATCTGAACAAATTGACAATGATGTAGTTCTGAAAATAATTATGTTTTTCCAAAAGAAACCTTAGGCAGTCTATGCCTATTAGTTAGAAACCCATTAGCACTATGACTAATTTACAGAAAATGAACATATCAATTCAAAGAAGGTGTTTTTAAATATGGCGTCGCGCTAATCAAGGTATAAATAAAGGCAACAGTAGTATACCGCTGTTCAAAACTCATAAATCCATAGACAAAAAACAAAATCGGGGTAACAAACCAAAACCGAGCGAAACGCATTAAATATAAGAGGAGAACAACGACACAACATCGAAACGCAACACACACAGAAACAGACCAATCATCAGACAAAACACCACGAGAATAACAAATGTAACATGAAAACCAAATACAACCAAATAAATGAATTTGGGATAGACAAGTACCGTGCCACGTCTTATCTCAATATCTCAAAAATAAGAGAAAACACAAACGACTCAACGTTAAAATGCAACACAAAGAGAAACGAACAATATATAACAATGACCATCTTCCTGACTTGGTACAGGACACTTTTAAAGGGGAATAAAAGTGGTGGGTTGAACCTGGTTTTAAGGCATGCCAAACCTCGCACTTTAATGGCAAAGTTAAATATAACATTGAAATGACAACATAATATTACAGGACTACAATACAAATAAATAGGAATTATACAAATATAAATATAACACAGACAAAAATATACGAGGTACATACTGTTTATCCTAATTTGGTAAAGGGTTTTTACGGGATACACAATTTAAAAACTTAATTAAAAAAAAACTGATTGTCGAGCACGTACTCAACTTAAAAAGGCATCCCATCCCATCTTTGCACACACAGTATAAAAATAATCGGTGTGTCCGGAGGAAGATTTTTCCACTTAATTAACATTTTATATTCTAAAAACAAACTAAAACTGTTTAAAAGAATTTATAATTGCATTACCTGTTCTCAAAGACAATCGAAATGTTAGATCTTTGAAAGACAATATTTTTATGAGGAAATACATTTATACCCGAACGCATGCTGATTAATCGATCTGAAAATGACAGCTGTCTACAAGTTTAGTGGGAGATATTATGGACATAAATGTGCAAATCGTGATACAAGCATGAAATTTGGCATAAAGGTTGACTAAATGATAATTAAAAAAAATTAGGTGCTGGCCATCAAAAATTTCCATTTTTTCAAGATGGCCACCGATCATTTTGCAAATGGCGTCATATCCAATTGGCTACATTTCGAAAATCCTTGAAAGCTGTGTTATAGGTATAATCCAATGTAAGTTTTGATAAAACGTAAATAACAATTCCTGAACTACGACAAAACAACACATAAATGACAAAAAAAAGTGACTTCCGGTTCCAAAATGGCGGCAAAAATTTTGAAAATGTATTTTTTTTATATTTTCTATCAACTTACTAGTAACAAGTGATATCATATTCTTTGTTAAGTTAACATGCCTAGTTTTGATAGATAGACAGGTTGGTTATCTTATAATTATCTGACAGTAGCCAATACAAAAATCCGTACAAGGAAGAACAGAACGACAGCATTTACAGTTGTCAACACAGCTGGATTTTTTGCCTTCGCATTTTATTAGTTCCTGACAGGACAGCCGAAGAAGTCCTTTTTGGTTTCCGATTGTCATCGATTTTTTTCTTTCATCCAACCCCAGTGTTCATGACTTGGTACATGTATCTGTCGAATACATAATTTAAACTAGGCAATTTTTCGTTTGCTATACAGTAAAGAATCTCAAAAGAATTAATTCCTACAATTAACATTGACCAGTTTTGTTTTTCATTAGAAAAAATGCATGAATGAAATGAGAGTTTAATTAATGTCAATAAGTTACCAAAATTCAACTATGTTTGACATTTGTTTATTCATATTTTTGTTCTGTAAAAATTTTAAATACTCAATCAAGAGCAGTTGTAAACTTTTAAGATTGTAGTTTTGTTCCATTTTAAGCATGTATAATCTCGTAAAAATTTAATCAATTTCTAATTGGTAGTAAATGTTGAATGATTGTTTGAAATTAGCTCTAAAATGTTAATTATTCCAGAGTTATAAGTAACATTAATTTATTTCTGCAGGCTTATTCAAGAACTTCTTATTTCAGTTCTGTTTCTTTTCAGTTATAATTTTTCTAAATATTTTATGGGTTTCTTCCTCAGTGATTGTCTTAGACTTTCAAACAATAGCTTTTGAAGTTTACATAAATTATTTTGTGATTAATTGATGGTTTGATACTACTAGATGTATTCAAATTAGCTGTGTGTTTGATGAAGAAATTTCGTCCAACAAACTTACAACTGCATACATTTCATTACAGATCTAATTGTAGTATTGATGGAGTAATTTTCCTAAAGAACTAATGGCTTCGATTAAATATTTCATTTTTGGTTTAAATGACCTGGAACAAAATTCTCCAGTAAGCTTATTCTATTTACCCATTGAAAAGAAATTTCATGACAATGGTTCGTAAACAGTTTACCAGTACAAGAGTATTTGATTACACTGGCTAGATGGTACGCTAAGACCCATCACAAATCAAATATTGTTGTAGGGCTTATCTTTTTAACATATTCAAGATTCAAGAAATAACAATTATCTGTTGTGTTCAATTATAGTAATGACTTGAATTGCAAGTAGAAAAAATGAAACATTGTGGAAAAGTGGCTTTTTCCACCTTTTCTGACATGTACAAATCCATAGTCAAGACCACCACACTGATATACTAAACATGAAGGTATGGTCAAAATGTAAAAGAAAAACAAGATATAAGCACTTTGAAGGAGGCTATTTTCTCTTTATACATTGAAGTGACTAAAAAAATAGAACACATTAACAATAGGATCTGAAATTATGGTACACAATTTCTAAACTGCATTTTACATAGACCTTTTTTTAGAAGAGTTACTTAGAGATTAGATGTATACATGATCTTTTTTATACTCATATGCCTGCTTATGTGTGTATTGTTATGCGTTTACTTTTCTACATTGGCTAGAAGTATAGGGGAGGGTTGAGATCTCATAATCATGTTTAACCCCGCCGCAATTTTGCGCCTGTCCCAAGTCAGGAGCCACTGGCCTTTGGTAGTCTTGTGTGATTTTTAATTTTAGTTTCTTGTGTATAATTCGGAGTTTAGAATGACGTGCATTATCACTGTACTAGTATATATATTTTTAAAGGGGCCAGCTGAAGGACGCCTACGGGTGCGGGGGTTTCTCGCTACATTGAAAACCCATTGTTGGTCTTCGGCTGTTGTCTGCTCTATGGTCGGGTTGTTGTCGTTTTTACACATTCGCCCTTTCCTTTTTCAATTTTATTGGTGATATATGTATTACATTTTAAATTAAATGTTGAACAATTCAAACGACAAAATCACAATGGCTACTGTTGATCAGTAAGTTCTGACCCTAACAAAACAAAACAAATGGTCCATACGCTGTTGATGCCTCATAATAAGGTGACACCCGAACATATTAATATATACAACTCGTCTAAACATCAGACCAAAAATGTTAGATCTGTAAATTTGCTTTCGCGAATTTTTTGTTCTTCCCTCGCCGGGATTCGAACTCATGCTACTGAGATAGCGTGACACCAAATCGCCTGCACCCTCTCCGACACACTACACCATTCGACCATCTTGGCTTCACACTAATAAAGCTTTCGGTGGCCGGTTGTTACCTTTCTCCGTCAGTTTTAATCTAGCATTGTAATACAGTACATGATATATAAGAAATTAAGATTGGATTTTTACAGATTAGTTAAAATATCGATTGTAAAGAATCCTACAAATGAATGCAAGATACAGTCACAGAAATAATTATAGTTATAAGTACGTCTGATCCAGTGACAACTCTATAACTGATTTATCCATCGGATCACCAGCAGTGAGTGTGATACATGGCTGTGTGCATTCTGTATATTCAACTCGTCTAAACTTCAGTCTAACAATGGTAGATCTGTAAATGTGCTTTCGCAATCTTTTTATTCTTCCCTCGCCGAGATTTGAAATGATTTCAAAAATTTTATATGAATATCAGGCACAAATAGTCTTCTGCGGGATGCACATCATAGTAGACTAACATGCATACGACTGTTGCACTGTTATATATTTTGTTTTATCCAAGTCGAATCTAAATATAACTGCTATATCAGCATCTACCTACCAGCTTTTGTCGTGTGCGACAACCTTGGGAGATAAGAGTCTTTCTTGCAATGCTAGAGCTAAAAATATGCTTTTCACAAGTATTAACATGAAATTCAAAAGAATCAACTCAGAAGCACTCGGGAATTTAATGACATTTAATATTTTGCTCAATGTATAAACAACTTAATTCAGGAAGTTATCCAGTTCATGTATAGCTTTCGGGGGTTAGTAGCACACATTTTTGTATCTGCCTTTTAGGTTACATTGGTTATGCACATGACAAATACATGTATTAATTCTTAAGTTATGTTTTTTTTTTATTGTCAAAACTACATTGAAACATAAAAAAAAATCTCTTGTTATTCTTCCACAATTAACAAGACCTGCTATTGTTAAAGTCTTGCTACTTAGTTATATACAAAAAATTGGAGGGGGGGGCAAAATTTTACACTTAAGTCAAGATGGATTGCTTTATTTAGCAGAAAAAGTTAATCCGTTTTGGTATGATATCCTGGGAAACTTTTGTAGTAAAAAAATAAGCGTAAAGCTGAAAACAATGCTATAATTCTGTCTCAGTCCATATGGCTGAACCCGAACATTAAAATGGATGGCAAGATGATTTTGAGGTTCAAATATACTGAATATCGTATATTCTTCACATATGATGAAAATAAAAAAAATATGGTATTAATACTTATTTTGTAGAGTTTTATGGTATTTTAAGTGCGATTCTGAACAGATGGAAAAGTATAATAGAACATGTAGAAGGTAGTTCAAAACTGGAAATTATTGAAAATAAATTAATAGATAAAGTTAAAAAGGAACCAAAATCTTTTCTATACATTATTTTTGGAGGATAATAAAGTGATATCTTTATCTTCCCGTGAAAAATGGGAAAGAGATTTACACATGCAGATTGAAGATTGGAATGCTATTTAGTCCATGCCCTTCATTAAAACCAGAAATTCTTTTTTTACAAAACTTTTAATTTAAGATTGTTCATAGGATTCTACCATGTATATTAATTATTTTTTATTGAAATGTAAATTAAAAGAAACTGAACAATGTACAATTTGTTTTGGGAATGTAATGTATAACAAAACCTCTGGCTATCCGTTATAGATTAGATAAACAATATGGCATTATCCTGCCTTTCAGTGCAAAAGAAGTCATTTTAGGTGTGTCGGAGGATTTTGTCAACAGTAAATATAAGTGTAATATGCTATAAAATAAACTCGGTTAAAATGTTGATGTGAATTTATTTCTTTCTAAGAAGCTCTGTGTGCTGAAATATTTTATCTAGCTTATGGCTAGTGGGGTTATAACTTCATATGATGTAACATAAATCAGATAAAGCTAAAGAACATTAAGCAAACTACAATCATTTGTTTGGGAAAATTCAGTTTTAGAAAAGATTTGAAATTAAGGGCTATTCCATGTACCAGAAAAATATGAAAGGCTTGGGGTAAACAAATTTACCCCACCACATCTACAGTTTTAATTAATTATTTCGTATAATTGGTAAAACATTTCCACTTTAAATGTATTGTATTTATATATCAGGTTTTAGACCAGATAGATGAATATGGAATCAGTATTTACCCTCTACCTGATTGTGATTCAGATGAAGATGAAGACTACAGAGAACAGTGTCGTCAGCTCAAGGTCTGAAATTTGGGGAAAAGATTATAATCAAGATTTCTTGATATTTCTTTGTTAGGCATTGACATTTACTGCAAATATCCTGTTATTCACATTATAAAAGACGATAAATGTCAAGTGTATTGCAGATATACATTATACAAAAATGAACAATGAATCAATTAAAAAAATTACCATTTAAGTCTGCTATTCAAGTTGTATAGTAACTGAGCCTTGTTAGCAAAACCCAGTTATTTCCTTTGAGGTTTGATCTCATACAGAATCGCTTGAAAGTTGACATTCTTACATCTTTTGCATATTAGAAAACAGTATGAGATCAAGACTCGCTTGTGGTTATTTTCTAAAACCATAAGTTAGGCGGTATGTTCAGTTGGATTGTTACAAATTTTGTGGATCACCTGGCCATTATGATTTCCTCAATAAGTTTTTCAGTTCTTTATTAGTAATATATAATGTGAAATAAAAAAGCATATCAAACACAAAATTTGTCATTAATTTAGATATAACTAATGAGTTCTAAAATGAAACTTTTTTAAGCCTGTGTTGTTACAACTTTAAGACAATAGCTTTCAGATTTTATTTTTTATGAAAAATGAAGTTAGAAATCTAATGTTTAATTTTACAGGAAGCAGTGCCTTTTGCAGTTATTGGAGCCAATACAGTAATAGAAGTTAAAGGTCGTAAGGTCAGAGGTCGTATGTACCCATGGGGTGTAGTTGAGGTAGAGAATCCAGAACATTGTGATTTCATCAAACTAAGGACCATGCTCATGTAAGTTGTAAAGGTCAAAGTTTACTGAACCATGAAGAAGTCTTCTTTTGTCAGAGATCAGTCTTTTTTAGACATTACTTTGACAGTGTTGAAATTTTTTAAACTATCTTATATTGACTGTTGCATGCTGTTCAAAGAAGAAAAAAACAACTAATAAAACGTATAGATTTTTTGTTTAAAACCAAATTTATACACTGACAGCTAACAGCAGTATTTACATGTAAGTAGCACAGTTTCACTGAATCATTTATTAGTTTTTCAAAAGAAGTTTTCATTGTAAAAATTTAATAAAAAAAACAGTGACTTATAATAACAGAAAAAATCACCAACTACTTTTATTATAAAAGATTTTCTATTACTGCATTCTATCTGTTTTGTAGATGTGTTACTGTAAATTCAAAAATTATTGCAATGTTTTTATTATTTTGCAAAATGAGACAGGGTTTTAATCGCAATAATTTAATTCAATTTATGAATTAAACTGGATTTTTCTCAATATCACAATAATTAAAATCGCATTTTAGTAAAAAAACGACAAAGTGTAAATGATAAATGCACACAATAATTTCTGAATTGACAATATTTAGAGATTATAATTATATCTCTCTATTTTCAGCACACATATGCAGGACTTACAAGAAGTTACACAAGAAGTGCATTATGAAAACTTCAGAGCTGACAAACTAGCAGGAGGTGGTGGCCAGGCTATGCCTAAGAAAGTCAGGTGTGTATTTTACCCTATATCAACTATACCATCTAAGTTGAATTTTATTTATTATGTATTTTCTCCTATTCTTCACTGTTGTTGTTGAGTTATGGATTTCTGCTATCCATTTATTTTATTTTGATACCTATTGTGTGCTTTTCATGTTACTACATTTGTACTGTTGATACCCCAGGCTGTCTGAGTTATAAAAAGACCGGAAAAGCGAATTTCATATAAACAGATTACATTGATATTGGAGTAAAAAGTTCTATATAGTGATATTCTAATGATATATATAGGAATCTGTTTATTAATTGATAATATGAAAAGAGATGAGTAACCACATGTTTTATAATGGGAGTTAACTCTTAATTTACTCTGAAAAAAATGGAAATAGTAGAAAACTTCAATACTTTTTTCAGATTAAGCATCGAACATTTTAGATGATATTAATATTTAGGAACTATTTTCACACAAATCTCACAGGGAGGAGGGGGTAAACATTTTGTTATCAAAAATATAAAATATGATAGTGAAAAATTTGATAACTTGCACAAGTAATAGACAGTGCTTAATGTCATGCATATTATATCCTCATATGAAATGACACACAGATAATTTATTATGTAAATAGCTTTCTGAAGAGCAGAATTCAAGAAAGAATTTAAAAAGACATCAATTTAATGTTCATTGTATCATTTTATCATGTATGTAACATTCACACTTTACAGAGGAAGGCAGCGTGAAGAAGCTGTTGAGCAGGAGTAGGTCTCATTTACATATTATGCATATTCATAAGTCATTCATGCATGTCACTTTCATTTTAATCATTCAATTGTGTTAGTGTTAGAGGGACATGTCAACTATAACAGATTATTCAGAATGAAAAGTTGCATGAATCCAAGAGTAACTTCCCTTTGACAACAGACTGCATGAATTTAAAAAGTTTTCCTGCCCAAGCAATTCATTTCCATGGTAACAGATTTTTTCCTTTATGCAAACTAATATTTCCTTATTTTTACTAGATTTGAGACGATTAAAAACTTTAATTCACATGTTTTGGAGGGAATATGTGAAAGGTTTGTTTTAAGCCTAATAGCTATTAAGTTCATATACGAAATGCCAGAACAAAAAACCCAGGTGGTTGGCTTTGGGTTGTATGATAGCTCCAACTTTAACAGAATATTTCCAGCAAAGAAATTGCAGGCTTTATAAGTATAATTTTCCTTGCAAAAGTAAAGCTTTTATGGTAGCTAAATTTTTTTTGTTAACGTAAAACTGCTTTTCATAAAAGAAACGAAAAAAAAAATAAATAATCAGAAAATGAAGCTTTTTCTACGCAGAATAATAAAGATAAGATAACAGCTTTTCTGCAACAAGAAAATGAAGAAGATAAAACAGAATGCTAGAGATTACTTATTTCATAACTATTATGGAGCCAATTAAAACGACTTCTTTTATTTACATGATTTTATGTGGAAAATCTAAAACTATTAATTTTATAACCGAAAAAGACTCTTTTTTTTTTGGACAAACCACAAAAATGATAGTTTAAAAATAAAAAGTTGTAGGTTATATTTTTGATTTTCCCTTTGTTATGAATTTCAGATAATATTGCATGTGAAATAACTCCTTTATTTTCACCTTTGAGACTTCCCCACCTTTGACCGGACCCTCACTTGTATTAAAAATAAAATGATGGGATACGATTGCCAGTGAGACAACTCACCTCTAGAAACTAATAAGGTAGAAGTTATCAACAAAAGCTCATCATATGACCTTCTACAATGAGCAAAACACATGCATGGCAACCAACTAATGATTTGTGCTTTGACTAATTGATTTAGTCTGTCGCATATCAACCATTAATGAATATTTGGATTTATTCAAAACATCTTATTGCATTACAACAATTAAAAAAAATGCACCAGTCTTCTCAAAATGATGATTTTATATTTGACAACAATTATCAATACACATATACAGATATACTCATACGCCAAAAATTGAAATCGGCTTACAAAAATTGAATCCAACTAGGACCAGTAACATACAAGGGTTTTCATTATCTGTTGCTTATTAATAAAAGTATTACTAATTGTTGTATTTGATTGTAAAAATAAGACCACTTGTGACCTAAAGCCACAATGGATTAAACTTGTGCTGGGCACATTTAATCATGCATCCTTCAGTCACATCTTGTCTTATTTTTTTTTTCAAATAAAGCGATTAGTATACTGTAATTCACAGCAAGATGGTAATGGTTCTAAGGTTTTATTAATTTCTATTATGATAATTATCATTTGATGTCAGAAATGAGACACAGAATTGTGTTGTATTGTATTATATTATTGCATTTTAATGAAAATAGAAGAATGACTATATAGTATACATTACTTATTTTATTATTTTTATTTCTACTTTTTCCTATGTGTCTGTGTGTGTATCTATGGTACCAATATATTATATATTTGGTAAGCGTACGTTAGAAGTTGTAGTGTGTAGTTTGTGTAACTCTGTATTAATTTATTTTATTTTTCATCAAGTTGATCAAGTTGATCAAAAACATTTTAACTTCCTGATGTCTACTTTAATATTTTTTGGCAGAATAATTTTGGTTGTAAGATTTCAAGAACTTTCTTAACCTAAACAAAAGAAAAGAAATAAATAAAAAAAAAGTGTATTTTTTAAAAATTAGAATTTGATCAGCTTTCTAACAATATCTTGAAACTTTATGCATATTATAAATATTTCTGAATGTATTTGAATTGATTTGAATATCCCCAAGGAGTCTTTAAAAAAAATTCTAAGGAAAACAATCATTGGCTGTTTTGACCTCTAAGAGCAATTGCTACAACTTTTGTGTTGGTCAAAAGATATCTACAGATTAAAAGAAATTGTTATTTACTCAATGTTAAAAGTTGAATTTCATTTTTTTTTAAATTTGGCATTATGTTCCCAAATTCCAGTTTTTCATAGACAGAAATTGACATAATATAATTTATTTAATTTTAATTTGTGTGGTTTATATTGACAAGTGTTTTCTCTAACAAAGAATATGATTTACTTTTTACTAAACTTTTTATGCATCTTTAGCATATTTCTCAAATTTTGATTAACTCTCAATAGATGTGTTTTTAAAAGCACTATTTTATGTAGAGTGTCTCACTTCACATAGTCAGATACAACTGTTTATAGAAAAACATTTTTCAGACATTTGATGAAATTTCTCTTTTGAACACTTTCTTCTCTTACAAATTACTAATTATTTAAATTTAATTAATCTAGTAAAATGGATTTTTATGGGTCTTGTTTAAAAAACTAAAAACTTATATACAGTTTATATAAAATTTTACAATTGATTTTTGTAATATCAAAATTAACTACTGTATATTGAATACAAACCTGAAGTAGTAGTAATGCATGTAGCAAATCTCTTGGCTGCCATTACATGTGCATATTTTTATCTTTTGCGAATTTATAGCCTAGGCCAATTTTTAATTAAAATTCCAATCACCATATAAATCTATGGCAAATTAAAATGTACGAATTGTCATTTAATAATTAGATAATGATTTTCATTATTGTTCTTAAAAACTTTTAAAAATACTAGATGTTCATTTTTAAAAAAATGACTGCAGTCGAAAGACTGTCACAAAATCTGTGTATAAGTATTTTCTAGGTACCAACCATTGTAACTTTGAATTTGACATGTTATAGTTGCCAGATTTTCCACTGCTTGTATAATAACAATCTATTTATTTTTAATTACAGTAAAAATCGTCGCCCTGAAAGTATGGTTGGTGGTGATGAGAAGGAAAAACAATTACAAGAAAAAATGCAGAGGTAAAGTTTTAACACCAAGCTGACAGTGGCAGATAAGATTTTCATACCTTAAAATTTAGTGTCTTATCATGTACTTTTTAAGTGGAAGGGACAAGCTGGCAAACATTTGTATTACAAGCCAAAAAAATCACATTTTTGGGTGTTTTTTTTTTTAATTTTATGAAATGGAATTAAAAGTTATAATTTTTTATATTGATTGTCTATTTCTATGTCTAGCAATGTAATGAATCATCTGAACTTGATCAATAGACTTTTGTAATTGTAAACACTGGTAAAAGTCACTAGAAAACTAACTACAACTAAAAAGAGAGCCGTGGTGTAGTGGTTAGTGCATCGGACTACTAACACAAAGGTTCCTGGTTCGATTCCCGTTTGGGATAAAAATTTCAGGAACTCAATTTTTGGCTCTTCCTTGACACCATCTGCGAGTATGGTCTTGAGGAAACGATGATAGTCCGTCGGAATGGGACGATAAATGGCTGACCCATGTTAAGAGAGAGCCATATCTCTTGCACGTTAAAGACACAATTGTAGATTTCGAAAAAGAGTAGGCTAATGCCGCTTCAAGGCTGCACTCACACCCGCAAAGTGGAAAGGGATAAATATAAGTTGCAAAACTTGTTTCCCAATCCACTATAAATAAATATGTTTAAACTGAAAGTAACTAGCGATCATTAAACCTTAGTTCTCTTAATTTGAGAAATTCTACTACCAATCAGGCATCAAGATCTTTCTTTCATGCTTTTAATAAAAAAGAACTCTGTCAAGCTATATTCTTTTAATAAAAAAAAGTCTGTTAAGCTACATTCTTTAAATAAAAAAAATCCAACATTTTACATTTCTTTCACAGCTGAGGAGGATGCAAGAGATGGTAGCTAGAATGCAGGCTGAGATGGAGCAACAAAAACGTATGGCTGGAACACCAGGAAAACAAAATGGGGGAATCAAAACCGAAAATGTCTAGGTTAGTTGGTAACCATAAAATGTTTCGTTCATCATTATATTCTGTAGATAATACAAAACCAACTCTTTAGGTTGGGAATAGAAAAATTGAAAATAGAGAAAGACAAAAAAAGAAATAGAAGTAAAGAAATAGATGTATGAACTAATAAAAAACAACAGACAAAAATAGTGAACACAAAACTGAAGCTTCCTGCAATAGAACATATTGCTATTTCGGAATATGCAACACTTGATTAAATAATTTGTGACACTTGAACAATTGACTTTATATAACAAGCACTTTTGTTGAATGCTTAAGATTATTGTACTTCTTTTTTTTCTACAGATTATTTGCAGTTTCATTCTAAAGAGTAACAGTTGAACGGCAAACGATTTAATGGCGTCTAAGTTCAAGACATTGGTCACGTGATAAAAGGTCAGAGTTTACGATTTTTTGGTAAACGTGCATGTCTCGTGGATTTGGACTCGTATCGTCTTATTTGTACTCGTACATTAATAAAAACCAAAGTGTTCAATTCTAGATTGAATAAGCTTTCTTATTTAATATAATTATAATAAAAAAGTATTGTTAAAATGTTATAAATTCACGACTGAAGTGAAACTTTTTTTCTGAAAATTTGCGTAGGTCCACGGAAAATCCTTAATAAATCCTTAAATAGGTTTGGTAACGTGTTGAGGG
The DNA here is from genome assembly GCF_963676685.1 of Mytilus edulis. NCBI lineage: Eukaryota > Metazoa > Mollusca > Bivalvia > Mytilida > Mytilidae > Mytilus > Mytilus edulis. The sequence continues at coordinate 44,355,590 of NC_092349.1, read as the reverse complement.
GTATAAAATATGAAGTAAAACCGTTTTTTGCTCTTAATATAACAAAATCAGATCACAAAAACCCCGGATACGCAATTGTGTCAGTTTATTCGTGGCGAAGCGGAGATCAAAGGGAGATAACTCGGTACGCGCATCGTAGGATATTGCAAGTTCACAACAGTAAATTTGAGTAAAATTAATGATTGCAGATCTATTTCGAAGAGTTCTTGAATACCTTTCAATATTCCATACTTCTCTACTGTTGTAACATTAAAATAGTCATGGAAAGGTTGAATATGACATTTTTTTCAAGTTCTTACAGGTTTTTGAACACTTCCAAAGACCTACATTTTATAACAGACTGACTTTTTCTCTGAAACTTGAACTTATTGTATATATGTTCCAGACCGTATGAGTATTTGGACCGTACGCGTACGGTCTGGACCGTATGCGTACTTTTTCAAAATACGCATACGGTCGGACCGTACGCGTACGGTCTGACTAATAATAAGAAGATGGTCAAGTTTATCAGATACAAATGTAAATAACAGATCAACAAATCTTATATCTCAAATTAATATAAAACGTTCAATTGATATTGAAATGCAAACTTAATATTCTAACTTTTTAAAAAGGTCACGCTAGTTTAATCTGTTAATCTCCTGTAATTAGCATGTCAGAAATACATTATTAAAGGCCAGTACGCGCATTGAAATTGACGTTAACGGATGTAAACAAAACGTACAAGGACAATTGTTTTATAATATTTGTGAACTTTAAAAAAAAAGAATGCATATGCAAGGGAACATGCATGAACTGCAAACATGTAAATGTAAAATAATTAAAAAAAATAACATTCCTTGTGGTAGTTAGTGTGAACTTGAACGAGAGTAAAAAAATGGGATTCAGATATAGAATAATACAAACATTTAATTTCAACTGTACGCTTATTCACTTATCCATCTAATGTTAAAATAGCATCTTGGATAACTAAAGCTACAAATGTTTGGTATTTGTTCTTGTTTTTTAAATTTAACCCATATTATACCAAAACATGTATGGTTAGCTGGACCGTACGAGTATACTCATACGGTCCGACCGTACGCGTATGGTCGGACCGTACGAGTATACGTATACGGTCCGGACCGTACGCGTACGGTCCAAATACTCGTATGGTCTGGAACATATATATATTCTCAAACACCCTTTTGGTAGATAGAAGGAAACATTAAGATGGGTTTATCAGTCATTTGTCAGAAGAACCTGTGTTACAATAGAAGCAGAAGCAGAAGATTACATCTAAACAAAAATATGGCAAAAAAAAGGAAATATAGTCTTCAAAATTGTGACCATTACCATAGATGATCATAGATTGAAAATAAAATCAATCTGCAGTGGCCAGAAGTACATGCACAATTTTTGTTTTATTATAGCTGCTTTAAGATACAATTGCAGATCTCAGGGAGTCTGGTGATTGGAACCTCCTCTTTTTATGGAAGATTAATGCATTTGAATGGGATCATGCATATAGTTGGAACCCTCCTTTTTATCCTTGGTTGAGAATACCACCACTTATATATGTTTAAAATTTTCTGGATTCACCCTGAGATAAGAAACTACATAAGTTGTACAAGTTCTGTTGCTTGCCTTAATCAAGAGAAAAAAATCTGAACATCCAAAGAACCAGAAATGGATTTATAACATAATATTAAATCAACACAAAGATAACTGAACAAAAGCTGAATTGCAATCTGATATCCTGCAGTTATCATAAATTCTATTATATGTAATATTTCAAGTTTTGCTTTATATTTCTTCTTCTTTCTTATATTTGAATTCAAAAGTCCTGCAACCAACTGTCCTTTCAATTGAATTATTGATTGGATAATAACCTAAGCTGACCAGTATAAAATAAAATTTGAAAATGCTTTGTTGAAATAAAATAGTGGTATTATGTCATTAGATATACTGAATCAACTTCAAATTTGATCCAAATTAACATTTACCTGCTCTAAAATGCATAGTCAATTGGACTACAAAAATCTGAGACTACTTCAATGTATAACATAGAGATTGTGGTCACCTCCCATGTTATGGTAGTCTCAGACAAAAACAAAACTGACTTAAAAACAGTATGTTCAGAATTTTTTTGAAAAAGGACAACAAAAAGAAATTTATTATTCTGATATCAGAAATAAATTCAAAGCGGAATGTCAGTTCTTTTAATTGAGATAACCAGTTTAATAAAATTATTTACTATATAAAAAAAAACTCATGATATTATCTGGATTTACAATCATTGACTAAGCTTGTCATCAACTCACTTACTTTAAATGCTTTTAAAAGTTAACCTGTCAGTACTAAAATAAAGAAATGTGGTACAAGTTTTTATTCCAATTAAAGGGCATATGAAGAGCAAAGTAATGTACATGTATTACAATGATTTATATATAAGTATATATAATGGAACAATGATGTTGATATAAATCAGATAAATATGGAGATAACCAACTCCATTCTTAGATTTTAAACCACAGCCAGATCAGAGCCACACATATATTTGAAAAGGCATATAACAATTATATCTTCAATTAACAGGCAAATATTCCCAAAGGCCCATTTAAAACAATATCTGTACTCTATATATTGATAGTTTTCTGAGTTCAAAACATTTATTTTTCAACACTTTTCAATGCCTCTAGGTTTTCTTGAATGAAAAGCCAATTAGATTTGGCACTTGTGTTTAACTTTTCAATTTTTTTACAACTTATTATTATATTATCATTAAATTCTTTTCTTAAATCTTATAAAGGGGAAACTGACATTTATGGTATAGTTGCCAATGAGATAACATTCTGGAAACTTATCACCAGAGTCCAAGTCTCTGTTAGCAGTGACAGTTAAATTACAAGTCACTTTACATACATCAACAATCAATACATTCCATTGTTTTAAGGCAAATGAGGAAAATAAGAGTAACAATAGCTTTTGCCTTACTACATGCACAAGAGAACATTAGAAATTATAATATAAATAAGTAAATATCAGAGGCAAAAAAGACAGGACTTATAGCCACTGGACTTTTAGTAAAGTATGCCCTTACTAATCCTTAGAGGAGCTGCTGTATACTAGAAAAAATGATGTTGATGATTTAACCCCATCAATTAGCATTTTAGCATTACATTATTGTCAATTGCTATCTGTTCTATTTGTTCCAACCTGTTATGAGAGTCAAAATGTGTACCTAGGGTGGGAATTAAGCCCATGTACGTTCATTTACTTTATTGTTCTTTGTGTACATAAAATGTACATGTACATGAAATATATCAAATGCAAAAAATGCTGTAATGACATGTATCATTACACCCTCGCTAGTTTATAAGGACCAAGTAAAGGAAGTCCCTGCACCTACCTAGACGTATTTCTTGGGTAAGATGTATTATATAACTCTTGAAAGTATAACACGATAAAGGTTATTGGTAAGTATATAGTAACATCAACGTGCAATTCAGGTAAACACACTTTCAAACATAAACAATCTACCACGTGTTTGTCTGCTGTGCTTGAATTCAAAACGACCCATCAGACTTATTTACACGAATTTTTGCTCAAGCAGACAGTTAAATATGTCCGTTTACCTTATGGGGTCTGTTAAGAATGGATTTGCTGTTATAAATTGTGTATGCATGGAAATATAAGGAAGATAACATTGATTTTTACCGTAACTTTTGAATACACAACATTCCCAAGGTATCCCCACAAAACACATGGCTACTTTGTAACGACGGCTGGTAACGTGTAGCCACTTTCTAACGGCAAATTTAATTGGATGATCTTCAAAGATCAATAATAAAATTGCTAATAAATGATTGGATACGAATTTGTGTCAGATTATAAATAGGTGAAAAAATGTAAACATTGAAATCCGCCATCTTGACGTAGGAAACAAACTAATTTTCAGTCTTGGATTAAAGGACATTGCGCACATTGCCAGCGTATCATGCATAAACAGTCATCTGCAAATATATCTTTCAATTTGTGTTTTACACTTACTTTTCTATGTTTTAGTTAATTTAATGTTTTAATTTACTACAGAATGGGACATCGTTCTCAAAGATGCCGCAGAAAAAATTATAGGTGGCGCTGTTTGTGGGCGTAAACATTTTACATACGTGTTCTTTTTTTGTCGACAAATTGACCTCTATCTGTCAGATTCAGGCGTTTGCCTTCCAACTGTAATGATAGATTGCATTGTCAATCATTTTTGAGAAAGATGGTTAGTCTTTCATCTTTTGTTGAATTTTAAAGTCAATTTAAAACATCTTTAAAGAAAACATGTCTTAGCTTTTTTTAGGTTTGAATTTAAGAAATCTTGTCACTACTAATCATTCTCTATATTTATTTACAGATTTAGTGCCACATATTAGATGGAAAACAAGGTTATATGACAACATAGTGCTACCAAGGCAACAGTTTATTACTAACATTGAATTGGAATGGCGTTTGTTTTCTAACAGAATTTTCCATCAAATTGCAACATTTTACAAACTTTTTGTATTTCATTCCTTGTTAAAGATCAAAATCAGATTTGTCAGAAATTTTATATTTATTGTAAACGGTTGCAATTTATTTTTATGGTGTATTTTTTGTTGCTTGTTTTATTTTGCAAATATTTACAAAGGGAGACAAATGTGACCAGTGAAAGGGAAGTAACTGTGCAATTCTCTCATAATAATTCAACACATCTTCATACAAATATTTCAGACGTTAATCAATTGTGGAAATTAAGTTAATTCAGTATTATGAAATATGATAGGGATGTTAGATAGAACAAATATTTAATCAATGAATTTCTTTATTACATTATAAAGTAGATCAAAGAGTTCTTTTTACTAATGACAGGGAATTTTGTTTTTAGTATTTGATCTCTGAATTTGAATTATATGACAGGCTCTTTTTTAGTTTTTGATCTCTGAATTTGCTTCAATTAACCTTTGGCATTTAATATTATTCTTAACCACTGAAAAATAGATTCTAGTCAATTTCTCTTGCCAAATTAAGCTTTAATGATACAAAATATTTTACACAACTACAGCAAGTAGAGTATTTTTCTATAGATCTCTCTGAAAAAGTTAAAATTTTCAGAAAAAAAGGCAGTAAGGTTTATCTAATGTGTTCAGCGACTGTTAAAATTAAAATGGATCCAGTAGGACTTAGCTATTTTTAGGTAAATGAAGAAAAAAAGATTAATTGATCAAAATCTCTTGTCCTGATTCTTTCAGGTTATAGCCTGAGCAATTATTATACCATGTACATACAGGAAGTAGTTTAGAGCCTGTATCCCTGTAGACCCATACATGTATCTTTAGTAGACATTCCTTCAGTGTAGTTTGTCAGAGGGGCCAGGTCTCTGTTATATATGTTTTCTGTAATGATTTAATGCACCAAGACTTAGTATTTAAATCCAATAACTGGAAGGGCTCCTAGTTTGCTTACATTATCCAATGAAATATCGTGAATTGAAGTACATTTTCTTTAGAATTCTTAGTCATTCATGTTCATTTAAATTACTTAGATCCCTTCTATTGGAATGGCAGGACCATACAATTATAGGATAAGTTATTTTGTTGATGGGTTAAGTGCTAATTTACAAATGTAAATATACTGCTGAGTATCTTGTAAAACCTATACAAATGTCTTCCTCAAGAGAGATAACTCTGTAAGTCATCAGAATGTATAAATGGCATTCGGAGAAAAAAGCATTGTTTTAACTCAGTCTAAAACTTTAAAAGCCTATAAAGAAAACATTTGTTACTAATGTTTTAAGTCTATTTCGTGCAAAAATTGTTGCAAGAAGCTTTTAATTATTTTTTTAAATGAAAATAGAATATTTAAGAATATCTTTTTTTAGATTTAAGTGATACACCAATCTTCCCACCAAAAACAAATTAAGTATTTTTTTGCATTTATTTCTATAGAATCTCATACTTCTACATACTATATATTAGTCAGCAATAATTTTATATCATTTTACGGCATAATTGTAATTATTCCATTTATTTGTGTCAAATTTTATTTATTTGTTGTTTCGTATGATAATCATGTTCATTTATGTCTGGTGTTTCTGCTTTGACCAGTCTCAATAGTATTCTTAGATGATAAAAATATCATAACAAGTTCTGCTTTGTATTATGAGAAATTTAAAACATTTTTATTTTCACTTATTGATGAAATGATATTTCAAATGAGATGAATTTAGTTCTCAAATTTGCATCAATCTTCACAATTAAACCATAGACCCATTTATATTTAAATGTACAAGGACCAACTTCTTTAAAGAGGTGTTATGAATGTAATAGATAATTTTTTTTTAAATTAAAGTTTTCACAAAGACTTCAGATGAAATGCATATTTCATAACCCCAATTTAGAAATTGAAAATCTTAATGATATAAGAGTTTTTGTTAACCTTTTGTAGAACTTGAACTGGCAATTTCTTTAATTTGAAATGTTCAAAGCATCTTTTATTTCATTTGAAAGTTCAGACATCATTGATTAAATGGAATATTTGGCTTTTATAACATGTTTAAAAACACTTCTTATTGACTGGTCAGTCTGAAGATACTACTGTAAAATGTGTATTATGTGTAACATATACAATCAATCATATACAAAAATGAATTATACATTCAACAAATGAAAATTATAAAAATTTTATGTAATACACTTGTTTCTTATGAATAGCAGGAAAAATATAGTGAAAGTAAAGCACAATGAGTCAGTACTGATAAAACATGCTGAAATACGTGTTTCTCGTTTCTCGTGTTTTTTATATAGATTAGACCGTTGGTTTTCCCGTTTGAATGGTTTTACACTAGTAATTTTGGGCCCCTTTATAGCTTGTTGTTCGGTGTGAGCCAAGGCTCCGTGTTGAAGGCCGTACATTGACCTATAATTATACCCCCGCTTTAAAAAAGGGGGGGTATACTGTGTTACCTCTGTCTGTCCATCAGTCCGTCCGTCCGTCAGTCAGTCCGTCCCATGAAACTTTCGTCACATTTTTCTCAGGAACTACACATCCACCCTTTCTGTAATTTGGTATCAACATTTATATATGTCAGCCATACAGTGTGATGCGTTTTCAGATTCATCACTTGACAACTTCCTGTTTACCGAACACTTGTATGATTTTACACATGATAGCCAAGTTGAAAATTTTCGTCACATTTTTCTCAGGAACTACAATACAAGGATTTCTGAAATTTGGTTTCAGGATTTATATAAGTCAGCTATACCGTGTGATGCGTTTTCAGATTCATCACTCGACAACTTCCCGTTTACCGAACACTTGTATGATTTTACACATGATAGCCAAGTTGAAAATTTTCGTCACATTTTTCTCAGGAACTACAATACAAGGATTTCTGAAATTTGGTTTCAGGATTTATATAAGTCAGCTATACCGTGTGATGCGTTTTCAGATTCATCACTCGACAACTTCCTGTTTACCGAACACTTGTATGATTTTACACATGATAACCAAGTTAAAAATTTTCGTCACATTTTTCTCAGGAACTACAATACAAGGATTTCTGAAATTTGGTTTCAGGATTTTTATAAGTCAGCTATACCGTGTGATGCGTTTTCAGATTCATCACTCGACAACTTCCTGTTTACCGAACACTTGTATATTTTTACACTATTAATATTATCCACTTGCGGCGGGGGTATCATCAGTGAGCAGTAGCTCGCAGTTTCACTTGTTGTTTACTTTTTTGGATTGTTGTTTGGATGGAGAGTTGTGTCATTGGCACTCACACCACATCTTCCTATATCTATGAAATAGAAAGCCATTCCAGAAAAAAAGCTTACATTTGAAAGAATGTTTTAAGTCTCCATTGTAATTGATGATTACCCTTAGTTTTATGTCTATGTGGAATTCTTTAACAGAATGATCCAACTTGGTTCTATAGCTTTGATATACAACTATCTGTACTGTTGTAAAAATGAAGAGATGTTGTATTCTGCCCAATACGACAATTATTAGCACACTACTGGTGTTCAAGTGTTAAGTTGACATTCACACAGCTCATAAAAAACAACAAAAACAAAGTCGGTGCAGTTTGTTGTTTTCTGACTATTTGAGTGAATTTCCTAAGTCCAAGGACCATAACTCTGCTCATAATCATGTCATAACTTGTCATGATAAAGCTATATTCCTGTAATTCCAAGAATCAAATCAATATCTTCAAGCATGACGACTATAAAGTAAAAAAAGACAAGCCTTATTGAATTCTTATAGTGAGGGCATCATTTGTGAGCAGTAGCCTAGTTTGTGGTACTCTAACTTCCTCCACCATTCAAAACTGGTTGTCATGATATAGCCAAGTGGGCTGAAAAAGGTATTCTAGGATATTAAAATTGATTTTCTCATATCCTGAAGTTGCTTTAATTGTGTAAATTGGAAACTTTACGGACTTGTTGGAATTTGGGAATAATGATCAAATGCATTCAAAGTATCCCATTTCAATCTTGCAACAATTTCAATATGCACAATAATGACGTATTATGCACTCTTGATACAGCTGTTTATTCAGAAATTATTACTAGTGGCTAACTTGAATAATCATAATTTAAAGACTTTTTTTCAAACATGTAACTTATTTTTAAGCATAAGCATTTTGATAGAATAAAAGCTTATTGAAAAACAAGGATAATTTTGAATTACTGGCAGTTTTCTATTTTATTTATCAATTTTTAAAAACTTCCTGGGAAAGAAGGAAATGAAATGTCACATGATTATTAGTGATGTAAATATGTTGTATACACACAAACTTTATAAGGAAACTTTTTTAAAAATTGGCTTCGTGTTTCTGTTTTGAGTAAAACAAACAAGTCACAATGGCTGCTTTATCATTTAACAGTGTAAAATATTGTGTTTTTGTGTTATTTATTCAAACTCCTAATATTCAATAAGTTATGGGTGCACTTTGTACAAAAAAAAAATGCTTAATAGAAATTTTGTTTAAAACTAGCAATTTCCTGCAAGGAATAATCTATCTATTTAAAAAATATTTAAACTTTTTTTTGTCCAGCCTTCAATTTTTGTCGATACAGGGAGACAAAGCGATCCTACATTCTGTCGTCGTCTACCAAACTTGAACAGAAGCTCATTTATGATCATAAGATAGTATCCAGAAATGAATTTTGTAAAAAAAAACACCTGTATTTGACTTATAAATGAATTTCATTTAGTTAAAAACAAAAAAAAAGGTTATTTTTGTGAATTACAATGCATTTCAGAAGTATATAACTGCTTTTTTTTTATTGAAGCATGTATATTTTTTATTTCCTTGTTCAGTCGCAAATATTTCATGCATATTCATAATAATATAAGCTTGTGAACAGTATATGCCATTATAGTTTCCTAGTTTGAAATAAGTACTTGTATTGAGACGGCCACAAACTTTCCAATTAGTGTGTTATCTTTTAAATATGTCATCTGTATTGACAGGTTAAAGGACCACTTAAGTGTGTCAAACGATCAGTTTTATTCAGAAAACAATAGCTGATCTGGCTAAATTTATTTCAGATTCTGGAAAAAATATCTTTTTGTCATAAATATACTGAGATGTATTATAAATGCCAATTAGACAACTATCGTACAGAGAGGATATTATGATCTGGCTAAAAAGAAGTCAAATATAGGTCACTGTACACCTCTTTTTCACAATATTATAACAAAGCTTTTGCAATATGAAAATCAATTTTTTTATCAAATCACAAGGAAATATGAAAGTTTTATTTCCTTATATTTCATACAATTCTACATTTAGAGAAACTGAAGTGAAATTCAAATTTTTTAATTAAATAGGGAAACACAAATTCTATTGAATTTGATTACAATAGCAATCAGGAAATAGTTCTTAAGTTATAATTATAACAGGAAGAAGCCTTACAGGTTTAATAAGGTCCACAGTCTAATCATTTGTCAGTCACACAGTACTATTGTCTTTCTTAATAAGGTAAGATTTCTTTAGAACTTTTTAAATACATGTTAATCATTTGCAAATGATAGCCACAATTATTTCATCATTTAGATTATCTATTGATTGCACCGTGATTGATTGTTTTTAGAGTTTTCAATGTCACTTTTAGCAGCCTTGGCTATGTCACAGTGGTCAGTTTTTATTGGTATAAGAATCCAGAGTTCCATTGAGAACAACTAACCCTGAAGAGGAAAACATAAGCAATCTAGTCGTTTAAAAGAACAACATATTTACATTGCCACAAGTGTGGTTTGAACTTCTGATCTCAGTGTAGAGGGCTGCTTGAGCTTTGGTCTATATTTCAACTTTACCCAATCTTGACAGGGCAAATTTTAAATTTAGTCCACTCAAACTGTATTCATTGCCATGTTTTGAATAGCTGACTGGCAGATTGTCAACTACAAGACTAACCATTGTAAAACTGTAGAAAAGATTAACTGGACAGAATTGAGACACACACGGAACATGCAATTTATTTAAACAATGTGTTGGTACAATGTAACGTACACTTATAAATGAGAAAAATGCTTGTCACCCATTGGCAAATTTGGTGTATTGATATGTAGTGCTTTAGGTACTATAGGTTCTTATCATTGAAGTATTTATATCATACTTTATTGGTATAAATATTGGTCTAAATAGTGTGGATATGATAATTAGATTAGAAGTGAGGCTATGTCAATGAGGGAGTAAACCAACAGCACAAGAAACAAGAACAGATGTCTGTATAATGGATAACAATCAAATACTGATTTATTGACACCCCTCTTAAAATTACCTTGTTCATTCATCCTGAATACAGGGGTGTGGAAATATTTGTTGTGAGCACTTGTCTCTGGGCAAGTAAAACTATATATTTTATTTGTCCGGAAAAAAAAGTTACTTGCCCTGATGATCCCAATAAATATTGAAGTATTTCTTGTTAGCTAATATATGATTCTTACTAAGCACTGTTGTGCCTCACAAACAAATGAAATCCATTTGTCTATATGTGTACAAAAATTAGGAAAGTAAGAAATAGTTAACATCAATGGGACAGAAACCTAACAGCAAAATGATCCAGGGTCAATGGACAAAGCCAATGCAATTTTACGCGACTCGAGTTCGTATAATTTTTTAATTTATTTTTGTAATCGATCTATTTCCGGTATTATGTAATATTTATTGTCATGAACATTGATGTTTTTACTTGCTGACCATTGGTTTCTTTTACATAAGTTAAACATTTTTATACGTTTTGAAATTAATTTTATATTTTCTTTGGAATTGAAATTTGTTTTGTATATTTTTTTACTTGTCCACGGGCAACCAGGACAAAAATAATTACATGCTGGTTGTTTAAATGTACGAGTCGGGCGAGTCGGGCAAGTCGGGCATAGCATTTCCACACCCCTGGAATATGTTGCTATATTCCCAAAAGTGTTTCCTCTTTTTAAACTTTAACTGACCTTGACCTCATTTTCATGGTTCATTGGTCGTGAATATTAAGTTTTTGTGTTTATGGTCTGTTTTTCAAATACTATAAGCAATTGATTAACTACATTTGGTATATGAATTGATTAATTGTAAGGTGAACATGACGGTCTGGTGGGTATCACTGGTTGGGGATGGGGAAGAGTCATGTAAACTAGATAAATGCTTGTATCATTTTCTAAGGCAACTATTGCTGCCAAGACAAATTTTAAGATGCACCTGTGATTTTCCATAATACTTTAAACCTTACATACCCAAAATCTCTAAAAATAAAAAGCAATGAATTATGACTGAGTACCATTTCCTGAATTCAGGTTCTTGTGTACTGTACAAAAGAAGGCTATTAGATAATATCTACCAGATACAGATGTACAGATAATTCTGATGTCTGTGTATGTAATACATAGAGGTTAATCATGTCAGATTATAATATACTTTACATCCTTAGCATTGAAACTGTATATTCAGAAATTATGAAGAGCATTTATTATTGTGAAACCTTGACCTCTGGCAAAAATGCAAAATGCTAATTCAAATATTTTATGAAGGAAAATCACTACTGAAACTAAGCATACACAATTATATTATTGCTTACATGATTTTTTTTGCAATTATTTCTCAATTTTCATGCATTACTACAACCTAGTATATAAGTATACTATATGTAAAACAATATAAAGATGTGGTATGATTGACAATGAGACAACTGCACTTCTTATAACCGAATGCATAGGGTTTACTAACTGTTCTATTAGATACATTGAGGTAAATCAATCCGTATTTACCCCCCCCCCCCCCTGTATTGGTAACCTACTGACTTGTAGATACTATAGTTCTTATATCTGGAGATGTAGTATGATTGCCAATGAGACAATGCACATATTTACCTCAGAGTTCATTGTTATACATACAGATTGATCACTCCAGATTATACCATGCTTTACATCCTCAGTATCAGTAGCAAGTAGATAGTACTATGGTACTTAACTCTGACAACTTACATTATTGATCATAATTAGCTGTATTATTATTGTTACTATTTTCATACAGTGCATTTTTTTTTTTTCTGTGTTTATACTTATGTTTGTGGTTAGTAATAATGTCTTTTTATCTGGTATATATTAATTTCATTGGCCTATGATTTCTCAAGGAATAAATCCTAAAAGTGACTTTATTCATAGATTGTATTTGAAACTGTTTACCTACCTCATTTATATTTTCAGTCATACTTATATTTGGAAATCAAATCAATTTGTTTGAAATTTATTGGTATAAAATATTTAGTTACATTTGTGTTTTACCTTATATACTGATATATTTTAATTAAGGTATTTAAAGGTGGTTGATTGTAATTTCTGCCATTAGCTCAGGATCATAATTTCTTCCACAACTGATATATTTTAGGAACTCTCTGTGTAGGCTTTATATAGCATTATAAGATGGAATGTTAATATCTGAAAGTGCAAGAGGCAAAGAGGGGGGCAGGTGGTCGGTCCAGCCCCCCTTTTTCCTCTTCTTTTCTGTGAAAATTTTGGTTGGATCCGCAACTGAGTGCTACTGTATAGAAACTTTATTTGCTTGGCCTTAGTGGATATGTTTCCACCTTGTAATTTGTGGACAAAACTTTATTTGCTAGACCTTGCAGGATATGTTTCAATCTGGCAGTTTAGTTTGTGAAATATGTTTTCTTGGCCTTAGAGGTTCTGTTACCACTGGCAGTTTGTGGTTTAAGAACTTTCTTTGCTTGGCCTGAGGATCTGTTTATTCAACCTGGCAGTTTGTGGTTTAAGAAATTCCTTTGCTTAGCCTGAGGATCTGTTTATTCCACCTGGCAGTTTGTGGTTTAAGAAATTTCTTAGCTTGGCCATAGAGGATCTGTTAATTTCCACCTGGCAGTTTGTGGTTTAAGAAATTCCTTTGCTTTGCCTGAGGATCTGTTTATTCCACCTGGCAGTTTGTGGTTTAAGAAATTTCTTCGCTTGGCCTTAGAGGATCTGGCAGTTTGTGGTTTAAGAAATTCCTTTGCTTGGCCTGAGGATCTGTTTATACCACCTGGCAGTTTGTGGTTTAAGAACTATCTTTACTTGGCCTGAGAATATATTTCACCAGACAGTTTGTGGTTTTAGAACTACATTTGCTTTGCCTTGTGATCTGTGTTTCCACCTGGTAGTTGTTGCTGAAGAACTTTATTTGCTTGGACTCAGAGGATCAGTGTAAATTCCACCTGGCAGTTTGTGGTTTTAGACATTTCTTTGCTTGGCCTTTGAAGATCTGCTAATTTCCACCTGGCAGTTTGTGGTATATGTTATAAAGTTAATTACAGAATTACATCACCTCTCAGGCAGGTTAGTAGTTACTCTATACTATTTTTGTACTTTTTTCATTCATGAACTTGTTCTGATATATTTTGCAGAAATAGTCACATTTTGGTTTTTTTCATAGCAGTTTTAAGACAGATTTTAAAAACATTTACATTTGAATAAGCCCAAAAACTTCCTTTTAACCATTTTTATAAAAACAAATAAATTCAATAAAACTGTACCCAGATTTTGCATGACAGGAAGAGTTTGTAAATAGTTGTATTCTAGTTCATCTGATGTTTTTTTCATGATAATAAAAAAATATGGGTCAATCAATCTCCAAATCTCCAATTTTTATATATTCTTATTTCTGTAAAATCACAATGCAAGATATTAAACACTAAGAGTACCTATTAATGAATGCATCACCTTCATGTTATAAGCTATGTTTTTAATCTTATATAATTTGACTTTATTTGAATGAGTGCATATGTACTTAAATGTCATTTTAGATCCTTTACATGCCTCTTTTGAGGTACTAAATTTAGCAAAAGGAGGGTTTCAAGTGTCATCAAGTCAAGACTTCTCATTGAGGATATTTCCTATAAACTATAAAAAAAATCCACAGTGTTGGATTTCTTATGTTGACCCTAGAAGTTGTTTTGCCTCTGTGTTCAGACTCATTATGATTTTGATGCTCCTGAATGTTTTTTATTGACTACCCAAACTTAATTTGTCTCAAACATTATGTATGAAGAGTTAGCTAATACAAAATATGTTAACCCTTTCCTCCATAATAACGCCTTTTGACGCCACCCCATTACTCCATAATGACGCCTTTTGATGCCACCCCTTTACTCCATAATGACGCCTTTTGATGCCACCCCTTTACTCCATAATGACGCCTTTTGATGCCACCCCTTTACTCCATAATGACGCCTTTTGACGCCACCCTTTTACTGAATAATGACGCCTTTTGACGCCACCCCTTTACTCCATAATGACGCCTTTTGATGCCACCCCTTTACTCCATAATGACGCCTTTTGATGCCACCCCTTTACTCCATAATGACGCCTTTTGACGCTACCCCATTACTCCATAATGACGCCTTTTGATGCCACCCCTTTACTCCATAATGACGCCTTTTGATGCCACCCCTTTACTCCATAATGACGCCACCCCTTTACTCAATAATGATGCCTTTTGACGCCACCCCTTTACTCCATAATGACGCCTTTTTTGTTGCCTGTGTAGTACCTCAATTGAAACGCTTTCACTACAAAGTGTCTGCATCATACTTAATAAAATTTGTATTGAAAATGAAAAGGATATTCTTATTATCCAACTAAAATTTATTTGATGGATTATTTGTTTATTACAATGCATTAATACTTCAAAGGGTATTTTCAATATTTTGTTGAAAAATCCTATGTGAATGAAGTATGCAAAAACAAAAAAATAATGGAGGAAAGGGTTAATCAGTCTGATTGAATTCTGCTTTATGCAAGAACCTACAATTCTGATCTACTGAAGGTTGATGGTTCTTTCTAGGCACTCTGGCTTCCTCCCCCATAAAAACTAACTAATATATGATTTATCCAAGGGTGCTGAAAGTGGTGTTATAAAAACTATGAGTCAATCAAGATCATTGTCTCATCTATTATAATACTATGACACGGATATTCAATAAGAGTTCCAAGTGTAATTATAAAGAATGACCATGTTAAGTGATAGTGTGTTTAATTAAGGAAATGTTCTAGATAAATGTAAAGAGGTTAGTATATTATTGAGTATCGTTGTGTATTAAAATTCTGCCTTTATGTTTAATAACTTTTGGACTAGTGGGTGAGATGATCTTTTGTCTATTTTCTTTTAAGGTACAAGTTGATTGTTATCTGAAGAGATTGACATTTATATCAGGTAAGAGTTGTCACCCTTTAAGCTAAGTCTTTTAATACAGTATATTTATTACGGTGTAATAGCATCGCACTTACCATTGTTATATTTATTAGTCTAATAGTCCCAGTTTTAAGGTGTTTTTTTTTTTTTATTGAAAAGAGACATTCTTAATGTCCCTTATTATAATTATCTCCCTTTTGAAAGTTTGAGTTTGTTTGTAATAATTCAGTACTTACCTCTCCTGCTTAAGAGGGCCTGAAATCCTTTAACACTGAAAACTCTTCTTGAGTCCTGGATTTTGATTTTGGCCGTGTGGGAGAGATGATAAGTTAGCATACAGATCAATTTCATTGAGAAAGGTAAAAACCAGAGCTAATTCTGAATGATTACTTGATATTTTTATCTAGGCATTCAGGCATTAATAAAGCCATCATAGAGTAGCCAAATATAACACTGATTTTAAGAGTTATAATGATTTGAACAAGACATGTTTTCTTCCCTCCCTAAAGTTATTTTCCTAGATTTTAGATTAAAAAAAAAATCTAAAAGATATTGGAACATTTTGCCTTTTGGTCACTAGAGTTATCTCCCATTAATAGGTATTGAAGTTAAATTAGCAAGGTACTTTGTAATTATAAACAATAGAGGAAACAGTTTTCATTAATAGTGATAATTATAGACTAAACTGGCAATGTGGTATACCCAAATAACTTATCTGTTTACAATGCAAGTCTTTATCATTACATTAGGCTGAAAAGAAAGGCATTTGTTTTGATATTTAAGAAGTAACAATGTTTGTCAATGATGCTTGATCAAGGCTATAATTAGGCTGTGCATTTACTTGTTTGAATTGTTTTACATTGTCATTTCAAGGCCTTTATAGCTGACTACATGGTAAGGGCTTTGCTCATTGTTGAAGGCTGTATAGTGACCTGTAGTTGTTATTTTCTGTGTCATTTTGGTCTCTTGTGGAGAGTTGTTTGCTTAAACTTGACTAGCCCAAAAAATCAATACACAAGGCAAAATTGTAGCCTGTATTCAGTAATACCCTTAATTTCTTACACATTGACAGGGCCGCAGCATTCAGATTTAGTGTAAATTTTCTTTTTTTGTTCTGAATATGTATGAAATATTTGTCACCGGATGTTATACAAAGTCAGATGTTATTGTTTACTTTTCATTTTTTTTTTTCAGTCTTTAAATTAGGTTGATGGTTAACACTTCTGAATTGTTTCTATTGTTTCATGCTCACGCTCTATTATGTTATCTACTGTACAGTATGGGTCAGTTGCTCATTGTGGAATTGGAAGTGGCCCGGTTATACCCTTCCCTAGATCTTCCATCAATTTCTTCATTTTCCATCAACACTTGATGGACAATTGATGGAAATTTGATGGTACTTGATGGAATTCCATCCCAAACCAAAAAAATCCATCAAAGGATGATGGAAATGAGCAATATTATTTCTATCAGCATTCTGTTGATGGAAAATTTGATGCCATTTTTACCCCCTGATGGATAATATGATGGCACTTATTCCATCTGATGGTAAATAGGATGGAAATGAAAGAAATGTGATGGAAATTTGACTTAAGTTGTTTTAATCCTTTGTCCTTTGGTTTCTCATGAATAGTTCGTCTCATTGGCCATCAAAATTGAATGAATTATAAAAAGTTTATTCTATATGGTTATGTTGACTTATCATGTTAAGGTCACTTTTGATATTTGTCTATGGCAAATATATATACTATATGCCTCTTTTATAGATTAAATCAATTTTACTTTTACAATCTAACCCATTATCAAATCCTAATGGAAAATTGTTTAAAATTTTGTCACAAGTAAAAGACCAAAGCAGAGTGAAAGATCAAATCGTCTTAAGGGGAAGAATGCAACAAAAAACTTATAATTCCGTTACTTATTTTTAGTCTGAGCTTTTTCACATAAGCTTTAATGCATGCCAAGTCTTCAATAATATAAGTTATATCAAGATTATAATTTTTTTTTTAAAACATGCAATTGAGAAAATAAATGAGTTTATATTTTTTCCAATATATACTCTGCCACTAATTGTACAATAATAGTAAATTATCAAAAATCTGACTTGATTGAAAAAAATAATAATTTGAGCATAAATGAAATCATATCTTTTTCCACATTAAATGTCACCATGTATGTTGAAAAATAAAAGCAAGAATATAAAAAATCCTCCCTAAAAACACCAAAACTAAACAATTTAAAAATAAATGAGTGAGTTCATACATTTTTCCAATTTTAAAATAAAATCAGCATGATGTAAAACAACATCAAGGTGAAAATCTTCCCTACAACAAAGCTGTGACTAATTAACAAGGGTTTGGATGGGTTAAATGATTAAAGAATAATGCCCTTAAAAATTGAAGATTAGAGAATAACGGGCAAAAAAATAAAGATTACAGAAAAAAGGGGTTATTTTTTAAAAAATTAGAGAAAAAAAGGCGTGAAAATTAAATGTTTACAGAATAACAGACCCTCCCCCATCCAGACCCTCATTAACTGCCTATTATTAATAATTCAACCTGAAAATTATAAAATGAAGCATGACTCAGAATCCAGGTAGAACCTATTGATTTACAGTTAATTGTGGGATGCACATGCAGAGAAAAAAACATGCATTGAGGCCATCTTAAGGATACCTGATACTTCCTGTTTTAAATAATTATTGTAAGTGATAATTAGATTTACAGTCAGATTAACTTATTAAGTGGGAGAATTGTATATTTTAAGTTTTATGTTGTAAGTATTGTGTATAGACTTTAAAAATTGCAGAATTGATGATTTTCTGTAAAATTGGAGGAAGATGAATCTTAATTTGTTTGAAATTTTATTATAATAATGGTTATTTAATTAATTAATTGGTTAGTTTGAGCAATGCAACTATGGTCTACACTTAAATGCTTGTAAGAGTTGCTAAGTAATTTCACAGCACATGCGACACTATACCATTGAAAGCTAGTGGAGTATCAACCAAAATTTTAAAGATTTTACTCTGATTTTTTTTAAGAGGTATGAAGCAAACTAATACAGACAAAGTAATACAAATCTGGAATTTTTCAAATGGAAACATTTATTGTTTGCTGCCAATATTTAATTAAAATTGAACAAAAAGATGTGGTAAATTTCAGCGACATGTTTTAGGCTAATTAACTTTGTGATTTATGAATGAAGAACTATGAATGATAAATAGATTTCACCCAGGTACTTGTTTAACTTTTTACACTTACTACAGACAAAATGCATTTATTCAATAGAACTTATGATATAAAAATACATAAAAATATATTAGTAAACTGAAAAAAATATGATGCTTAAAGGGAGATAACTGAGGTTTTATTTTTAAAACAACATGAACTGATACTGTAGCTTGATGTTGACCTAAACAAAACTGCATGCTAGCCAAAAATAAAATTGATTTGAAAATAAACATGATAAATGTGTCAACTCTACTATAAAAGTATCATAAAATTCATCTTATATTTGAACCTAAATCTTTATTTTTAGATTTCTAGTCTCTGTTGTATTACAACCATATATACTGTTTACAAAATTTAGAATTTTTTGAAATACTAAGGGTTTTCTACCTCAGGCATAGATTATCTTAGCTGTATTTGGCAAAACTTTTAGGAATTTTGGTCCTCAATGCTCTTCAACTTCGTACTTTTTTTTGCCTTTTTAACTGTTTTGGATTCAAGTGTCACTGATGAGTCTTTTGTAGACGAAACGCGCATTTTGCGTATTTACAAAATTTAGTCCTGGTATCTATGATGAGTTTATTTAACTATTGGAAAATATAAGAATTTGCAAATTTTTTTAGCATAAGTGCACATTTTCTGTTCTCTCTTCTTTTTACAATGAGATTGTGTTTGTAAGATTTATTAACACAGACAAGACAAATACTTTATTAAAGTCTCACTACTTGTTCCATATAAAATAAACAGCTTTAAATTAGTAAAACACAAGTTAAGTGCCACTCTGTAAAGAGTTATGAGAGACTATAAAATAATTTAATATAATACAAATATAAGTTAATTAACATAAGTTTAAAACCTGTCTTTCGCCTGTCATTTGTTGATATTACCTGGCAACAGTGTCCCTCAATGCTTAGATGTAGGTTATATCCAATCAAATTTGTTGTAGGGACCATCTTGAACTTGTAAATGTGTCATACAGCTTTTCTCCATGTTGAAAGTGTCCCTAACATTTTAATGTTGAACACCAGGCCTTGCGGTCATTAAACTTTCGAGCACGATTTTTGTACTCAGACTCGAGAATCAACCAATCAAATTGCTGGACTTCATACTTCGAGCATGATTTTTGTGCTCCCAGCACTGAGCAAAGTTTTCAATCTCCGGCGCAGAGTTCATATCCGTTCCATACATGCTCCGCAATACTGCACTTAATATAACAATATAAGTATAAGGTGTGAAAATAAATGTTCGTGTCATAAACAATATTACCTACGGCAATATATCCTATTGATTTTTAATCACAGGTAAACCAAAATATGACACGGTAATTAACAACTTGCAGTTATTTTCCATGAACAGTTTTAATCAATTTTTAAAAAGTAAATTATCACTGATATTCGATATATTTTTTTTTAGATTTAATCAAAATACTTGTATCTTCTTTCAATAAAAATCACGTGTTATGTTCCAATGTTTATCGCTAGTCAACACTATTAAACGTAAGGGTACCCAAATTGCACCGAGTACCGAAATTGCACCTATTTAGAAAAAATAGCAACGGAAATCTTACAACATTTCCTAGAGACTAAACAATTTGTATTTTTTTTATTTGATACTATGCACGTCTTTCAACATAGGTAAACATATTTAGATATACACAAAACGTTCACAGTATTTATCAACAGATGGAATGTTTACTGAAAAAGAAAAATGTTCGAAAACGTCACCGTACGACGTCATCAAAACGTCATCTTTTTAAAATTAGCAAAAACAATATATTATAAGCATCCATTTTGTAAAATATGAAGAGTAAGCATGGACTAATATCCAATTGTTCAAAATATTTGAAGAAATTAAACAAAAGCTCGGTTATTAGACTTTTGACGATGTGAATTTAAGCATGGATGCAATTTGGGTACTCCTCATTACAGAATCCTGGATAGTTTGGAGGTATCCTGGTTCCCGGTACTACGTTCCAGGTATTAGCTATTAGCCATACTCTCTCACATACTGAATATTGCGATCGGGGACCAGTCTAGTTTGGAGGTTGATTCAAACCCATTTTTTTATGGACTTCATATGGATTAAAAATCAAATTAGTGTACCTATACAATGAAGAAGGATAGGGCTACAAAATAAACACAGTATGGACATATTTTACTTGATCATAAAAAAACGTAGGTGAAAAAACTGTCAACTTAGAAATAGGTGCAATTTGGGTACCGTCACGTTATACTACAACTGCAAAACATAACCGGAAATAAACATCCAACTCCATACACATTTCTCGGGATTATTCTTCGTTGAATTCTTAAATTCGTGGTTCGCTGTGACCCACGGAACCCACGAAAATTGGTATACCACGAATAAAAATGAATCCACAGTATCCCAATATTATAAAAATCTGATTTTGTTTTATAATTTAACATTTTCAATTGTAAATGTAAAAGTGATGCATCGTTAAACATTTTTTCAATCTATTAAGTATATATTATGGTCGTGAAAATAAGTCAATTCCCAATAGAAATTTACTGCGCATGCCTTTACCTCAAAAGACTTCCTTGCTTTTTGTTTACGTTTGGTGAAATACCTACACGGTTAAAATGACAAAATCAGCAAAAGCTTCTTAAAACATCATGAAAATTATATTTTGTCATTCATCATTTTTCAAATAGTAAAAATATCACAAATTAAACATCTGTCTGAGTTTGACATGACTTCCGCCAATTTCAGTCACAAGACCAGACATAAAACCCGGAAGTTCACCCACATCACATTTACTATCCTGTCACAAGATTTTTTCTATCATTCTACTAACAAGGCTGAACATTTGGTAAGTTATACACAGTAACCTATGCAAAAACAGTCACATGGCAACAAAAGGCAGTCTGATGAATCATTTTGATAATTGGTATCACATCTCTTGAGAAATGTCTAATTTTTCTACCACATTGTAACAGAATCATTCAAATAGTAATAACTTCGTAGACCTAATCACTATTAACAATGACTTTGAATACATTTGAACACCCTGTCATTCGTCGTCACTAATACACAATCAAACATTTAAATCAATGAAGCAGTAAAATGTAACAATAGTACGATACCACCGCTTCGAATATTAACTATAAATTTCCAATTAACAAAATAAAAAGCCATATCTTGATGAGATAATAGACTCATGCAAATTTGAGGTAGTGATACCTGAATCTATAATCACATATCAACATATGAAAATATTTCCCACTCGAAATACACCATCGACATTAAAATTAGGACATATCGGTATGGAGGTGTGCTACTTGTAATCACTATCCCTACATCACATGAACATGAAGTAGGCACAGATAGCGATTTAGTCTTGTTAAAAACATCCAACAGGAAAGAAACCAATTCATCTTAGATCTTTATTTAGAAATCACTAGAACAATTAGGTACAGCTCTTCATAAGAATCAGGCAGAGTGCCATATACACGTGACTTATGAGGGTTTCAGATTTTATCTATAAATGGCCTAGAAGAAGCAGTAACCACATACTGCTCAAAAAATAAATTTGAGTGGGAAAATATGAGTGGTTGCCATGGTAACGGACACTCTTTTTTTGGGGTTGTTAAGAGTGGTAAAATCTTTCAAAAATCAGCTAAATCACTAAAATTCAGAGCCTGATTACGAATAGAATCAAGCATTTTTCATTAATTATCATATGTTACATAGATACAACTTGGTTTAAGCTTCATTTTAGTTAAGATTGCATGTAAACCAAATTTGTAATTTTTTTGTAAAAATTTTGCCAAAAAATGCATATTTTCAACTTTTCTGAATTTGGGATTTTTGCGAAATTATCAAATTTTCTCGGGTGTTTTTGAGAAAACTGCAAATGTGTACAGCATAGTTAGCACTGTAGTTATGAAGTTTGGATACTACTTTACCAAATTAAATAGAAAAATGCTTGGGACCTTTTTCAGTTGATCACCATAGCAACCATTTTTTTCCTTGGAAACGGAGTTATTATTTGCAGAATATAGCCGTTTAAGAGCTTAAATGTACTGAATTGTTTCATAACCGATAAAAAAAATACATAAAAGCATACGCTAACTCTAAATCACCATCAGTAAGAGTTGCTGACTTCAATAGTTACCATGGAAACACATATTATCCATAACAACATCTATTTTAAAATCTATCCATGGATTCATGTAAAAAAAAATACATATATAGAGAGTTAATATTCAAATTTGAATATGACAGCATGCTTTTCTTCACTCACAATCTCTTCTGTTCTTTTCAGATGGTTCAACAAATGTAATATATAGTGTAACATTGGGGTTGGAAGGTTGTGAAAAAAGGGGGGTAGGTTTATTAAAAAAAAATCATACATGTAGATTCTTGACACGTTAACGTTTGGTCGTAGAGCCTGATTATGAATAGAATCAAACTTTTTTTCCGAAATTTCATAAATAACATCGATATAACTGGGGGTTTAGCTTCAGAGCTTAGTAAAGATAACAGTTTAATCGACTGTTAGATTTTTTTGTAAAAATATACTAAAAAACACATGTATTCATTTTTGTTGAAATATGGAATTTTTATGAAATTATCAATTTTTTTCGTGTGTTTTTCCGAAAAGTGCAATATGAAAAGCATATAAAAATGCAAGCATTGTAGTTACAAAATTTGAATACTACTTGACCAAAATAAATAGAATATTGTGTGTTACTCTCTTGAATTTTATCACCATATTTAC
This sequence comes from Mytilus edulis, assembly GCF_963676685.1. Lineage (NCBI taxonomy): Eukaryota > Metazoa > Mollusca > Bivalvia > Mytilida > Mytilidae > Mytilus > Mytilus edulis. Next base: position 44,331,919 of record NC_092349.1, on the reverse strand, counting down.
TTATTTTCCCCTTGGAAACACATATATTATTTGTTGAATTCTGCAGTATAGGAAATTCAATGTTCTCAATTGTTTCCAAACCTTTATAAAAAATACATAGAAGCATATATATACTCTAACTCTAAACTACAATCCTTAAGTATTATTACAACAGTAGCCATGGTAACAAATATCACCAACACCCAATCAAAAGATATATAATATAGTTTTATGTTAAAAATTATATATAAATAAATTTGATAATGTTAATTTTTCTAAAGGGAAGATAGCTGCATGCTTTGCTTTGTCTCACTCTCAGTCCTGTCTTTGCTCCTTGAGAAGACTCAACAAATCTAAATAAATACACTGTGGCATTTTGGGGGGAGTAGTGGAGGTAAGGTGGTTTTTGTTTGAATCTTTCATAGATCCTTATGAGGAAAATTGAGAGGTTTAGCTATAAAACTAGGTTTAATCTACCATTTTTTACATAAGAAAATGTCTGTACCAAGTCGGTAATATATGACAGTTTTTATCTATTCGTTTGATGTATTTAAGGTTTTGATTTTGCCATTTGCTTAGGGATTTTCCATTTAGAATTTTCCTCAGTGTTCCGTATATTTGTTATTAGCTCACCTGACCTGAAAGGTCGAGTGAGCTTTTCTCATCACTTGGCGTCCGTCGTCCGGCGTCCGTAAACTTTTACAAAAATCTTCTCCTCTGAAACTACTTGGCCAAATTTAACCAAACTTGGCCACAATCATCCTTGGGGTATCTTGTTTAAAAAATGTGTCCGAAGACCTGGCCATCAAACCAAGATGGCCACCATGGCTAAAAATATAACAACAGGGGTAAAATGCCGTTTTTGGCTTATAACTCAAAATCAAAGCATTTAGAGCAAATCTGACAGGATAAAATGGATTATAAGGTCAAGATCTATCTGCCCTGAAATTTTCAGATGAATCGGACAACCCGTTGTTGGGTTGCTGCCCCTGAATTGGTATTTTTAAGGAAATTTTGCTGTTTTTGGTTATTATCTTGAATATTATTATAGGTAGAGATAAACTGTAAACAGCAATAATGTTCAGCAATGTAAGATTTACAAATAAGTCAACATGACTGAAATGGTCGGTTGACTCCTGCAGGAGTTATTGCCCTTTATAGTCAATTTTTAACCATTTTTCGTAAATCTTAGTAATCTTTTACAAAAACCTTCTCCTCTAAAACTACTGGACCAAATTTACCCAATTTGGCAACAATCATCTTTGGGGTATCTAGATGAAAAAATGTGTCCGGTGAACCGGCCATCCAACCAAGATGGCCGCCATGGTTAAAAATAGAACATAGGGGTAAAATTCTGTTTTTGGCTTATAACTCAAAAACCAAAGCATTTAGAGCAAATCTGACGGAAATTGGATTGTTTATCAGGTCAACATCTATCTGCCCTTCAATTATCAGATGGATCGGACAACTGGTTGTTGAGTTGCTGCCCCTGAATTGGTAATTGTAAGGAAAGTTTTTGGTTATTATCTATTACTATTATAGACAGAGATAAACTTTAAACAGCAATAATGTTCAGCAAAGTAAGATTTACAAATAAGTCAATATGACTGAAATGGTCAGTTGACCCCTTTTGGAGTTATTGTCCTGTATAGACAATTTTTAACCATTTTTCGTAAATCTTTAAGTAATCTTTTACAAAAATCTTCTCCTCTGAAACTACTGAGCCAAATTTACCCGAACTTGGCAACAATCATCTTTGGGGTATCTAGTTAAAAAAAATGTGTCCGGTGACCCGGCCATCCAACTAAGATGGCCGCCACGGCTAACAATAGAACATAGGGATAAAATTCAGTTTTTGGCTTATAACTCAAACACCAAAGCATTTAGAGCAAATCTGACGGAATTGAATTGTTTATCAGGTTATTATCTTGAATACTATTATAGATAGAGATAATCTGTAAACAGCAATAATGTTCAGCAAAGTAAGATCTGCAAATAAGTCAACATGACCAAAATTGTCAGAGAACTCCTTAAGGAGTTATTGTCCTTTATAGTCAATATTGAACAACTTTTCGTCATTTTTGTAACTTGTACAAAAATCTTCTTTTCTAAAACTATGGACCAAATTTAACCAAAATTGGCCACAATCATTACTAGGGTATCTATTTTAAAAAAAGTGTCTAATGTCCCTGTCTGCCAACCAAGATGGCCGACATCAGTAAATACAGTAACAGGTGAGCGACACAGGCTCTTGAGACCCTCTAGTTTTACTTTTTCCTACAACGTTTTGTCAGGTTTCAATCTGGAAATCTATAATTATTCATAAAATTTTACTAACAGATGATGGACTTCATGGGGATTGCAATAGCACATTCTGACTTTTGTCAAGGTCCATATAATTTTTGAAAGTATAGCTCTGACAATATAATGTCCTTTACCACTGGTAGTAAATTAAGAAATTTTCCTAGCGCAATAACACTCCCAAGTCAAAAGCTTGTATGTATGTGTTTTAAAAAAAAATTCCGTTCACTTTTTGTACATAAATTAGGCCGTTAGGTTTTCTTGTTTTAATTGTTTAACATTGTCATTTTGGGACCTTTTACAGCAGACTATGCATCATGGGCTTTGCTCATTGTTAAAGGCTGCATGATAACCTACAGTTGTTAATTTCTGTGTCTTTTTGGTCTTTTGTGGAGAGTTGTCTCATTGGAAATTATACCACATCTTCTTTTTTTTTTATATTATCAGAAACGATAAAAAATAAGTCGAAAAATATTATATGGTATGTATGACAGACAAAAAAGGTTCTCATAAGATGAAAAAGTTACTTTTAGAAATGTTGTCAGTTAACCAGGTCATTTAAGGCAAACTATACAGTTCTAACCTTGTCTGATTCTGGGTTTTAAGCATTTTTAAAGTATCAAACAAAAAAGAGACGCGATCAAATTTAAACTTGAGATCTGTTTTGTGTTTATCAGCATTGCGTATATTTTTTATAACATTTGGTTGAGGCAAACTAAAATTAGAAAATGGAAACAAACGTTGAGATGACTACCGTACTGACAGACATGGGTAAAACTTACTCCCCCCAACATTTGGCGCGGCCATAAAGTGTATATTTTAGTTTTTGCCCTTGTACCTTGAATAGATAAAATGTTTGCAATGCGCGAGACACTGAAATTTTTTCTTTTATTTCACATGGGACGTTAAAGTCTTATATTCAACTTGTTAGGACTAGAAAGCATTGATATTTACAAAGACAAATACGATTGGTATTTACTGTGCTATTTCTAGTGTTGCAGTTAATTGAATAATACCATGTGTGTATTTTGTCTTGAAATTAACTGTTATTAATCTTGTATTTCTTCACACGTTCTCAGCTTAGTGGTTTCATTCCAAATATCGGGATTACTGCACAATCTTTTATAAAGGTTACAGAGACAGATACAGAAAATAGGGGTGTATTTGAAGAAAAGGTTAGAAAAAAGACATTGAGAGTAGCATAACGATTTTTTTGAAGATTCAACCTAAACAAATGATACATTTTTACATGTTTACTATCTTAAAGGAGAAGAAGGGGATTTCAGAAGGATCAGAAGTGTGCTTCAGCTGAACCCCCCCCTCACACACACACACACATAACAAGATATAATGTTATCGGAAGCATGAACATATGAGATGTTACAGTATGTAGTACGGTGCATAGTAAGAAATGATTCATAATTAATACAATTATTTTGTACAATTATTTTGTTTTGATAATTTTGCCGGTAATAGCATAATCATTTTACCCGGTAGCACAATTCTAACTTAGCAGATGTATCTATTCATCTTTCTCGGAGATCCTGAATTCCAATTGCGGAATAGTACTACAACAAAGGAGTTATTAATGATATGCTAATAGCTATTTATTAAGAGGATTCCATTATACTGGACTTCTAATATCAACGATTACCAATTGACTATTATTATTTTTTAAGGCCCCACCGACTTAATATTTGTTCAATTTGTCTGTCCGTCTATCAGCCCGTCTATCACACTTCATATTCAGTTTAGAAATGCTTTGACCAAATGGTTCTATTTTTGGTTTGTAAGCTTATTATTATGTTACAGGTCAACTTTGTGAAATATGCTTGTGGGATAGCATCTCAAACTTGTGTGTGCTCTAAGAAATTAGTATTTTCTTATCGGTTATGAAACAATTCAGGACATTAAAGCTCTTAAACTGCTATATTCTGCAAATAATAACTCCGTTTCCAAGGAAAAAATGGTTGCTATGGTGATCAAACTGAAAAAGGTCCCAAGTATTTTTCTATTTAATTTGGTAAAGTAGTATCCAAACTTCATAATTACAGTGCTAACTATGCTGTACACGTTTGCAGTTTTCTCAAAAACACCCGAGAAAATTTAATAATTTCGCAAAAATCCCAAATTCAGAAAAGTTGAAAATATGCAATTTTTGCCAAAATTTTTCAAAAAAACAGTATTCAAGGAATGCTTTTACCCGGCAATTTATAGAAAAAATCTGAAACCCTCATATATCGCACTCTGTCTGGTTCTTACAAAGTACCTCATAAAATATGACATGCAATACATCCAGTGCCAATCTTATGCTCTGTTGAAATTTCAATTAAAGCAATATCGACTGGTCACATTCGTGTGTAATATATAGCAAACCTTCTCCTAATCAACACCTATGAAACATACTACAAGATCACAATATTGTACAGGTAGTAGACTAATTTACAGAAAATTACCACAAACTTGATATCCTTTGCATGTCAAATCCTTCTTTAGTAAACAAATTAAAAACATGACCACCACTTGGAGACCATGATATGATTTAAGTGAGAGTAGCAATTCCCTTTCAAAAGCCAAACAGTCAACACACATGGTATTCTTTTAAAAAAATCTAAAACATTGAAAGAAACATTCACATATATGGAGGTACAACTATAAGAACTATATATAGGCAAGATGTGGAATAACTTCAAACAAAAGCAACAGAAAATATTTGAGTATATCCAAACTGAGCTAACAGGCAATTAAACTAATTTTTCCTGTATAAATTCAAACTAGAAAAAAAACCCAAAAAAATACAAATAATATTAAAAGAACATGATGGTGAATACCTAAAAAAATTCAAACAAATTAGAACACAATTACAGAGAGATGAAAAATGACAATCGGAAGTATAGTAAAATCTTGATATTTGACATTAAAAACAATAATCTAATAATGAAATATTCAACTTTTGTTCAACATACAATCTTAAAAACGCTGTCCCTACACAAAGGGCTAAAACAATGAAAACACTAAGAAATAAAGATTTATTTTTCTAACTGTATTGAATACCCATTGGTAGCATCCGGCTGCTTTTTGCTCTTTAGTCTGATTTGACTCATTTAACTTTTCAATTTTCCATTTTATCTTATAAGCTTGAGAAGAATTCCTTCAATTTTCTATTTACTTATCGCATCATAGAGGGGATTCAAATTGAAGTATGATACATAACTTCTATTATAGATGCTTCTCAATTTCTTATAACATGTATAATATATTGATTATGAAAACACTTAGTTTAGTTCGCAGGTGAACAATATCTTAAATTTTATGTTGTATCACTTTAACCGAGCTATTACCATATAAAATAATTACACCTGGCCAATTAAATGTTATGGAAAATATGTTTTAAGTATCTGATTTATTTCGGGCGTAAACCAAGTTTCTTTTACTTTTGATGAATATTTAATAAAAAAAAGTTATATAACTTTTAGAAAAGATTATTTATTATGTGGGTAACAAAATGCATTGATTCTATTTATCAATGCAGTAATATATACCAGAGATTCATCGACTGATAATATATATGTTGTCAAACAATACAGTTTATGTTTGTTTGAAAACACATGATGTTTATCTGGAGAGAATTGGACATTATTTTTTTAAAGATGTACAACAAGAATATCAACTTTTTTTGATTGATTCAAAAAAGATAAGGTATATAAATCCAGACTTATTTCGAAATACGAAAATGAAAAACAAACAATAAAAAGATATATAAAATTATTAAAAAAACCAACGCCTTATGAATCTAATACGTATAAAGCCCTTTATCTATGTTTATCTTAACCAGGAACGCTCATAGCCTATTTTTGTAAATCCAGGATGATTTAAAACTGTAATAGAAGAGGAGCTATTTAACTAAAAAAAATAAGCTTTTAATGATAGCCGAATCTATCTAGATCAACGTTGCATATTGGAATTGACCCCCCTCTTTTCTGTATAATTTACACGATTTAAAAACAGACAAATGAATGTAGAATAGTTTGTAATATATTATAACAGTGCCGACGTTCGTTCTCAATTATGATCTTTTTATATTCTCGAGGACCAATAATCTACAAGAAGTGGTATTGACTCAATGCTATAAAAGAAATGTCAACAAGACTGTGAAAAGAGCAAAATGAAAGAAATATATAACATTTACTGTCAATGAAAACTGAATTTCAAATGTCTTTGTGATTTGATACATTATATACCGGGTATTTAAATCTAAAATCCGCTCTTATATTTATCAATTTATATTAGCTTATTATATTTATATTTGATGTTCACATGTTATTTGACTTATTTTTCAGGAGCATTGGTACAGAATGCAGGTAATAAAATATCTTTTTAAGGTGGATTATTAGTATATATAGATAGAAATACTTTTCAGAAAAGCTGACTTCTCAATGTTTTTTTTTGTTTCAAAAATATAATAGAAATAACGGGTCAATGTGCTTCTTTTCATCCTAAAGTCCAGCTAAACTATCCACATTTATATAGATTGTTCAAGATAAAACACCTTTTTAATGAATAGAAAAAAACTTTGAAATATGATACTGAGAATGAAAAACATATAATTTTTTCTATCATTTCTTTGTAAAATTGTACTATGTGAGTTTCTACCTTAAATTGACAATTTGATTCCAACAACACACAAAATAAGTTTTTTTTTAATAAACTAGTCTGAATAATACAATACATAACTTATTTTTCTTTATTACAACATGTCCAATGAGCAGTCTGATCCATTAATTGATAATATGTCTCAAAATTTACAGATTTAAACAAAGAACTGTAACTTTTGAGAACTGCAATTTTGAAAGTACTTCATAGCGATACATGCATACATCTTATCTACTTTTAGTTCATCAGCATCAATCCTTACCTATACTATATATTTATAATCACTTCATAGATTGCAGGTAAACAATATGCAATATTCAGACTGTTCAGTAGTTGTTATTTCTATGTACACACCGACATATTACTGAATTGTTCAAAAAGTTAGGAACCGTAATGAATTGACTGCAACCAAATAGTCTGAAAAGATACTGCATAGAACTCAATTGGCTGTTACCAAATTGCATAAAAAATGCTGAATTTACCGCAGATTAAAAGTCTGAAAGGGGACTGCAAACATTTAAATCACTTATTGATTTATAATCATTGACCCATCCATCAGCTCAGATAGGCAGTTTGTTCTAATATATATTTGATTGTTCCATTTACCAATTATCAATGACAGTTCCAATTCAATAGTAGTTATGAGCTTATGTTGCATTTAAATCGTTTAAAATATTCATCTTATTTTCTTCTGAATAAAATTCTAATTTCATTATTTAATTATGATTTTTTGCAATCTTGTTCAGTGAAAAAAATACAATGACTAATTGACAATTAAAAGTGAACATTAAACTCTATATATATTTGCTTTTATCCTCCCGTAAAATAATTCCTATTTCGCCACTTAACTAGAATAGTTCTTCACATAGACTTATAAATAAAAACTTTTGACTGGTGGAAAAAGTGTTGAATATTTATCAGGTAAATTTTAAAAAGTGTGCAGGTTCATTTTAAGAAAATGACATTTGCAAAATTAAAAGGTTACTGATTCAGACAAAATGTTAATATATTCCATCGTATCACACTTATCAGTATTTGAAATGGAAACGTGTTGTGAATGTTGGGGTCTACATTTCATATTGTGTACTGTGGATTCATTTATTTCCGTGAATATTTGATTTCATGGATCAGCCAAACTTTATAGTAATTTGTATTTTGTTGAACATTTAAATTCGTCGTTCACCAGTACACACAAAACCCACAAAAACTGATATCCAACGAATAATAATGAAAAAGTAAAATCACAAAAATACTGAACTCCGAGGATCCACAGTAACTAATGTTTAGATTCAAATAAAATTGAGAAGCGACAACAACCCGACTATAGAGCAGACAACAGCCGAAGGCCACCAATAGGTCTTCAATGTAGAGAGATCCTTCCGCACCAGGAGGCGTCCTTCAGCTGGCCCCTTAAAAAAATACGTATAGTAGTTCAGTAATAATGGACGTCATACTTAACTCCGAATTATACACAAGAAACTAAAATTAAAAATCATACAAAACTAGCAAAGGCCAGAGGCTCCTGACTTGGGACAGGCGCAGAATTGCGATTAAATAATAATAATACGGTAAACATGTTTACCGTATTTGGCTTTTCAGCTAGCGACAATCTTAGTCAGTGCTACGACGATTTTATGCATTTCAATGGTCAAAGAAAACTTAAATATAACAACCATTAGTAGTAGTATAGGGGGCATTCATTCTATTTATAAGTCTTTCCTACACTCTCTTGTTTGTGGAGCTTGTGTTTCTCAATTTTTAGTTTTCTGTGTTAATACTAGTGTTTTGTGGTCAAATGTCTTTTTAGATGTGTTTTTCCTCTGTTTTTCTTAAAGTTTTTTTTTTGTTTTCTTCCCAAGGATTCTTCTACCGTCTTTTTCAAATAATAACGCTTTTAGTTTTCCTGAAGATCTACGCAAACTCATACATAAGAAATTTGTCACATGTGATTTGAGAATGAAACTCAGACCCTTTTGCAATCTTTCTAAGCTATGACATTGCAGATTCTAGCGTTTGCTGATTCTTTCTGAAACCGTCATTAGGTCTGAACAAGTTTTATTCAACTTGGTATGCTCGCCTTTTTAAATAAAATCGGCACAAATTACATGAATCTTTTTATGGTACTAACATGTTCTATTAAATGTTTATTTGAATACAGGTATTTTGGCATGATAGTCAGATTGAAATCAATATATGTTTTTATAATTTTCTAAATTGTAGTTCATATGCCATACGTGGAACAGGATCTGCTTAACCTTCAGGAGCACTTGATATAACCCCTAGTTTTTAGTGGGTTCGTGTTGCTTATTCTTTAGTTTTCTATGTTATGTCATGTGTACTATTGTTTTTCTGTTTGTCCTTTTCATTTTTGGCCATGACGTTGTCAGTTTATTTTCGATTTATGAGTTTGACTGTCCCTCTGGTATCTTTCGTCCCTCTTTTATGATAATGAGATGACTGCTATCAACTGTGATTTAGATATATAGAAATAATGCAGAGGAATATGTATCTGTGATTTCTTTAATCTTTAATTCAGGATGGGATTCAATTTGAAAGATTTGGATTGATAATAAAAAGCACATTACCAATGCATGTGAAATAAAAAGATGAAACTTCTGTCATCGTCTTATCTTTTACAAATGTTGAAAGGAACTCCGACGTATATGAAAATAAGAAAAATTATTCCAGGAGAGGTGAAAAGTTAGTTCCCATAGAAATGCCGAAAACCTGCTGGAAAACTTTAACTCCAAATTTAAAAAAATGATGCAAAGGAGAAACCCTAGCATACTGATTGCTTGTTCCTCGGTGTAGCATGTATAATTTCCAAGCTACTGTTGAACATATTACTATAGGGTTATTCCTCTTAACAGTCAATTCGTTTCGTGTGGGTTTTTTTAAAAAGGAGAACACTATTGTCGATAGTTTCTTTAAGACGGGTCTTAATAATGTAACGTGTTCTTGCTAGATGATAGCGAAAGATTAAAAAATGGAAGGCTTTGATAAAATTTATTTCAGTGAATGAACGACATTTCAATTTTCCCGCAGTTCTTTAAAGGGAGCTAAATTTATTTTAGATATAGGATTTCGCTTTATTTTTCTATTAATGAACTTTATCATATACATGTACTCAATAGAAAAATGAAATAAAAACATGTGGTCACCGTTCATTTAAACTCACAATTTGCCTACGAAAGAAGCATTTATTTTTGTAAGTGTACTTTTTTTCTGTTGAACTTAAAGGAGAAATAAATGTTATATCGAAATTGATAAAAACAACTAAATTACAGAAATCGCTAAAATTTTATAATAGTTTTGTTTGAGTACAAAAATAATATAGGTCACCGATGAATTAAAAAGATATTTCTATTTTGATGCCCCAAAAATACATTTTTGTACAAAAGGGAGATAATGTGGAGCTTTTTCAATGATATATATACATTCTTAAAGTCATCTGGGGCCCAAAAAGAGTTGATTGTTTTAGGATAACTATTGTACCATATGATAAAATAATAACTAATAAAGTAGTAGATAAAATTTGAAATTAAAAATCAAATGTACATTTTTTTTTTGAAATTTTTGTTCCCTCGAGCCCCCTTAAGGTTCTAAATTATAAACAATAACAGATCCCTTGAATGATGATAGGTATCATATGATATAATGTAATTGTCGTTTTGTCACACAAACCTATTACTTGGGTACGTTTGAAATTTATTTTTTAAACAAGTTCGACAGGAATACGACTTATTTAACAGTCGGATAATGACAATTCTCGAACTTTCTTCAAATTGGTAAAATCATATATATATATATAAATGTTATAAAAGCAATAATCAGAATATATAAAAAGAAATGAATAAAAAATAACAATATACAAATAAACGTCATTACGAACGACCAAATATGAATTTGTAAAGAATTTATACCACCTAGAACAGATGAAGAGCTATTCAACCTGAAACTATATATAGCCAAATCCATCTAGATCAATTTTACCTGAGATAGTTGAAACCCTATATTTAGTTTAATTTATTAATTTATAAATAGATAATTTAAAAAAAAGTGTTGCTATAAATTATGTCGGTATAAAAGTACTGACTCATGATATGTACCTGTAAAAAGTCGATACATATAAAAGAAAAATAGTTAAATTGATAGTATAGAATATCAAAAGTGCTTGTGATTCAATAAAACGGACAAACTCTTAAATTTCTTTTGAATATCATATTATATTTATATTAGATGTTTACATTGGTGTGTATTTATTTTTCTTAAGTATTAATACAGAAATTTATTAACATTATATTTTTTTCAATGTGCATCAACTAAACAAAACGTTTTATCACTAAATTTGTTTACTTATACCGTGAATTAAGAACAAAGAAGTTTTTGAATTTTCTTTATTATATTAGCGCTTTTATTGATCCTCCCGCTTGTCCAGACTATTGCTTTATTACAAAAAACATCGTTAAGATGGTTATATGTCTCTGTATAGCAACGTAATTTGATAACATGTAATATTTTAATCCATCTATGAATATATAGGGAGTTATTAAAACACGTAGAGAAGGCATAAAGTTTTGGAATTATTTTCAAAAAGATAATTTTTTTAAGTCATTCCTTTCAATTTTATCCCAAATTCCATTTACAAGAAGTCATTAAAATATAGTTAAACAAGTAGCACAAAAGTAACAGTAAGAAGTAATCAAAATATTTGAGAAAAACGCATGGTCAAGATTATCTTTTTTGTTTATTTAGCAATCATTTTGATTAAAAAAAATCATTCATCTCTTTATTTAATATACGAAGTGTAAATCTTTTAGTACTTTTTGTTGAATCTAGAATTCTTCCGACCTTTTCAAGTACTGAACTTTCATAAAAAAAAACTATCAAATTTCAAATTGTCTACTCATTGATGGATATTTCGAGTCATTAGCCATGTTTATGGAACACATACCTTTTTCGTATATGTTAACTTTTACGCTGCAAAGATCGTGATCATAAGATAAAAAATATAAATTTGAATTCATGTGCAACACATTCACTATAAAGAATAAGGTTTGATGTTTTTACCATTCCAACAATGTTCACGGTTTAACATTATAAGGGTATTATTTGTCTTTAAGTATTTTTGCTTGATAGAAGACTGATCAGGGTTTATCTTATTTGGCACTTGTCGAGTTTTCTGCAAAATGGCCTCTGATTGGTTGATTGACTGGTTGTTTGGCGTTTTAGCACTATGGCTACTAGTATTTCTTGTCGGTTAGATTTCATTGGTTGAATAAGACATAGTGTTCGTTGGGAATTACTGACCTCCTACTGGAAAAATTGAAAGCCTATGATTTTAACTCACAGTATTAACATGCTTGTGGTACAGTAGTATTTAAAAACTTGGGAACTGAGGCCCAACAATGGTCTTCTGCAATGTTATAGACATGTTAACAAGTTGAAAGAATGGTGTGATAAATTCAGACTATAGATAAGCTTTTATATCCATAATACTCACACAACGAGGCTCAACTTGTAAGCCGGCATAATATAAAACGACTGATCAAAGTATTCAACCTTATATATACCTAATGTAGGACATCGGTATTGATTACGAAATACACCATTCAGGGCCCTTTTGATGATATTTTGTTAGCTTACCTACTGGTTCCCAGATATCATCTCTATGTTTCATCTCGTAGAAATATAACTTTGAGATTTTACAAGAATTAGTACACAGTCATGATAGCGATAAAAGTGAATTTCTAGGAAGAACGAAAGTGAAGTGAGAGGTAGTTCCTAATTTAAGTAGAAGTTTAAACTATCAGAAGTTCGGAGAATGTTGAAAATATGCCACACTGCCCTAGATTATGACTTTTGAAAGAAATAATAGAACATATGGCCTTTACATTCTAGGATATATTTATTTCACGAAACTTTCTTATAAAAGTTGTACAGTTTAAGCTGTTAAGGGAGTTTCTATGGTAAATTATATTTACGACATACGATGGCACGGAGGGTATTTAACTGCTGAGAAATTAACAATTGAAATCATCAAATTTGTCATAGATTCAAGTTTGAATTCAAATATTGATATTATTATTGAGGACAAATCAATTGATGAAGCAGATCTTTACTTTCGGTGGTATACCTGAAGTTTACTGGGATATACTTGATGTAGGCACTCAAAATTATTAATATATATATATATGTGTGTATTTGCAGGAGTTCTGAGATATGTTTTTTCGTCTTGTATTTAAGAATGTTCTGCTTTATATTAGTATAAAAATTAGTCGGCCTGTAGTGGTGCACAGCTAGTACCTTCTTGACTGCATTATGTCTACTGAAATAGCAATTCAACAAGCTGAGTAATATGTTGTCGATCAAAAAGATATTATACTCGGTCTGTTTGTTGTGAAAGTCTGTGTGGTTGTCAACTAAGTAAGCTCTTAAAAAAACTTATATATCCTAGAAACCTTAATGATTGCTAGTATTACACATATGATTTTTCATGCATTAATTACAAAACAATGGAAAAAAACCTTTACACAACTCATAAAAAAGCCAATGTTATATTTTTTTATACGTTTAAATAATAGCGCACTTATCAAGCAAAAAGGCATTAACAAAATCTGAACTCCAGAATAACTTTAAAAAGCGGGATGTCCATTAAGATATGATCAAATTAAAGACTTAAATGAATAAACAAACTGAACAAGGTCATAACTGTAATGTGGTATATTATTTTATATAATCAATTTAACATGAACATGTTTGGGATGTGTTTTAGTTGGTTTTTGTATACTTTTTGTAAACTTTAATTGTTCGGCTTTAAATTAACTTTCAGTAACTGCGAGGACTCTCAAATCGTTCTTTCGTGTTGATTTGACCTGTTGATACATTTTATAATACTTTTATGTATATTTAATTTATCAAGTCTTATATCTCAATGCTCTTCAACTTTGTCCTTGTTTGGCTTTATAAATATTTTGATATGAGCGTCACTGATGAGTCTGAAGACGAAACGAGCGTCTGGCGTGCTAAATTATAGTCCTGGTACCTTTGATAACTATTTACACCACTGGGGCGATGCCACTGCTGGTGGACGTTTCGTCCCCGAGGGTATCACCAAACCAGTAGTCAACACTTCGGTGTTGACATGGATATCAATAATGTGGTCATTTTTAATAAATTTCCTACTACGAAACTTTGAATTTTTCGAAAAACTAAGGATTTTCTCTTATCCCAGGCATAGATTACCTTAGCCGTATTTGGCATAACTTTTGGGAATTTTGGATCCTCAATGCTCTTCAACTTTGTACTTGTTTGGCTTTATAAATATTTTGATATGAGCGTCACTGTTGAGTCTTATGAAGACGAAACGCGCGTCTGGCGTGCTAAATTATAATCCTGGTACCTTTGATAACTATATATTCTCTCTATTTCTAATATATACCAGCTTTGATATACGTGTTTGGTATAACTATAAATGTTCACTTATGTTCTCGTACTATGAACTACACTATTATTTGTAAAAGTATTATTCGTTCTCAGTTTATACTGTATACCTTTCGACCCAATTATTTTCATTTACCTGCGTATATGTTTCTATTTGGCGGCATTTCGTTCACGGATATTGTTTTCTTTCTGAAATCGTTTAACATCTCAACCCTTATTATATTGAATTTGTATCTACATTGTGTCAGATCAAATGTATTCGTTTAGTATATGTTCACTTAAATGTGCTTATATGTCTTTTAATTGAGTTGAGCCATTTCGATTGATATTTATATTTTATATAATTTGTAATTTACCCTTCCCTTTCCTGAATGTGACCTACCGAATTAGACTATTTACCGGATTTGTTATCACATAAGCAACACGACGGGTGCCGCATGTGGAGCAGGATCTGCTTACCCTTCCGGAGCACCTGAGATCACCCCATGTTTTTTGGTGGGGTTTGTGTTGTTTATTCTTTAGTTTTCTATGTTGTGTCGTGTGTGCTGTTGTTTGTTTGTCTTTTTCATTTTTAGCCATGGCGTTGTCAGTTTGTTTTAGATTTATGAGTTTGACTGTCCCTTTGGTATCTTTCGTCCCTCTTTTATTTACTGAGTAATCCACACCACATTTGAAAATGCCTGTATCAAGTCAGGAATATGACAGTTCTTGTCCATTCGTTCTTGATATTTTTTGTCATTTGATTTTGCCATGTGATTAAAGACTTTCCGATTGGATTTTCAGTATTTTTGTGATTTTACTTTTTTCTATGTTGTGATACTATACTATTATTAGTTAAAGGATAAAATACATTTTTGGAGGTAATTTTTAAGATATCTTGACTTGGATGCTTTACATTACATATTAAAAAGTAAAATCACAAAAATATTGAAATTCGAGGAAAATTCAAAATGGAAAGTCACCAATCAAACGATGAAACACATCAAACGAATGGAAAACAACTGTCATATTCCTGACTTGTTACAGGAATTTTAAATGTAAAAATGAGAAAATGGTGAATTGAACCAGGGTTAACAGTGCTTAACCTCCATCAGAAGCGCAAAAACACCAGTTTTTATGTTTAAACCATGACATTGAATATACTTAAAAGTACGGAAAACATGTTATTTCATAACTCTTAAAGGAAGAACGAATAACATAAATATTTTGTTTTTGTATAGAAACAACAGATAAAGTTGAAAATGGAAATGGGAAATGTGTCAAAGAGACAATAACCCGATCATAGAACAGACAGAAGATCACCAATAGATCTCCAATGCAGCGAGAAACTCCCGCACCCGGAAGCGTCATTCAGCTGGCCCCTAAACAAATATCTATACTAGTACAGTGATAAAAGACGCCATACTAAACTACAAATTTTACACAAGTTTTCATTTTTAATCAGAAGAATGTGCTTTTCATCTTATGGTTGTCTATTTTATTATATGATTTCCAAAGGGAGTTACAGATAATGTAGTCAGTCAAGTCACTAAAGGGAATAATTTACGTTTGCCTTTTGTTATCTATTATTCATGTGTTTCTTTGCCTAATACGTTCTGCTATTTATTTGTATTGTAGTCCTGTATTATTATGTTGTCATTCTAATGTTAAATTTAACAATGCCATCAAAGTGCGAGGATTGGCATACCACAGAACCAGGTTCAAACCACCATTTTTTTTCTTTAAAAATGTCCTGTACCAAGTCAGGAAAATGGCCATTGTTATATCATAGTTCGTTTCTGTGTGTGTAACATTTTTACGTTGTGTTTCCGTTGTGTCGTTTGTTTTCTCCTATTTTTGAGTGTGAATTCACATTACTGTAAGACGTGTCACGGTACTTTTCTATCCCAAATTCATGTATTTGGTTTTGATGTTATATTGGTAATTCTCATCGGATGTTGTCTTATGCTTAGTCCGTTGCTGTGTGTGTTACTTTTTAATGTTGTGTCGTTGTTCTCCTCTAATATTTAATGCGTTTCCCTCAGTTTTAGTTTGTTACCCCGATTTTGTTTTTTGTCCATAGATTTATGAGTTTTGAACAGCGGTATACTACTGTTGCCTTTATTCTACAAATAAGTCAACTTGACCAAATTGGTCAATTGCAACTTTTAATGTGTTATTGTCCTTTATAGTCAATTTTTTACAATTTTCATAAGTAAATAATTACAAAAAAAATTCCACTGTCACTTCTGGGCTGATTTCATTATAGATACATATAATTATAAACAGCAAGATTGTGCAATAAAGTAAGATCTACAAACATATCACCAACACCAAAACACAATTCTGTAATGAATCCAACTGTGTCCTTTGTTTAATATGCACATAGACCAAGGTAAGCGACACAGGCTCTTTAGAACCTGTAGTTGTTCTCGAGAAGACCACTATGTAGCATTTTGATTTTCACAAAATTCATCTATTTTCTAGAAAAAGAGAGACAAGATTATCAATCTTAAGAAACTTAATAACGTGTTAAAGTATTCAATTATCTGTCTTTATGAATATTACTTTTACTGTTTGGTCTGTTTTTGGTAATATCCGTTTGACTTGACTCTGTACTTATACATCCCGTCATTGTGTTATTGTGCTATGGTAAATATTTGTATTCTTTCATTTATGCTTATGTGCCTTGTCTGTGTACCTTTTTGTGCTTGTTTGTTATATATTTGTTTGTTTTTATTCTGATTAAGATTTTAACACAATGTTGACAGCTGTACCCCTATTTTTGACATGTCTACCGATTGTGTCAGTTTGTTTTGTTCACACATCGTTGTCAATATCAATAAGACTGTCATGCAAGTGAGAGGTTAAGGTAGCTATAAAACCAGATTTTATCAAACCATATACTACATAAGAAAATGCCTGTAACAAGTCAGAAATATGACATTTCTTATCCATTTATTTAGTGTGTTGTTGTACTTTTGAGTTTGCAACTGTATTATGGACTTTCCGTTTTGAATTTTCGACGGCGTTCGTTCAATATTTTTGTGATTTCACTTTCTTTAAACCTTCATCTTATCAAATAACTATTGAAGTTTTACAATAAATTAACTGCTTAATGTATGCAAATATTACGGCACGTCATGTTTCATTGTGACATGATGGTTCTACAAAATGTATTAAAGGGGAATCTGGTTTTTAATGTATTTTTTTTTCTTTTATAGATTATTGAAGGAAATAGTCCACATGAGTGCATAGCTGCTATTATTCTGCAATACCAAAACAATGAAAAAAATTTACAACCAGGAATTCGTCGCACATTGAATCACATGTTGACAGAAATTTACCCTCATATGAATCGTAGAGAAGATACTTGTATCGATATTTTTATATGTGATACTGAAGACCAAGCACCGTCGTGGTTTAGATACAAACCGAGCGGAAAAGGGGAGATGATTATTAATATCTCATATGATGGGGGAAAAGAGATAACATTTCGAAAAATTAGCTGGTGGCAGAAATTTCGTAGAGTGGTTGGTGAAAATTGGCGACCAGTGTGCTCATGTTTAAAAGATATACTACCTGCTGTACTTTCTTTTATAACTACTATGGTGACGCTGCTAGCTAAGGTATAGAGTACCTTTAGTTATGGTAATGTGTGTTGGTAGGGCTTAAGTAGCTAAAACCAAAGTTAGAGACAGGGCTTTAGATTTAAAAAAAAAAAAAAAAAAAAAACCGTTACATTCAGTAATATTTGAACTTGACTCAGAAGGTAACATTTGATAAAAATAAAAAATGATTTGAACATATATTTTCTTCAAATAATAACATCAATTAACAGTTTTGAGAAGGTGGTGAGTACCAGCTACATAGTTATGTTAGAATCGTATGTGGACCTTGACACATTCTGTAAAAGAGTTGAACAGAGGGTCCGAGACCACAGTTATTTCGTAGTGCATTTCTTTAAGAACATAAATGAAAATTAAAAAACTCCCACCTGAGCTTGTTCAATAATAGTTTTACAGTGTGTTGTACTACTTCTGGGACAAATTATATCAAAATTATAGAAAACTTCATCGGCTCTAACTAAAAAATATGGACATCGGGCAGCTTCCGAAGTGCTAGTTTTTAACCTTTTTCAGCTGGACCAAATCACTACTTTCCTTTAAAATTCTGGACCCAAATTTTTTTACAGGGTAATTTTACCCCCTACTTGCAATTTGAGGCATTAAACATGGAGAAATAAATTAGGAAGGGGTATAAATTAATGGCAAGTAACCCACTGTCAACACTAGGGACTATATTCGTGGACAACGAAAACCAAGGGACGACAACAATTGTGGTCTCGGACCAGAGAGAGCTTTCCTTTATTGCATTGCTCTTTTTTTTTCTTCATTTTTTTACTGATTTAAAAAAAAAATTACATTCTACACTATACATTTGTAGTTCTGTTACCTTTATATAAGTACATGTACAATGTAGTTTGCACTCGCAATTTTTTTTAAAGATATTTCTTTTGTCTGGTAAGCAGTCATCATTCGTGGTACTACATGTAATTAATATTCTGTAGATATGATATTATCTTGCTGATTCATCATGCCCGTCCAAATTGTTTTTGAAGCTGATGCAACCCATATTAATAAACATTCAGTTTTATTTTGCTTTTAGAAAACCCTGAATATAACAGAGTTTTTCTTCTTATTAAATGGTTTTTTTCCTCTCAAATATGAATATCTGACACATGCATGTAGAAAAATGAAAGGAATAAGCATTGAAATGAGAAAACAATATATTTATACTTTCGTCAAACCTTCGTGTACACAATGAGATTTTATGAGAAAACCTGCTTGTGTACAAAATGATACCATTTCTATACATATTCTCCCTGATTTTGATGCTGCTTATCCTTAAAGAATAAGGCTTTTAAAGGCACCATTAGCCAAATAAAAATATAAAATTATATGTTCCAATTTATTCTTCTGCAACCCATAGTTCTAAATATTATACATAATTTCTTCATAATGATTTTCACTATTTATTATGAATTTAAGAACATTTGCTGTCACAATCGTGAATGAAAAAAAAGGAAACATTTCTCCATTTTGTTAATGCCTTTATCAACATTTTTATGTTTTGTGAATCTTGATTTTCCCCTCATTTACATAAAATAGTTATTTTGTATTACAATCCTTATCTAGAGAGTGCAATGGAAAAATAACACATTGTAAATATCACGTATTTTATGAGTTTCACTGTCCCTCTGATATCTTTCGTCCCTCTTTTCTGGTTCTGGTTTCTTGATTATAAATGTGTACATAATTTATTCGAGATAAAGAACTTGTTATATAAATACTAATATAAATGATAAATTCTAGCTAACAAGACGGTATATATTGTTAACGATAAAATGACAAGAGCTTTTGAGGTGAAAGGGGACACTACAATATGACGTCTGTAGCTGAATGCACTGACTATCTTGCTTGCTAAATACTGGCATATTGATATCACAAGTAAAGAAATAGGTAGTTTCTATTGACAAATGTGTACCAGCAATTCGAAAATATTCAAAGCATCTTCATAAAGCGTTTGCCATATCTATGGTAAATGATGAAATTCTGTATATTGTCAAATATAAAAACAGTTTTTGTAAACGAACTATATTGTTGTTTTTCCGCTGCAATCAAACACATAATATATATAGATGTAGGACTCGGAACCGCGATGGTACTCCGAACCACGATGATCACGCTGAAGTTCGATGGTCCACGTTTAAGTGCAATGGTTAACACGCTGAAGTGTGATGGTGACATTGTGACGTTAACTTGTTGATATCTACGCTGAAGTGCGATGGCGGTTACGCTATAGAGCGATGGTCTACCTGTAACATTGAGTCAAAAGCAAAATATACATAAAATGTTAAAATCAAAGCATACTATTAAGATTTAAAAACTGTATCTCCTAGTCTCACGTTTGGAATATCTTGTAAATTCAGTTCAAGTCAAAACAAAGACTTTAAATTTTGATATTTTTTTTTAATGTAATTTTAAATTTGCCAATTTTCCGATTAGCACACAGTAGTGTTCAAGAGCGAAACATTTTTTTTTATTAAGGTTGAATGTCTATACGATAACAATTAGCAGGATTTATTTCAGTTTATCAAATGTTATGGAAAATTTAGAAATTGATCACAACAATCATTCCTATTGATAATTTTAGGAAGTACACGTATGGAGAAGTCAGGTTAATTTCGGTTACAGACAATAAACACTCTGAATTAACATTATATTGATTTATTTTGTAACATGTAATGCTTTAAACTGTTATGGACTTGGATTGTTCTTTTCTTATTTTTTCCTTTCATTTACTCTGTGAGCACGAAACATTCATTTACAAAACCCTACCCTCTTGCTTGCAAATCAATATTGTATATGTTGGAAAACGTCACAATATTGGAACGTCGTACAAAACCATCGCACTTCTGCGAAAGGACCATCGCACTTCGGCGTAGACCATCGCACTTCAGCATGACCATCGCACTTCAGCATCCCAATCGCACCTATACATATATAGGTTCAAATATGTATTCAAATATTATATTGTGTTTTATATCAAATGTTTTAAAGAGGTGAGACTCTAATAAATTATTTGTTTGTTTGTTTTGTTTATTAAATGGAAATGCATCCCAAAGGAACAAAACGGGAAAAATGAGTAACTAACCGTATTTGGACTTTTTTCGAATTCAAATGGTATTTATTATTTTTTGTTAAAAGACATATATTAATATACGGAATTTATTTATCTTTTTTTAAAAGTTTAATATTCCTTATTAATGCTCTTCAACTTCGTACTGTATTTGGCCTTTTAAACTTTTTTGGATTCGAGCGTCACTGATGAGTCTTTTGTAGACGAAACGCAAGTCTGGCGTATACACAAAATTTAGTCCTGGTATCTATGATGAGTTTATTTATTACCAACATTTAGAAATTTTGAAATTTACATATAAAGTACATGTAAAGAAATTTAGTACTGAAAATATGTTTATATAGCTTATGGGATATGTTTTAACTATTTCGTTGATCATGTTGATGATATTTGCAATTTTACTTTTAACCATTACTTTGTGAATATCTTTCTGTAATATGTAATATATCTATTGTACATAAATGTTGAATAGTTGAATAAAGATTTAAAAAAAAAAAGGGTTATGAGAATCAATAAATTTTGAAAACGCCTATGTTATTTGATAATCAGTCTTCAGACTGAAAGGAATATTATCATGATTAGTATGTTAAAAAACTAGAAAAATGTTTACTGACCATTCATAAGCCAACTTTGAAAGGAACATCTCTTATCACTGCTTATATTGTAATATCAAATTTTTGGCACTATATCCATAAACAGTTAAATGTATGCCTCAACATTTCTATATGCTATTTATTGTTTATTTTTTTCCGTTCTGTATTTCGCTCTGTATATCAATAAGAATTACTAATAATCATTCTAATACATTGTTTGTAATTATACTGCCCCTCTTGGTCCGTCTTTGGTTGACAATAAAATCATTGATGTGTATTGTAATATTATTAAGTGGTCTGAGTACTGGCTACCATTAAGCCGTACGAATCAAAATCTATAAGGTTTACTTAATTGACACAAATCTACCGTTTGGTGATGCTCCATTTCATGTAATTTAAAAAAAATAAAAATTATGTGCGTAATACTTTATTGAATAATTACATATAAATTGTGTTTAAACTGTTTCCGTTTCATTGAATTTATCATATTTTTGCGTTATTACATTTGGTATCCATCGTCAACCGATCAATAAACTAGAAGAAAGAGGGACGAAATATACTAGGGGGGATAGTAATGTATAACCCGTGTTACGGGCAAATCCGAATCCCTATAAACATGACTATAAATTTTACTTATTCTCATTGGCTTAAGGTATAGAAAATCCTCTATGATATAACGTTATATTCACAAGGACAAAAAGTTAATATAAGATTTGGAACAGCGTCCTTGTACCTAAATATAGACAATGCAAGGCAAGACGTAGTTTAATGACGTGAAGTAAATTCCCTTTTATTCTATTCTTCTTGTTTTTGGTGTATATTTTATTGTTTGTTTTTTTTTTGTATATTTTGGTTTAGTAAACTTTATCGGGTCGGGTTGTTGTCTCTTTGACACATTCTCATTTCCATTCTCAATTTTATTTATTGAATATTTCAACTTATGAAATTAACCAACTACAAAAGTACTGTTATATTAAGTATAAAAACAGGGAGTAGTTTTAAAAGTATCTTCAACAAATACTGAAAAATTTGAGAAGGATAAACAAACTCGTATGATAAAACAATTGTTGACTTTTGTTTCACTTTATACAATGCTTTATCAACGCCATAGAAATGACATTCACCCTTTGGATTTGGCCTCGGTTAATATCATATCACTTGGGTGGATTAATTATGGTATCTACCTCATTGAAAGTCAATCATTGTATAATGTTGATTTTATAAATTTTAAATCAGTTTTTAATAGCCGTATTCGTCTAGTCGTTGGTTACGAAAGTCATAATGATATCAACAGCAGAAAGTTAAAACCGTGTACCCGGAAAGAAATTGTTTTCGTATTTTTCACTACCAGATTATTGTTTTAATCTTAGAGATATCTATTAAATATATAATTTTCATATAATGTGTAATAACCACAATCGTATAAAGGTTCATGAGTTCATTGACATTTTATAACGATGTTAAGAATCGACAAATGTTCAAACCTGACATCCGTAGTAAGCTTATTTTTATGATTTTTTTCTAATGTCATTTTATATTTCGTATGAGCAAACCAAATCATAATAAATATATATTTCATAATTTACAAAATTCGGGTATCAATGAAACAGATATCGTGTTTATTGACACGTATAAATATTGATTTAAATCAGCACTCGTGGTCTAGTGGTATATTGTATAGACTGGGGACTCTTCGGCTCTACGATGAAAATACGCCCGAGTTTGAACCCTTCATATGCAACTCGTCTTTGAGAGGATAATGGATCATGAGTTAAACGTGTAAAGGTATACTAGAGAATTCTCGTTATCTGACTTTACTAACGTCATACATAAAGTATACGTAAGAAATCACAATTAAGACTATATTTGAGATTGAATTGTCTCCTTTTTTTCCGAAATGCATTCAGCCATAATTTCGCCTTTATCTTCATATTTTTCCTTAATCTAATTACGATATTTGAATTAAGACAACATTAGTGGAAAACGTTTATATTCAGTTAGGGAATCATGAATACATTGGACAATTAAACAATATTTTGTTGGTTGATACTGTAGTGTAAGTCTTTTTTGTTTGATAGAAACAAACCGATCAAAAAAAAGATACAGCCCAATGCCATTAATCGGCTGAATTCTGCTTTATGGTTTGGTGTTGTCTTTTTGAAATGCTTTCATCTTTCATTTTTTTATACTTCGTAATCCCGGGCTTTAATATCTCAGATCGTTAATCTATGTCATAGCTTAGACTATTTCTTACGAGTTATTTATTGTGAATTGTTGCAACTGCATCGCTTTCTGAACTTAGGAGAGAATTTTGAGTCGGTAAACATGTTTGTCCACCGCCATAATTTATGCTCGGTCATATGCTACTCAGTGCTTGACTAATTTGCTGCTTATAGTATTTGTGTTTGGTTTGCACATGTTTGCTTTCTCGTTTTAATTCCCTTTCCAAAAAAGAGATTTCGTCAGTGCACAATTAGTCGTCTTAAACTTGAAAAAGCAGTTTTGATTTTTTTAGTATTTAGTGATTCTGGTAACTTAAAATTATTGACCATTAATCGCAAGAAAAATAATCGTAATAAATGGAAGCAAAGGAAGGTATAAAGAGCTGATATCCAGTTTAGGATTCAATAACTGGAGACACTGCTATACTTTGTTTTAAATGTCAAGGGTTTATAATTTAGACAAAGCATAATATTATTATAATATTATAATTGAAATAAAAAATCTCAACATACAAATATCATCTCACTTTGTTGACGATATTTACACCAAAATAGTTTTGTATCTCTAATTTAAAGTTGTGTTTGACGTAAAGTTGTGTTTGGCGTATTTTATCATAACTAGTATTTTGAAGGTTTTTTTTAACCCCGTCAGATAGACCTTATAGTCAAGTCAGAATCACCATACATGTGTGAAATTATAAAAAATATCTAAAGATGAATATTTATGGTTGATGCAAAACTTCACGCCAACATATACATGTGTCGTATATCTTATATCAAGATAGTTCTCGTCAGTACATATATAAGGCAATCTGAAATTGAGCCCTTGGTCTGGACTAAAGCTCAATAATGAAGGTCATACGGTAACCGATAGTTGCTTAAAATCAACATTACTCCCCCTTGTAGTTAGCTATCTGATTGTTTATATCGTTAGATATCGACCATTCATCTTTTGTGGTTAAACATAGGATTTTTTAAAAGTTTTATTCTTTATGCTTCATATATATACTTCATCAAATTGTCTGTACGAAATAAGATGCCCCTCCGAAACAAATTTTCAAACAAATAAAAAGATTGTGCGTTCCTTCTTTGATGTCAAAATTAGAAAGAAAATTAACGGAACATCTGAGTGGCAATCTCCTGGTTATATTGCACCAATCATCTCATTAAACAAGTATCTACAGTAAGGTTGAACACATAAGTAACGAAGTTTTTTTTGCTGAAGAACTTCTTACAAACACGTTTATGAAATATAGAATGAAACAAGTGTGGACACAGACTAGCGTGGATTGTATCCAGCATATACAGAATAACACGGTCAAACTCATAAGACCCAAACAAAATCGAACTTGATCTGGATTTAATCATGGATATTTGCCAGCCAGACAATGCCACCAGAAAGACAGATATACAGACAGATAAGACCATCAGACCGACAAGACCATCAGAGAGACAGACCGACATAAAAAAACACCACCAGACAGACACACAAACAAGACCACCAAGGAGACACAGACAGACAGACAGACAGACAGACAGACAGACAGACAGACAGACAGACAGACAAGACCACTAGACAGACAGACACACCAGATAAACAGACAGATGGACAACAACACCAGATAAACTGACAGATAGACAAGATCACCAGACAGACATACATACAAGACCACCAGACAGACAAGACAACCAGACATGACAACCAGACATTACCACCAATCAGACAGACAGACAGACAGACAGACAGACAGACAGACAGACAGACAGACAAACAAATATAATAAAGTATCCTACAGCTCCACTCCACAGGTCAGGAACTTGTATAACCAGTTAACACTTAGTCTAGATGAGTAACGATCATTATCAATCAACAAAATGTTTTTAGATAATTAAGCACAAGTCCCACACAAATGATAATCAATTTAGTTTAATTAACCCAAGTTAAACTTAAGGATGTTTGCTACTCTATTTTAGAATAACAAGTTTTTTAAAAGACTGTTATAAATTGATAGTATACAATGAAAGAAACTATAAAAACAGAAAAAATGGAGGGTCCGTGTGCATGTTTTCGAGATACAAAGGCGTTGAAAATGTGGCGGGAAACAATTTTCTCTAGACTTTTTATTCCTTAAACATTGGCCATCTATTTAAAAAATAACAAGGATTTTATAAGATTTTGAAAAATGGCTTATTTAAAAATATGGAATGAAAATATGAATAAAAAAGGGGGTTAATTTGCAAAAAAATTCGAGGCACATTGAAGGATAAACCAGAGGATTCCGAAAATCTGACAAACGTCTAAAAATGAGTAGCAAACCTCCTTAATCAGCCTATATTTGCGTCTTGGCATTAAACGTCATATATAAATATGTAACATAACGTTGCTACGAAATAAAGAGAAAAGCAAATATATTTGCGGGCTCCCAAAAGGTACAAGAAATACTGTGGAGACCGAATATCTACAGATAAGCCTTTTTCAAATGATTTTTACATTTCGTTCTTGTACTTTAACACCACTGTTCCAGTTTAGGGGGAGGATTGAGACTCCGCTAACAAGTTTAACCCCGTTTTACGTACATATGTGCCTGTACCCATGTCTAGAGCCTGTAATTCAGTGGTTGTCGTTTGGTGCCATGTTACATATTTGTTTTTCGTTCATTTTTTGTACATTAATAAGAATTTTAATATGTTATTGTTAATCTTTAAAAAATGAGTCTATCACAATTAATGGTCTCTTCAAAACTGAGTGTTTCCAGAGCTTTACATTTTGTGTAGAAAATGCATATTACTATATTGCAGATAAAAGGCCTAGACTACAATTCATTGACGGTTCTTGTAATTGTTGTCGTAACTTATATAGCTACGACTGGATTACGAACTTGACAGATAATAATTAATTGGAAACTAGTGATACGAAGCAAGAATGTAATTTGTTTTTAAACAACAATTTCCTATAAGAAATAGTTTTCTGTGATATATGACTTTTTGTTTTATTTATATCCCCCTTTTGACGCTTTTATACCCCCTTGTTGACACCATGTAAACGGATTTAACCTATGAGATCAAAACATTTGTTTCATCAAAGAGCTTAAAACATTTGTTTCATCATTAGATTTATTGAGATAAGGTTGTACAAGTTCCGGTTGGATGAAATTTTAAAAAAAAAGGCAGGACAGAAATTTTGATTTAAAAAATACAGTATACATGAGTTTCGATTGAAAAAAAGGCAGGATGAGCAACTGGGCAAAAAAAACCTAGGACCAAATAAAATAAAAATGCAGGACAGAAATTACAACTTTAAAAAAGTGCAGGACACAATTTTTTTTTATCGTAGCCACCCCCCCCCCCCCCCCCCCCTAAAATCAAATGGTAGCTTCCTGAAATATCAGATGTATGACATTAAGTGATGTGAATATACCCCTTACATTGTGATGCGGCAACTGGTCTACCATGATAGGAATACTAACCGTATCATTTAATTTCTATAGGTTTTTCGAGAAATCATGCATCGAATTTGCGCTTCAGAATTGTGCAACATTTCGCGAAACTAAATTGAATCTGTAGGGAAAAAAAGACTTCATCTTATCTGTGAGAAGAAATATTTAAACTTCAATGTTGGATTACGTTATACAGCCGATGTTAGTTTCTTTATCGTCCCCGGAGTGCCGATTGGGAGTCCCTACATCTTTCCGCCTTTTTGGTTCTAAACTTCTCGGATGGGTAGATGTGTATAGAAATAGTTCTAGGTGTTTTTTGGGTTTTTTTTGTTTTTTTTATCTTGGATTACAATGCAAAATCACTGCCAGTTCCAGCTCAGGCCAACCCTTCACTAGAAGATGGAGTAAATTAAAATAGTTCCGGAACAGAATCGATCAATGTTGGGCGTTATAACGTTGCAACTACGAGACAGGGCTTTACGGGTTGGAGTGCTTTCTGTAAAGTCCGCGTTCTCAAATTTATGGACTTGACTAGGATGTAAAATTGTCCCCTTGGCACTCACACCATATCTTTTTATTTATATTGATAGGTTAAAATTCTAATTTGGGTGCTTTCTGTGACGTTTTCAAGTTGTGTTATTAAATATCGGCCTAGTGTAGTAGTGCTCATTTCACACTTTAAAGTATTGCCACTGCTGCTGCTGCTTCATGTTGAGCCATAAACAAGGTGTTTTACTTCCTCTACAGCTCTTGTGCTCACTACCTTCTTGTGTGTGTTTTGCTGCTGCCGTTAGTCGAGGATAGAGAGTTGTTGTTGCTGCTGCTTAAAATACTCAGAATAAGATTTTTTTAATAAAATGTTTTCAATGCTCCTGCAACTTTTGTCTGACTTAGGAATATAATCAGCGGATTTGAACGTGTTAACAGGGGCAAACCTTCACCCTAAACCTGATACAGCAGTATATTAACATTACAAACAGAAAAGACGCACTATAAAATATTAATTGAAAACGGTTTTACTCAGACTGTAAAATAAGCGAATGTAATATGAAATCGTGTGTACCAGTGTATGACTGAAATTTCCTCCAATTTACTTTACAAATGTTGTAATGGCTCTTGCTCTTTCTGCATTTAAAAAAAAAACTTCCAAAGAGGGGAAAAAATTGCAGCCATCAGCTACATTTACTTTTATCTGTTTTGACTCCTTATAATTTTTTAATCTTGATTTATTTCCTTGCATGAACTTCAAAGTTTGTTCGATTTCCTGTAGTATGCGCTGCAACGCATTTAAAAAAATTGGAATTGATGACTTGGGACTCTTCAAAGATCTTCTAGTAATCTAAATAAGTGTCCATCGGTTGATAAATAACATTGCGCATTAACATAACAACTGTAAAGATACAAATGTCGACTTCACCGAAAACTTAAATTAATCAATTTGGAAAAAAAGATATCAAATATGACAACTTAAATTAAAAGATACTGAAATATTTCATTTTATCTATAAAAATCGTATTTTTTAGCATACTGTCAAAAAAATATGAATATGTAAAAACAATCAATGGACTTACCATCTTACGTATGCAAAGTCAGTGATTAAAACATGAACGTTTTCACCTGTTTAACGGCCTAAAAATTATTTTAGGAAAAGAATGACAATCCAAAATAAAAATTTTCACTTTCATATGTATAATGTATGTTGAAATGACGCTTGGAAGGTATAAATAACATGAAGTTGACGCTTCCTACGTACAAATACCATTGTTAAGTAACATTTAACGTATAAAGTAGATACTTATGTCGCTTGTGTTGTTTTCTCTAATATACGTTATCTTAAATTAACACAGTGGTTTCTAAAAAATAATATACAGAAAGAACAATAGACTGGCGTCAGATAAAATGATTGAACACTTTTACTCAACCAACATATATTTACCCTGCATTTTTTAAAACTTTTTAAATATGAAAATGTAAAGTAAATACTTTGGAATGAAACGGGAACAGCTATACATTTCCTTAATATTTTTATGCTCTTCGAAATTGACAATGAGTGTCGGTCGAAAACAAGCAGCGCCTGCATACGGAGTATATATCTCCCAATTGATACGATATTTTCGGGCTTGTATTTCCAAGAGTTCCAAAAAGTGAAGTTGAAATCATCCTTTCGTAATTTTACGGACGCGATCACGACTTGGTTGGTCGTTTGAGAATAAACGTTTCCCAGATGATATCGGATATGTTCTTTTGTAACACAATTTGTGTTCCAATTTACTAGTTACATAATTAATACAATTTCAAGTACATGAAATTGACCCTTACAGACATTTATCGTTCATGTATTTTGCTGACGTTATATAATTGCATTGCGCATATGGTAATAACATTGTCAACTGACCAACTTAGTACATGTATTACTTAATAGCTAGACTACTAATACAACGGTTGACATTTATGGCCAGTTTTGACAGTTGATGGATTGCCCCTTTGAACTATATAAGATCCAGCTTTGGACTCGAAGAGAGGAGAGATTGGTACGACAAATTGGTACCGGAGATTCCGTCAATGTCTCCCCTCCCCCGTGGGTAGGCTGGAACTCATGCGATTAATATCCGAACGTAATCCATCAATACTAAACAGTTATACCTATACGATCACGTGCCCGTGTGAGATATTGAACATTCGAACTATTCAAATTTAAAGACAGTTTGTGAACATTCGAACATTTGAACTTCAGAACCTTTCTTGACTTTGTAAATACTTAATAAAATATATTTATCCAATTACTGACTATGTTACATTAGTAAATTTGATGCCGTTTGACCACGATCGACTTGGATTGTCTAAAATAACGCGAAGGAATATAAAAGGTAAGAACTCAGTTACTTTCATTTTTTTAATGGACAATCAAGATATTTCTATGTCAGTACAACATATAGAAATGGCTTTTCAAGGGAGGGCACACATATTCAGTAAAGTTTTTAATGTTAAAGGGAGTAAGGTCGTATTTTTAAAATGCTTGAAATAAGAAGTTTGTTCACGAGATGTGGTTCAAATAAAACTATTATTTAGCGATTTAAGGTATTAAGGTCAATTTAAAAATTATGAATATTATACACCTTTTTTTTATTCGAGAACAAGGTTATTTTTTTAAGTGTTATTTTTATAGGCTGTTATTTAATAGATAGGATAAATTAGATATATGATACTTAAAAAAAAAATTAAGTTTGAAGAAGCTAGATTTTCGTTTAGAATAAATATGTTTAAAAAAAAGTAAATATGTCTGATGCAATATCATTTTTTGGAGGTATTTTGGGTTTTTGTTTTGATCATATATTTATGGGTTGTTTTTTTGAAGATACATTCAATTATTCTAGAAAATATGTATTTTGCGTAAAATTAGTAGAGCACCGGTGTAAATTAAGGTTGATTAAGAACCTTTGGTAGATGAAGTTAAGGGTCCTTTGAGGATACATTGTTTGCGTGTTATAGCCATTGGCGATATGGTTTGCGCAGTTGGTAAGTGTTTACGCACAGTTGTTTAGAGAAAACAAATAGTCTATAATTTTAGATTCCAACCCCTTCTTCGGTTGATTAACATAAGTGATGTTAGTTTTTAAATGGTGCAAGTTGTTAATGGTGTTAGATTACGCCATATTTACATATTGTTAATAGATTAAGAGAAGTATCTTCATAAAGTAGCACATTAAAGAAAAACATGGATATGTTTGCCCTTAGGGATTTACTATTATTGTTGTAGTAGACTGATATTTGTAAAGAAAAAATAAGAGACATATGAACTTCAGAACTTAATGACAAAATTTAAGTGAATCAGATAATTGATATTAAAGGAAAACAAGCATTCAAATAAAATTGAAATTGAAAAGTAAACAATTATGAGGATTATTGTCAGAAATTAAAATAAGAATAAGGAAATAATTAATTAAGGAGTTGGAAAAAAAAATCTTAACGATGTGTTTTGTTCATAAGTAGGCATAGATTTATTTTAATTGTTTTAGTTTTTAAGAGGTTAGTTAAGTTTTTAAATGTATATAATATTTTTAAACTCAGATCTCAACACATACCCTAACACTAAGTCGTATTGAAATTTATAAAAGGGATAGGCAGTAGGTTTGAAATTTTAAAACAAATGAAAAATAGATATATAAAAAAGAAAGGAAATGGTTTGATAAGGAAACTATATACTCATTTTAGAAAAAAAAGTAATACATTAAAGAGAAAGACATTTTTTTCGCAATAAGGTGTTTTTGTTGTCAAATATGAAATGTAGAGTTAGTTACAAATTGCGCAAGAGGTAGTTAAAATTTTATTAATGGAATCTTAAACGTTGTTAATTTTTTGGTCTATTTTTAACGTTAAGATTAATTAATGAAACAAAAAATTAAAACTGTAAAAGTTTTACAATTGGGAACAAAGTAACACATATAATATTTAGTATATATTATTTGTTATAGGTGTAGGGCTTATAGAAAAGGATCAAATTATATTTTGTTTTTAATTTGTTAATTTTTAAATCTATTTTTTATGTCTTGTGTAAATAAACATATATTTGTTTTTATTATGCATGTTATGTAGGATTTTAAAAACTTGTAGAAGTTGTATACGACAGTTTTCCCCTTTTATTTCTTTGTTTTAAATAGATGATTTGATATAAAAAAAGAACGTATTTGTTTTAAATAGATAATTTGATGTAAAAAAAGAACGTATTGATTTATATACGTAGAAATTGGGAAAACTTAATTTTGCTAGGCTAAGATAACGTTTGGAACTTAAGGCGAGCTAACAAACTGTCAATTATCTGATTGATAAATTACAAATAGGAAATTAAGAGAAGAAAACAAGTTTTAATTTTTCCAAATTGAGATAAGTATTATCAGTGGGGTTTAGGTGCGATCTTCATTGGAATAGCCATATTTTTGTACTGTTAATTAATTAAGAATATATCTTGGTTAGCCAAAAAGACTGTGGGAGTTCTGGTTCTAATGGAACTACGAATTGGTACAAAATGATGTCAACGCAATTGGTTGGAACAGATGTTACCGATTCCAGAGAGATGTCTTCCTCTGCGCCATTGATCAAGGACGAAACTTAACCGAAGGCCGATGTTAACAGCCTCTCTTAAGAAGGACGAACCAACCAGCTAGATGCGTCAACTACTACGTTATGGAGATGATGATGACCGACACGTGTACACTACCAAATATTGAGGAACAACATACTATGATGGTGACGGAAATAAAACATGACTATGTTTACCGAAATATTGAACTTATGATTCGAATGAACTATGTGTAAATATATCCAGCTATTGGACTTGATGAATGTAATGAACTTATTACATTCAGATGTTGGACTTGCCGAATTTTATGAACTATAAAGTGGTGAAGGTTACCCAAAACTTAACAAGGAACTTCTGGATTTATAATAGCATAAATGAAGAAGGACTATCGTATTTTCCCAACTTTCGTTCTTATTGCGAGGGAAGGGATTATGTAACACAATTTGTGTTCCAATTTACTAGTTACATAATTAATACAATTTCAAATACATGAAATTGACCCTTACAGACATTTATCGTTCATGTATTTTGCTGACGTTATATAATTGCATTGCGCAGATGTTAATAACATTGTCAACTGACCAACTTAGTACATGTATTACTTAATAGCTAGACTACTATATACAACGGTTGACATTTATGGCCAGTTTTGACAATTGATGGATTGCCCCTCTGAACTATATAAGATCCAGCTTTGGACTCGAAGAGAGGAGAGATTGGTACGACAGATTGGTACCGGAGATTCCGCCAATGTCTCCCCCCTGTGGGTAGGCTGGAACTCATGCGATAAATATCCGAACGTAATCCATCATGACTAAACAGATACAATCACGTGCCCGTGTGAGATATAGAACATTCGAACTATTCAAATTTAAAGACAGTTTGTGAACATTCGAACATTTGAACTTTAGAACCTTTCTTGACTTTGTAAATACTTAATAAAATATATTTATCCAATTACTGACTATGTTACACTATGTCGTAACTACAATACCCTTCCCTTCATGATAGTGACCTACCGAATTAGATTTTTTACCGGTTTAGTAATAACATAAGAAGCACGACAAGCAGTATCTGTTCACTCTTCTGGAGAACCTGCGATCACCACAAGTTTCGGATGGGGCTCGTGTTTTGATTAGCCTTTAGTGTTTTATGTTTTGTCTTCTGTACTTTTGTTGGTCTGTTTGTCTTTTTATTTTTAGCAATGACGTTTTCAGTTTATTTTCAACCTATGAGTTTTACTGTCCCTCTGGTATCTTTGTTCGACCTATTTTATTATTGGAGATTAAAATGATTAAGTCATGATTAAGTTCTCATTTGATTTTATTTTTGACAAAAAATAAAATTCATGATTATACTTAATATAAGATCTCTTTTTTTCTCTGCGTGCCACCTCATTTGAACTCATTATCAGTCCAAATCTGTCTGAAACTGTGGAGATTTTCTTGTCATAGAACCAAAAATGGGTTCATGCTTACAGTTCACGCATACTTACGTTTCAGTATCGCAGTTTGATTGCTGAAAATATAAACTTCATCAATCAACAGTGCGCTTCTGAAATTGTTAAATAAATCGGTTAAGCCTTAGTACTTAGATATACGAATTTTGATCATCTGTATCTATGAAATGTTTTCATACACTTTGTTTGATCGAAACCTATTATGGAACATTCCATAAAAAATAATCTATCGAAATTGTCCTCTACAAATCATAATTGCTATGAAGAAAGTGTTTCACATGACGCTATTCATGCTCAAAGATCAATTTGGCAGTAATTCTAAAGCAATGATATTAATATATAACAAATGTACATTTTGTTTTTATTTCAGTCTCAATGCATTTACTATTTCCAATACTTAGTGTTCTGTTGAAGGTTCGGAACCATAGAGCTCCGTTCGATCTATTTACCTAGGATTTAGGTCAGATATCTTGTTTGATAAAGAGCCGGACATTTAAACCGTCGGAATTGTTAAGAAATCTTCAAAATCTATTTAAAGTGTACATGTAAATGTCGCAGTTGACGTTATTTCAGAGCTTACATTTCCTATTATAATTTCCTTAGTAGAGGGTTGCTGCTGAGACTACATGTACAAGAAGTGCTAAAACGGTGCTTCAAGGGAGTTAGAGTTTAGTTTCGGTAAATTAGATAATGTTTTTCTAATAATTGATCATTATCATATGATGAGAATATTGGATAGGCTCAATTTTAATTGTGCAAAGTTTACGTTATATTTAAGTTTTTCAAATCTGTTATTACATTAATCTTTTATTTAGCTAAAACCTTTTGAAATAAATAAGTTTATGTTACTAAAGATTGGTTAAAATTCTTTAATTATCTCTTACTTTTTTTCTTGTTTTGTATGAACATAATCTAACATGTACGGTGAAGAACCAGACGAGTAATAGTAAAGGGAAACAACTGAAAATATAAGTGTAAAATTACAGAATCAAATCTGTAAATGGCCAGTACACTTTTGGCAAACATGTTCTAGAAAAGAATATTAAATGTCCTTAAAGATACCAGAAGGACAATTAAAGTATCAACTACACTGACAACGCTATGACTAAAAGGGACAGATAAACAATAGTATACAAAACACAACATAGAAAAATAAGTACTGAGCAACATGATCCCCATCTAAATATGGGATTGATCTAAAGTGCTCCGGAATGGTAAACCAATCCTGCTCCACATGTGGCACATAATACTATCGGGAGAACCTCTTTAAAAGCAGCTCGATGTTTTAATCACGTTTGTTTTGTTGCACTTCAATGTTTCTATTGTTCCGATGTTTTCCTCTTATAATAGAAATGTGTCACATCGGTTTTAGTTTGTAACACGGATTTGGTTTCTCTATATGTTTTTTTTTACTTTCGTACAGCGGTATACTACTGTTGCCTTTTTTTTATCTATTAATAAGGAAGTATTAAGCTTCTCATTGAACACAAACCTGTTATTTATGTAATGAACAAATTTTCAAAGAAAGTGTGTGGTAAAAGATTTTTGAAATTCATATATTTTTTAAAGGGTCAAATAAAATATATTTCATCAAAATTTTATGAAAATTAAACGAGTCAAATTAATTTTAGTAAATGTATATTTGTACCACCTTAATACCATTAGGTCAACATATTAATTGTATTACTCAGAGTGTGATGCCAGATAGATATAGGGTAACCAGATGTACAGAAAATTAAAGGAAAATTTTGATTAAAACAACATACATGTGACACCAAAACAAAACACAAATCATTTACAGTTCAACATACTATGGTATTCAACAACTTTAACAATAAGAATTACTATTTTTTTTAATTTATAACATTAAAATTAAAAGTTATTGAAATTCTTCAATTTTCACAGGGATAACAGTTTTTATGTCATTTTCTTAAAATAAAGAAATGCCATTACTGTAAAACCATTAAGTAAAAAATCTAAATAATTGCGACACAGTATACTACTAGAAAATGTCATTTATATATTAAATAAAAAGTATGAGCGCCAAAAAATGGTTTACAGTATAATCTTAAGTATAGTGATATAGAATTGCCCAAAAATACTTTGGTTCGACAAGGGTCAGGATATGAAGGATATTAGTTCAAGGTAAAAACAAATATTTCAAGTTGGTGAATAAATATTTCAAGTTGGTTAATAAACAATTTATGACAAAAATAAGCAAAGACCCATCAAAACAACATCTGATAAACAAATTTAATAATACTTTTAGATATTTGGATGATATTTTGGCTCTCAATAATGACGACTTCAGTATGTATATTAATGAAATTTATCCTGCTGAACCTACTTTAAATAAAGCTAATACTAATAATGACCACTGCCCTTTCCTCGATCTTGATATCTATATCACTAACGGAAAGCTGAATACTAAAATTTATGATAAAAGGGATGATTTTTCATTTCCTATCGTTAATTATCCGTTTTTAGATGGTGACGTTCCCTTGTCACCATTTTACGGTGTTTATATATCTCAACTTGTACGATTCGCTCGTGTATGTAACAATGTTTTAGATTCTAACGAGAGAAATTTATGTATTACTGAAAAATTATTACACCAGGGTTTTCGATATCACAAACTAGTCAAAACATTTACTAAATTTTATCATCGGTATAAAGACATCATTCGTAAATATAGCTCAACATGCAGACTTTTTATACGTTCAGGTATTTCACATCCATTTTTTTTATGGAAATATTCTTTATAAAGCACAAAGGTGTCAGTATTCACCTCAGAAACTTACAAAACCTTTGAATAGACTTATTAAGAAGGGATATAATTACGATACTGTTGTCAAGTCATTAAA